>NC_051847.1:213421504-213460575 GCF_002237135.1 Teleopsis dalmanni
CAAAGTCAAAAAGTAGTGCAAAAAATGTACAGAAAAAACTGTGAACTGTGAATATAAATAAAAGCCACAAACTATGCCTATTCGTGGCATTTACTTGCCTCATATGCCAGACTATTGCCAATTGTTCTTTTTGCTATTTTTGTGCTGCTGCGGTTTGTTGCAGAGATTTATAGAAATGTTCCGGCAAAGCTGCACCCTAATTTTAGCAAAAAAAATAAAAAATATATGAACTTTTGAAAGATGGTCTGAGATTTTCTTTCAACTAATAGGTTAGATATAAAAGTGTGCAGTTTTTAATAAAAAATTTTTCCTGTTTTTTTTAGTTTAATTTTTTATATTATTTGTGCGTGTTGTTTTTACTATTTTTGCGATTTTTTATGAAGATTAGAAAGATATCCGGTATTAGAATTAATTTCGTATATATGAAATAATTATTTAGTAATATTATTTAAAAAGTATCTAAGTCAAGATAAAATGGTAATGAAAATAAGTGTAGTTGTACAGTTAAAAATAGGTCTGTTCGAAGAGATGAAGTGTCGACTCTGCTTAGAAGCAGACGAGACTACCAGTCACATTCTCTGTGACTGCCCAGCCTTGGTCTGGCCAAGGAGGAGGTCACTGGGAGGAGAGCTGCTCTCTCCTTCTAACATTAGGAGGTCCTCAACGAACGACATTCTGGCTTTCATTCGAAAGGCGGAATGTTTTCTGTTCGGTTAGGGTCAGTTGCAGCACAAAAGATCAATCTGGTCGAAGTGCTCTGCTCCGTTGGAAGCTAGTACCCCGTATATTTCTATTCTAAGTAAAGTTAATTTGAAAGATTTTTTACTTACCTAGCAGATGATGCATATATTATAGATGTATCAGTACTTTTGCAATCTTATAAATCTTGATTCAATGAGGATTAATTTCTTTACTTGTTTTTGTTATTCTACAGTTTTTTCAAGAATACATAGTATGACTAAATGTGCTATTGTAAACTTGTTGGATATCAAACTCATCGGTATTAGCATCTTATGATACAATAATGGTAACACTTTGTTTAATCTTCAGGTTGCCATTGTTATTGTTACTTAAACAATTAATTTACAATGTTAAATCAATATCTACATCTAGTTTATCTAGTTTATTTAACGGGCCATTATTTGTGCTCAAGTGAGCTTTAATGTGTAAAGCCACAACTCAAATCTAACCTATAACTAGTTCAATTTTTATACATAAGTAAGCTGTACACAAAAATTAATATTTAATTAATAAAAGATATATAAACATTTTTGATTTTGTCAATGAGATGTTTTCTAAAATTTATACGTCGAATGAAACAAAAGTTATTCAGAAGTTTTCTATTATCTCAGGTTACATGTATATAAACTCTACTGTTATTAGTTTTGTCTATGGCTTTATTTCTTTATTTTGAGGTTATTATGGAGATCAGCGCTCTTGATATATCAAAATGTATATTAAATACCTCATAACATTTTATTTTAAAAGTGTTTAATGTGCTTTTTATACCCGCATTTTTATCTCTGACTCAACCCTATGATTCAATAAGTAATTTTTACTTATGGGGTTGATGAGCTTTTAACAACTGTTCCAAAATATTCGATTGATAAGTACGCACTCCAAATACTGCTCCATTACATAACTTTACCTTTCACTTGCAGCCCGATTATTCCAATATTTTACATTAATATCATATATTTAACATTCCAACATAAATTGGAATTGACAATAACTTCCCTTTTTCAACTTCAATGATCAATTCAATCCAATTAACTTTCTCTTAAAACATATTTCAATGCAGAGAATTGAAAAAAACGTATTCTACAAAAACTGGGGCTGAACATAAAGTGAGGGAAAATTAAAAGTAATTGCATAAACGATATTATGACACTTACGCAGCAGGACAAACTTATCCATGCCCTCAATATTGGAATAAAAATAAATAAAGTTTTTACCAGCGCTAAGAGGAGCGGCGGCACAGCACAGAATGACCGAAGTCACATACGCAGACAACTTGGCTGCGATCCAATCAAAGAGTTCAAAATAAAGAAAGGCATAAACTCTGCAATCCGGCGGAGCAAGAATCGCAAACGATGGTCCCGGCGTTGCGCATCTTCCTTTTACAATTTTTTGCATTAATTAAGTAAGGAAAAGTGCAAAAAGTGGCACAAAATCACAGAAAACAGATTACAGCATGCGGCCATGAAATTGATAAGCACACTTAATGTAATTAATAGTACATTTCTGTGCAATACAGAGTATATACTCCTTTATACATAAAATACGAGTAAATCTAACTAATTGAATAAAGAAGAGAAAGATTAATTTCGCAGATAGCAAAAAATGAACCAAAAAAGATTGCATTGTGTAAATGGTACGTTTGGTTAGTGGCCTCATATGGTTGCTCCATTTTTGGTAGGCGTGAATTATAAATGAAAAATAAAATTTTTTTATTAATTAATACTTTTACAATGTTGAAAAATATATGAGTTTTATGTGCTGATAAGTAACTACTAATTGAAGTGCGAATTAAATGTAGCAATTTCAATTAACAGATCAGCAGACCGCACGAATCCAAAAAAAGAGTTGAGTTTTTTTCAGCAAACTTTGAAGTGGGTCACTTTAGTTTTTGTGTAAAACTATAAATATTTTTTTAATTTAATATTTATTTTAAAAGAAAATGAAGTATTTGTAGCATCATGACTAACAATGTTTTTTTTTATTTTATTTTCATTTTGTCGACTGGTTAACATCCGTTTTCCTCAACGGATTCGCCGGATTCAGCGGATTTCATTTGTCTTTTTGCTGCTGATGGATTTCCTTTTTTTAATTTATTTATGACAAATGAACTTCACTGCAATTTAATTGGAATTATCCGCTTATAGGTACAAAACAGAAGAAAAAAAATAAATTTTTTTTACACAATCATTTAAATTTACAAATATGCTGTTATGTGCGAATATCTTTGATTGGCAAAAAGTAACTTCATGACATACGTTCGAGTATGTGCAACTTTAGAGTCTATTGAACTTCTGCTGTCATTGCATTTCGAAAATTGAATGAACTGAAAGTACATCAAATAACTATTAAATTGGAAAAATTACTTTTCTTTATAAAAACCTCGCATAAAAATCAGACGAGTATTCTTTGTTTGTTCTCTACATATTAGCACAACGCAAGCAAACAATATTACCACATGAAATTGTCTTTGGCTGGAGCTGTATTTTGTTTTTATCTTTAGCTGTTTTAATATTTTTATATCTATTACTTCCAACAACTTCACATAAGTACTCATCGTATCACAGTGTGTATTTATACAAAACGCACACATAACCCAACAATACTTGAGAAAGTCATTATTTTAACTCTATTTGCAATACGACAGCCACTGTTTGCAACTTGTGGCATCTTATTCTGTACAGTATAAACTCTTCCATGCTGTTCCACTGCTGCGACTGCTGCGACTGCTGCTCATAAACCCAGCTACAAATAGTTCGAAATCTATGTGCCGATTTAGAGTTTGCCATATATGAGCACCGCAGACAATTCATCGCAGACAATCGCAACTATGCTTTAGTGTCATTTGTGGCAAAAATATGGTCGCATGCCACGGTTAGCTTTTGCTATTTTAACTTATGCAATTTGCTTTACACACACATGTGTCCATTTTTATCTAGATATACGTATATGTACCATTCTGTATATATGCTTACTTTTCTATAGTTTTTTTTTGTTTTTATTTTATTACATTTATCAGTCTTGCAAATTATGGTTGCACATTTATGCTTTATGCGCACAAAAGCCATAACAAACCAAGCCAAACTTCACCAAACTGAAGCGAACTGATCCAAAGCAATGCATCTGAATGCTATAGTACGGGTATAAATGAAATGCAATCCTCTAATCTGAAACCAGTCGCAGCAAATGAATTGTCAACGTTCGCCGTTCGTTACATCCATCAGATATGCCAAATACTTTAGTGACAACAAATGCAATATTCATGCTGTTGACATAACGAGCTGCTGCATGATATTTTAAGTTTTTTGTGGCAAGTATTTTAGCTTTTTTTTGGTTTTCATTTAGTACTTTGGCGCATAAATATAATGATGAATATTAACTGATTGCATTGAAAGTTTTATAAGTAGTGGAACTTGTAAGTTTTTAAGTAAATCTCTCTTATATAAATTAACAAGAGCTTTAAGCAATGTTAATTATGACATTACTTGAAGTTTGAAAAATTAATTATAATTAGCAGAACTTGAGTTTTGGGTTGGGTTCCTGGCCACAGGAATTACTCGGGGAATTGTAGTACAGACGACCTCGCCAAGGTAGGCGCTCTTCTCCCTAATATTCACTTCTCAGATATAGGCGTTCCACTTGCTACAGTTAAACTGGCAATTAAACAAAAATACCTGACTATAGGCAAGCAATACTAGGCTGACGAACCTCAATGTCAGATTTCTAGGATGACTTGGTCTAATTAAGCTTTTTGAGCTTTTTGGGATAAAAGGCCGCTACTCGAACCTACCTACCTAACAGAACTTATGTTTTGAATTATCAAAAGAAAGATCATTATTCACTAAAATCATTATATGTACATATATATGTATATATTTAATTATATTATAAGTATAGACATTATATGTAACATTATATATATTAGTAAAGACATTGCCTGTTTAAAGCCAAGCAATAGTTTTCTGGTGCAGTGTAGGGTAGATAATTGTATACAGTTTAACCTTGTACATAACTAACAGAACCATAGAATGCCTATTCTAACTGATATTGTCAGGCAGCAATAAAGCCACTAAATTCTTATTAGGTGACATCAAGATAGGTGATGTATAGCTAAGTATATCTTTGCCGAAATAATAAGATACGGATCCTATAACTACGCGGTCATGCTGGAGTTCAGGCAACGAAGTTACAGATAAACTTGTCAGAAAAATGCAGCCTTACTGCTTGTAGACCCGCAACCACTCTATGTTTGGAAAGAGGTAATTTCTTTTCACCGCTTCGAGAAGAAAGGAGAAACAAGGAAAGCTATACTGAGATAATCTACCGGTTTAACGATTGTATTTAACTAAGAAAAAATAATTTAAATCTATTTAGTTAAATAATCAAATTGAACTAAGTAAAAATAATTTAAATGATCATACTACACATATAAGGAGTAGCACGAAATCGGCCCAATTCTGGGGCCTAAATGAGCCAATCTTATTGCTACGTATATTTTACTTCCTATTTATGTAAGCGGGGTAGCTTTTCCGATACTAATGTATAGTGATTTTGTAAAATAGATATCGAAAGCTCAGAGCATGATATTTGAAAGTACTCTGCTGTTGGTAGCTAAAGTAAAAAATAAGCATCGAAAGCTTAGAGTATATAATTTGTAAAAGTATAGAATAGAAAACTTTGAATATAAGTACGTCTACTCGTCTTTTTCTGCAAGACCAAATGGTTTAACAAGGACAATGCCCAGTCTAGACAATACCATAATTAGTGTAACTCTTTACTCCCAGGCAGTTTTGAAGGTATTATAATAAGCAATAGTTGTCACCAAGTGACATATATTCCCATAGACGATAGCTATATCAAGACATGCACTTTAAACCTAAACTAATCTAACACATATATTCTTGTTGTATTGTATTTCTAATAAAATTATAGATAATACAAAATAATATATTGCATATCTAAGTTGTTCACGTCACGTCTACATAATTTTCTGAAAACTATAAAACTTCAGCTTCAGTTTTCATTACAAAATCATTACAGCACAGCTAAATTTTCATCTAAAATCGCAATAAAGCAAATTAAATTCACTCTTAAATTTCATAATATTTATGTGTGTTCCATGAAAAGTCATGAATTCATGAATTCATGGACTCATGATTTATGTTGGCAAGGCATCATTTCGAATTAATTGTGATTCGCTAAACAAAGCAACAAATGGAACCATCTCAATTCCACTTCTGAGTCATCACTGCGTATGCGCATCATAATTTTTCGCCATGCAATTATGTGTGCATAAAATGTTAAAGTTAAATTATAATAAGATGAAAAATAAAAAAAAAATTAATAAAATAAAAAATATAATAAAAATGAAAACAACTAATGATAGTCGTTGAGAGAAGCGACAATGAAAAGGGAGTAATAGCACTCCATTTGTATGGAAACTCCGTCAATTCAAAGAGGATTTCGCTGTGGCTCTTCACTCTATGGCTCCAACTCTAATTGCAACAAGTGTATATAACCGTTTATGGTTTATGCTTCATGTTTGCTGCTATTTATGTATTCTATATATGATAAGTATATAATTATATAGATGTATATATAAATATACATTGCATACAAAATGTCTAAGTAAGAAACAAATTATGCAAACGTCAACGAGACGTGACGGCGCTTAAGTTAAAAACGTCAAAGAACTCGCGTTGAATTACAAAACAAAAGTTTTTTTAAATTGAATGAAATGAGTTTTTAAAATGAAAATCTTTTTTGAAAAAAAACCAACAAATACAAATGATAAATTGCAGAGTTTAACAGAAAAAATATATTAAAATACAAACACACTCGTTCGTATATATATTTGAAAAGTTGCTTCAAACTGGGTTACTGCAATTTTTTTACATTTTGCTTAACGTTTTTGCTTAAGTACTAAAAATATTCATTTAGGAAAGTGTGGGCTTTAAAGTAATTTATGGTTTGTTTATACAAATTTATTAATTTTTGAAAGTAAACTAAATACTTAATGCTCCAATTGTAAAATATATTTCATAAACTAACTTCATATCTTGATAATTGCACTTGAAAAAAGGTGAGCTCTATCTAGTTTCTCGAATCCTTTTTAATGTATTGGTTGCACTGCCAGTAACATAAGAGTGTCAAACAGTTAGTTGAGAGTGTCAAATTGTTTTTATGTGTTTTGTACACAAACCGAATAGGCGTATATATAATACGCCTATAATACTAATATATAGATAATACTAATATATAGCAGCGGTACATAGCTAATATATATACTGAGCAAAATGTAGCGATGTACCACTTGCCATGTATCCTAATAATGTTTTGTGCAGTAAAATTTAGTATCAATGAACTTATGATGTTATTAGGTACAAATGTTATTAGAACAGTCGAGAAAATATTAAACAGATTATTCGTATTAATATTATAGAATCATTTATCATTAGTAGAAAAGAATACTGAAGAAATAGGATCGTCATAGGACTAAAGCGAAGTGAATTGTACAAATTTGTTGCGTATTTATTGTTAGAATTCATATATTCAACTATTAAATAAAATCATAGTAACTCCATAACCTCTATATAAAGTTAGGCTACGTTGCTACTTTTTTTCTAGCTCAAAAAGATACTCAAAGGATTTTTTTCAATGATTGATAATATACACGTGAAATCGCAGGCCGTAGATCATAGTGTTCGATCCTGTTCTCAAGGTATAGTGATATAAATAAATGACTTTTTGAAAAATTGAAATTATTTTCACTTTTTGGGGACTTTTAAAATCCAATTTTCTGATTTCTTTTTCTATGTCATTGAGTCTTATAGTAGCGCTAACATCTTAAACGAATAACTCATTTGATATTCATTATGAGTTTTGTTTTGTTCATAGATCACAAGTCTCTTTGTTTAATTTTATTTATAAAGCCACAATTTTGGGTGTACAATGAATTGGTGATCATTTTTATCTCGTTTGCTAGATGGTCCAATGGTTTCAAGAAAATCGTTTAATCAATATGTTATTATAATTTAATTTTCTGATTAGTTATTTCAATGGTAAATAAATAAATAAAATAAATAAATAAAATAAATAAATAAAATAAATAAATAAAATAAATAAATAAAATAAATAAATAAAATGCAGGAGCAATTATATTTTAGGTGAAAACTTTCCTTCTTCAACTGTTATTTGGACCTACAATCCAGTGTGAACCTTGGCCTCCTTCGCAACCTACCTCCATCTGCTTCGATCTTGTGCAGTTGTTTTCAATTCAGAACTTAGAGCTTTCTGACGTCCACGTACACATTTTCCTTCCATCTCAGCCATGGTCTGCCTCTGTGCCTTGTTGTCAATGCATTAGCATTAAATATATTGGCCGGATTTCTTTCAGGTCTCATTCTTGTAACGTGATTGCATTTCATTTTAAAGCAGGTTATCAATTTCGTTGTTTGTTCATCTTCTGAATGTCTCGTCGTCCGTTCTAATAGGGCCATATACTTGTCGAACCTAATGGAGTACACGCCTGGTAGAAGTAGGGCGAAAACTTTTATTTTATTTCCATCAAGAAATCCATTTGGATTTTAATTATATAGTTGATATATGTCATTGTGAGTCTTATTGCTATTTGGGTATTGAAAAAAGTGAGGCGATCGTTTATTTGAAAGAACTTGCTTATTATATTGTCAAATTGGAAGTCAGTTTTATTTTTTTCAATGTTAGTTATCAATATTATTAAACTATTATTAACAAAATATAAGTTTATAGGAAATTGTTTTTTATTTTTTTTTTTTTTGATTTGATATAAGTTTTTATTTAATAATCATAATCATTAAAGTATATTGACAATACAAAAGATACATAGGTATATCATTGAAACTAGTAGACATTATAAATTTAGCACTTTATTTAGCTAGTGTTAATTGAAATTTTGTATATTTCTTATAAAAATTTAAACTATTTTTCATAATTAAATCAATTTCTACTTTGCCTGCTTTTAGAAACATGAACTATTTTCGTCAAATTGCTAATTAAGTTTGTTTTAAATTTAATTAAATTGTTTTTTTTTTTGTAAGTTTACTAAATATTTTGTAAATTTTTTTTTTTTGGTTGACAAAATTCCGTAAAATTGCAAAAGCAGACCAATAAGTGTTAACATTTCATGCATATCATAGCAACAGTCATCAACTTCAACAGGCAGCCCAGCCACCAAACTAGCAACTGTCGGAGTCGAAACGAAAAAGTATCTTCAAAATTTTGCTCTTGGCACTGACTTCCATTAAATGCAGTCACTTGATGGATGCTCTTGACGTTAGTTCGTGCAGCTTTCACAGTTAATAGATCTCAAGTAGCGTTTATATTGCACAAAGTACATAAGCCATTTCGCAAAATGTCCTAATAAAACCATACCTAAAAAATATATAAAAAAAATAAATAAAATTTGAAATATATCTTCGTAAAAAATTTTTGTTGCAAAAAAATTTCTATAGAGAAAAGCATGCCACAAACTTGACATGAGAAAGTGCAGCAGAACTACAATAGTGAAATAGTGAAATTCAACAGAATGTGCAACAACAGCAATGACAACGTGAACCATATTAGCAATATATATCCATATCATCCTCCACATTGTTCTTATTATAGTTGTTGAGCAAGCAAACCAACTGGCCAATACAGTAGCTTGTCGTAGTTGTCATACTGTGTCGTTGTTGTCATGTTTATCGTGTTTGTCGTGTCTATCGTGTCTTGTCTGCGGGCAACATGCATCCATCCAAACGGCAGTCGATCTAACCAGCAGATATTGCCTTGTTCTAGCCTTCATGTAGTCACTAACCTGACGATTATGGAGCAAAGAATTTGCAGTGATGTTGCAATTCGCATTGAATATTTACATTTGATGTAACGAATTTCATGAACTGCTCGTCTTTGCTATTGGCAGCGAATTCGTGTGCCTACACGGATGCACCTACAGTTGCGGCCTACTATGTGTAAAGATAGCCAGATAAGTGCGTCTAAATGCATTCATACACTTTTGCACAATTTATGCATCATGGCTGGCTAATATAATTTACATTTTCAATTTCAAGTTCGCACCGTGGCAGGCAGCGTTCCTGATATACCACAGTTGTCACGGCTCTTGGCATTACACTGTACTTTTTGAAGTGTAAATTTCATTTTCACTTTGGCGACATTGTGTAAAATAAAATTTTAAAAATAAATAAAAATATTTAAAATATCACAATAATATTTCATAGTTCATGTTTATGCATTTGACCGTTATGTTAAATGCTATGCCAGCTCAACTGTGATTGATGTGCTCGCCAAGTTTAGTATTTGTTGCCAAAAGTTAAGCTGCAAATGACACTGTGACTGTGTGACTATAGAAGTGACATCTCGACTGGAACAATACTAGAAAATAATATTTTTAGTTTTTACAAATAAAGTTTTCACAATTTTAGTTTAGGGAAGTGTTTATCGGTGACACATGAATTTTCACATTTTACGCCAATTTTGGGCGCCTTTTTGGGCGTTGGCGTAGAACGTATTTTAGCATTTTCTTCGTAAATAAAAATAATACTGTAATAATAAAAATAAAATAATAATTGCTAAAATAAAATTTTATTATTTATGTACACAGTAAATTTTAATTTATTTTATACCGCATTATCGACCTTAAAAATTTAATATTAAGTTATATTTTATTGAAAGTATGAATTTGAAAGAAAGATAAATATTAGAAGAACACATTTTTTTTATAAAAACTAAATACAGTCTTTATATAAATCGCTATAATACAATAAAAAAAGTATCATCACCAACAAATCAATCGTTCTAGTAGTGTTTTTACACCGATAAAAAAAATCATTTGACATAGAAAATATTGCGACTCTTATAATAATCGTAACTGTCCACTCATTTGATCCTTTCTTCTACTTCTACTTCTACTTCTTTTATTGAATTACTAACTTACACTGTTGTTTATAGATATTACCAAACTAGCATTTAGTGATTATAGTTTTTTAGAGTACAGGGTTGGCTATATTAGGTGGGGTCATCTGATAAAACTGTAACTTTGACAAGAAATGTACGAATATTTAATAATCGCATCTGTTTGAAACGTCAGTCTTAGGAAATCTTTGCCTCAGAGCAATATATATCATTATGAGTGATAAGGCACACTGTATGGTAACCAGAATCATAAAAACACTAACTGTCTGCTATACGACTTGCAAACCCTCAAATAATTGTAAAAACCACCACTTTACTGCCAAAAAGTGAGACTGTAGTACGTAATTGTGCTGATATGATTATCGGACCATATTTTAAGACACCAGTGGTGCAGCAACAACCTTACTGACAGGTAACACACCTGATACGATAACCGATTTTTTAACGTCGGTTGTTCATGAAAATGGTATGCTGGTAATTTGACTGGTCTCTGCGTTCGCCCGATTTCACACCGCCAGCTTTTTTCCTCTAGAGCTACTCAAAGTCAAAGGTTTATAACGACAAGTCGAGGACGCTGGACGAATTTAAAACAACATTTGTTGAAAATAGCCACCATATGGATCGAAACATTTGAACATACGAATAGCAAATGGAAAAATCCGGGCGCATTACACGATTCGAGCTAAAGGTGTTCATTGGCGGATATAATCTTCAGATAGTGATGTTAAACTATGTTAAATGATTTTTAATTAGTGTTAAATAAGTGATTCCACCTCATATAGCCAACCCTGTATAAATATAGAATATAATGCTTACAAGTATAGATACTAACAAAAAAAATTGCACCTAATATAATCTTAAGTTAAATACAAGGTCAAGGTATGCTTATAGTTCAATGATCTTTTCCATTCTCTGTTTGTTTTCGGATTCAAGTTGGAAGTTTTTATTATCTTCTTTTGGCATTACTTATAAATGTCTGAATGCCGTATAAATATCGTTTGTTTGATATTTTACAGATGACTGGGTATATAAATATATATGCCTACTAAAGAAAATCAATATAAGCAATTTAAACTCAAAATTACTGAGGAAAGATCGGAAAATCCAATTCAATTATAAATAGAAAATTCTGCAAATTTTATTTGTATACTGAATGATCCTAAAAAAATAAATGAAATATCACATCTGGTTTTCTATACTAGACAAGGTCTATACAATAAAATATTGCCTGCTGCGTGCTGAATATTGTTTATAGACAATAATTAATTAATTAATTTTCTTTCAATGAAATATTTTCCTTTTTTTTAATAAAACTAAAATTAAAAGTAAAACCATTTATTTTTTTTGATTTTGATAAAGCAAAAATATATCACACATTTTTTTTAATATGTTTTAGTGTAAAAATAATTACTTTTGTTTGTGAAAAATGAGCATATATTACACATTATAACACAGAAAATCTATTATATTTTAAAAATAATTTTTAATTTGAAATTAATTTTTCCTCTAAATTTATTTTCTTTTTTAGCTGAAAGCGACCTCCTAACATTTGCACAGCGAAAAACTCATTACAACAGCGACAAATCACATTGCAAAGAACTCTTCACTGCCATCACACGACCTCGTAGTGTACGTGTGCTCTATGAGGATGCGGCTAAAGTGTCATCAGTCTCCTCAGCTGCAACATCACCGCGCTCAAAATCATTTGCCATGGATGGCAATGCTAATGGCGTTGATGGTCTGGTGGATATAACTGGTACAGGTGCTACAACAGCTGCTGGCAGCGATGAACTGGTTTGTACTCCTGTATTTGGTAAAGCCCATCGCAAGATGCAAACCCGTATCGATGCTGAAATTGAAATAAGATTGGTAAGTATAAAAATTAATACAAAATTCAATAGAAAAAAAATTTAAATGTGTTCAGCATTAGAGTGTAGCGACACTGTACACCACGATTGTCAGTTGTGCTGTGCCGCATGCAATAAGCCGCATTGCAGTATACAACACTGCCATTCCAATTCCGTTTCATTTAGACATACTAACAACCATTTTTAGTTTTCTTGATTAGAATTTATGGTTTGTTAACGGTTCTAATGATGCATTCTGTAGGCACATAAAAAAAATATTTTACCAATTATGGTTGACAAGTATCTCTGTACAATATTAGCATATATGGAAAGTAGCACTGTGTGATTTAGTTGTTTGGAGGCATTGGAAAAAAATTGATTTTCAGATTTTTCAAACAACTTTTTTTAAGTTGAAGAAGTTGTTTGAAGAACTAAAAAATTGTGAAGTATGAAAAGAATCTCGTACCCTGTGTAACAAAATATATAGAAGAAGCAATATATAGAAAAAGCAATGACAATTGTAACACATTGGGCCAACATTGCTTTATTAATGGTAAATTTTGAACAAATTTTCCCACTTCTTCTTCTGCTTCATTTTAGCTATAGCTAAAGTACAGCCTTATATTCTTTACACACAATTCTACAGTTCTAACGATTATTTTAAAGTCATTGACATCAAATCGTTTTCTATTAGTTCTCATTCTATTAAGCAGCGCGTTGAGGGCCTTTTAGTCGTTGACACCAACTCGTTTCGTATTGGTACTCATTCTATTAAGCAGCGCGTTGAGGGCCTTCCAACCGTTATTCCAACTTGAAGCACCATTTACATGACATTATCAACTCATTATCTATAACTTCATTTTGACTTCCAAGTTAAAATATTGTAACAAAATCAAAGTTTATTTTATTTTAATACCAACCTGCTTCCACTCATACGCGACCAACACTTCTCTTCGGGGACTATTGTTCCACTGTGCATCTTTGGTTATCGAACTTTTTCGCTTTAAGATCAAGATTTTGCATCTACAGATAAGTAAAGGACTATTAATGATCACGTATTACTTAATATCTATTAAGCAATCTATTTAGCAATAGTAATAAATTAACAAAGATTAACAATGTACTATTCAAATAGTAGGATGTTTAAAACAAAAAAAATTTTTTTCTGGAATATTTAATGGACGGTCATTTGATGATGAACATAACAAATTACACATGTTAATTAGTTATTTTAAAATTGTAAAATTGTAATTCGCAATGTATTAATTTTGTCTTGACTGATATGAAAACCGAAATAATCGTCGAGGGTTTTTTCATTTAAATCACAAATGTTCTTATTATGTCAATGTTTTCGGGTTATGAAAAGTCTTGCAGCTTAGATTATCCGATTTGTGATTCTTAGAACCGTTTTCAAAGAAAAAAAACTTGTTCGATGCTTGTACTATAATGTTTATTTCATTAGACTTTTCAAACTCTATTATTGCATCTTATATTTAGAGATTTACGATTTTTAGAACCTTTCCTAAAGGAAAAATCAACAGTGGCGAATTAAAGGTCCATCACCCTATCAGACACTATAGAATGTATTAGTATATTGTTGTCATCGGTCCGTATAGAACCTTGTAATTGTAGCTCCGATTTAGAGATTTGCAATTCTTGGAACCTCTTCTAAAGCAATAATAAACAATAATGAATTGTAAGTCCATCACCTTGGAGGTTGTTTCAGGACTATAAATTGGAGATATCGATTTTGTCTTTCTTTTTATTTTTTGGAATCTTTTGTAGTCACCCTCTCTAGTTTCATGTGCTTACATGATGAACAATGCGGTTTATACTGTTTCATACAAAAATTATATCTTACTAAATTACTAAATAGTTTTTATTTTACTCTAAATTCAAATACTTTATATTGTGCAATTGCATTTTAATGTAAATTGAATAAATGACTATATAAATTGAAGGATCAGACTCACATCGTAAAAGCATCAGATATAATTTCTTCTCATTATTGTACTCCTTAGTTTGCTTTTATGCGTATATAAATTCTAGATTTATGTATGGTATATAGGTATATACAAATATATTTACTTACATATATATTTGTTCATACGTGCTGTATTTTCTTATTCATAAAAGTTTTAAACTTTTTGCTCATTCCCCATTCCCTATCAACAATCTGAGCAAATCTCTAACATAACTCCCATATCTCAATAAATTTCCACTGTCATAACAATTGTTAATGATTGTTGTTTACTTGTTCCTAAATGACAAGTTCCATTGTTTTTGCACGTCCCGCACTATTAATGGATCCCAAAGCTACGACTACCAAAAAGTTTTATTGCTTCAATTTTACTCGCATTTCATTCATGCATTCATTCATACATTCATGCATTCATTCATTCATTCATTCGTGTTTTGCTTTTTAGCTGCCACAACTTTGATGATAAAAGACTATATTTTCGCATAAATGTCTCCGATATTTAATAATGTAATTTGAGTGCCCCACGACCGCAAGCTGCTCCAGCTCCAAAGCTGTCGGAGAAATTACTGCAGAGCTCTTTCGTATCAAAAGTGACTAAAATTTTTTCATATCATAATTTCCTTGTTGTTTTTATTGTTGCTTTTGCCATTAGCCATAGTCATTGTGGCAATGGTTTTACTGCTCTCGAATGCCAGCGCATCGAATTCACTCCAAGCAGTCTAACGTCATCGAGCGTTGGTACTGTGAAAAGGATTAAAAGTCATTTTATTAAAATATCGTCAACATGAAATAAAAATAAAAATCTACGAACTTCACTTCAGCTTTCACACTTTGGCTGGCGATACGCTCTTTTACGGTTTCAGAAAATCAGATGCCGCAAGGCATGTCGAAATTGTTACTGAATGAATCTGAAGTATCATTGATTGCACAATTTACATACCAGCAATTTAATTTATTTTATTTATATTTGTGAATCTGCGAATCTGCCAGAGTTGCGGTTACAATTTATCTACACAGTTATCTTTAGCTAGTGGTTTTTAGATAAACTATAACATGTAGTGTTACATGCGCTCATTGTCAATAAAATATGGTTGATGGTTGCTCTTAGGTTAGATGATTGTACAGGATAATTGATTCAGTATGCTTGGGTGGGAACACAACTTTAATAGCATAAATTTAAAATTATTCTATTCTATTAATATGTAAAGATATATAGATTTAAAAAAGCTGTTTTACATGCCTGAAGACTTAAGATGTTGCTATGAAAAGTTTTATGAGATTTGCTTAATAACTGCCTAGTTTGCATATTAAGAATGATTTAGACTACATATAATAGATTGATTGATAGAAAAAAGATTCTTTTTGCTGAACTCTGTATGAATGTTTAATAATTTTATTGCGTTTATCACAAGTGTTTATTGAAAAATATCCATAATAAACTTTGTTATTGTTTCGAGATTAGAAAAGATTGAGTTATATTTAGAAAGTATTAAATTTATAGTCTAAATTAGTAGGGAATGTAGAAAATGTAAACGACAGCATGCAGAAAAAGTGTTTAGCTCTAACATTGTACACACAAAGCAAAACGATAACAAAACACAAACAACACAAGTTAAATCCGATCACCAAATATTCAGCACACAAAGAAATCCAATATACGCTTTCAGTAAATATAAGATTTCTCCTATGCTAACGTCGAAAACATAAATTTTATTAATTACGTATTTCTACTTCGGCACGAATAATATATATTTTCCATAACTTAGAATGGATCACTTGATTTCTTACAGCACACCTAATTTAGCTACAAGAGTATTTCCACTGATATTGCCACTTCATTTTCAATTCTTGACTATTTACTACACTGGACAACCAAAACGACTGATAACTAACAGCTTTTGAGGTGACTTCTTCTTTCAACGACTAAAAACCTATTGAGATTAACTATTAAACTGATTTACAATAGAGAGGACAATAGACAATAAAGAGAAAATTGAGAATTTTATAGGCTTTTATTATATACGACGTCTTCCTTACTATATTATAAATATTCTTGTAAATTTCCATTACGTATTTGTCAAATACTAAAACTTGTACACTTAGTCTTTCGGAATGCTTTAACATACTTTCGTCAGATGACGAATATAGAACACCTTTCCATCTTACCGTTAAGGTGCAAATATATGCGACAACTAGCAGGTGACTTAATTTGTCAACTTGTGTTACTGGACTAACACTGACTGTATCTGACTGTATTCTGAAAGTATATAAAAATGCATCTCGACATAATACTATTGCAGGAGAGTTTTACCAGTAACCCACGTTACCTTTATTGCCGTAATTCCGACTATGCTACGGCCCTGTCCTTTTTGGTCCTCTTATAAAAAAATTAGTTTTTGTTTTAATATCACACAGCAAATACTCATATCTCACAAATTATCTTATATAATTTACAATTAGATTCTAACAGAATTATCTATACTCTATCTGTAGCTCTTTAGCTTTCCTAAACATTTTTATGAATCCTATTTGCTCCATGCAGTTTTGTAAGTTATAACTGTGACAATATCTTTAGCGTTTTATTTTTTTTTTTTTTACAGTAATGTAGACAACAATTAAACGGACTTACGGTCTCCAACTGCATATGTAGAAGCTGTAAAAGTCACACAATGAAGTAAACGTTAGTTGAAGACAGCCGAATTGTTTGTCTGTCTGAACATGTCTAGTTTTTCTCATATTTTTTATTTCATCTCATAAAAGTTTACAAGAATTTCTTTGAAGCTGTTTACGTAGCTAAGCAATTGGCACAGAGTGAGTCCAAGTTTTGAGAGGAACTTGCATTGAATGCCGCATAAAGTTGTGTAGAATGATTCGCTTTGGACGCTACTCAACATATCTTTTCGTTCGGCTCGTCTGTTTGTCTGTCGGACGGACGGACGAACTGCGCATTAGTTAGACCACACATTACTTCTATGAAAGTTGCCGAGTTATTAAGCGTATTATTTATGACCCTGAGATTAAAGTCGACAAAATGTCGTGTACAACGTACCACATATGCCTGCACTACCTACAATAGATTTGTGCGAGTATAAGTGAGTATCTGTGTGAGTGTATCTCAGACTCGTGTGCTTCAAGCTTGTTGCATAAATTATGTGTCGCGTTCTAGCCGTTAGTTAAATGTTACTTGACTTTTTCGTTTAGTCAGAGTAAATCTCAACTTTAGCTAGGCTTTGCAACATGCCACTTAGGCAAACTGCTTGCCTTGTTATTTATTGCAAATAAAAATACTTGATTTCGACTTGATTTATTTTCCATTTTGCCTTTATTTGTAGCTTAAAATTGTTTTAATTACATTTTGTTCCACTTTTATTACTTCAATTTACTTGATTGAATTTGTTTTTTTTTGTGTTTTTTTTTGCATACTGTGCCATTTTTTGCTATAAATTACGATTTTCATTGAATCGAAAAAGGTTCCTTAATCCGAAAATGTTAAAGAGTTGCGAGTGTACCGCCTACCTACCGACACTTTTCCTTTGTGAGCTCAGCAGTGAAATGCTCATTCACGTTATCGCGTGACTTTGGTAAATTTTTGAAATGTTTTGAAAGCATTTCAAAGGCATTTCTCACGTTAATAATTTTTTTCATGCAATTCTATGTTTATTTGATTTCAGCTGATAAGGTTTCTAATATGCCTTTAGCGTCCTTCTGCCGCAGCTACTGCCCGCATGTATGACGGCACGGAAGGAGCAGCATAACAATTTCATTTCCTACTCCTGAAATGCTGCTCGTCTATGCTTGCTACCGGCTGAACATGACCTTTCCCTTGTACTTCACACCAACATTGTTTGCTTGATTAATTTCCGCCAGTGTCAGCGGGGTTAGTTTTCCCAATGCCGGTCCGAGTCTAAATTTACGTAACCTTTTCATGTTCCATGGCTTAGGTTGCGTTGTATCGAAGGCTTTCTCGCTAAATATTTTTCATATAAACGATACAATATAATTAAAACATAAGGACTGACCAGAAATGCGTTGAAATGTTTAAAATTTGCATGTCACTTAAATTAATTATACTTTTATCTAAAAAATCCAAAGAAATTTTATGCTTTCTATTTTATATTTTGCCTTGGGGAAAAATTTTGTTTAATTACATTCCTCACGTTATTTGCAACATTTTAAATAAACACTAATTGTTTTATTGTTATGTACTTTTAAAGAATTTTGATAAAAACAGTTCATTTGTTTTTTTTTTCTTCACTCTATTTAGCCTGCCGCCATTGAAGAATTGCGCAAATGGACATCCACTGAAGCATTGGGTGATGTCACTGTAACGCCAGATTGCATGCATCATGTGGATACTTCTATTAGCACATCCGTCATAATTGGTGATAATGGTGTACTGACACCAGCACTCTCTCCGTCCGTGCTATCTGCTGATGCTGTAGATGCGCTCTATTCCATAAATGTTAGTAATGTCGTCGATAATTCCCAAATTCCTAATGACATAAACAAAGATGTGCCTTTAAATCATCGATTGCCTTCTCCTGAGGAGCAATGTAAAATTATAGCTTTAAGGTAAGTCAACATATATAGCATTAATTTCAAACAATAAATAAATGGTCAGTTTCTAATTAATTGATTTTAAAAAAGTATATACACAATAAATTTGAAGCGAATTTATTGCTTATATAGTGATTAGTTAAATATTCTAATACTTACAGAGGGCAGATTAAGTTCTGGTGATAATTCCAGGAATGCACTTAGGTCTGTACTCTGTTCTACTGTTTATAGATCATGCTGATTCCATTGTGTTACCGTATAAAATGTGTTACCGTTTTAAATCAATTTGAAACCTTTAAAGAAACCCAAAATGCGCTTTTAAAAAGTGGTTTCAACTGACATATATTATCTAGAAAATAAACTCTTAGTATGTTTAATCTGCGTTACACATAAACTGTTGAATAACCTAAAGCACTTTTTTTGTTCTATTCAAAGCTGTTGCAAGACGTAGTTATGAAAATACTCGTACTCCTAAACAACAGCATTTATAACACTATATTTATCACACGTCTTAAACATCATGTACTTATTTGCTCTTGTCAGTATTTTTTATGTATTTGTTACTGCTTCGGTTGTCCATCATTATTACGAAGGGTCTCGCAAAAGTTCGTTAAGTTATCAAAGCAGAATAAATTTAAGACATCAAAAAAATGCTTCTTGATTTGGCGTAGTATAACGATATTAAATTTAAAGTTTTTCAGCAATCATAATAAAGAGTCGATTCCAACGCCATCATAACAAGAGATTCGGTTTCGATTCTTAATAGATTGTGGCATACTCTCAAACCTGTAGAAATATAAGAGTGCCAAACAGCATATAGACAGCATGTACCATCGTTTGTGACTGTCTCGACGTGGCTTTAAAAATTCTAGCAGGACAAATCTCGCAATTGTCGTCCAAAATTTACAAATAATGTTAACGCCGTTCTGGTAAAGTCCAGAACTAATGAAGTTTCAACATAGATGTAGGAAATAATTGCTGATAAACTATATTGGCATAACAGCTTTGAGAATATTAAACAATCATTTTGGATACAAATAGATATCAAGATGATGGATTTCTCGAACTTTAACTGAAAAGAGGTACATGTGCTATACTCTTTAAAAAATTTTAAAAGTTGAATTATCTTCAAATAAGTGATCAAGCTTAATTTTAGAAGTTAGATCCAGACACAAACTAATAACCGATTGTTAAAGCTAGGCTATAGAAATCAGTTACAAAAGTAATGATGTTAATTTACTTGACCAGAAGAAAATTGTAGGTGTTATTTTTCTAAACACTGGATTTATGGTTTCAGAAATTTGTTGAGGAATCAGAGAAAAATGTACTGCACCGATTCTTTCTGAAAAACAATAATACGTCAGCCCACAGTATTAAAAAACTAACAACTTCATTGCGATTTCAGGAATTAAAGAAAATAATATTAAAGGATTATCCTAATCCTAATCCAGTTAATTTTAAAGTTTCAAACCTAAAATACCAGATTTTGAAGACTTTTTGAAAAAGTAGAATTACCGTCTTCAGAAAAACATAAAAATTTAGTGGTAATTATGGTATACAAATCATAATGAAGATTTAAATTATAAAATTAAAATTATTTTAATCCAATTTTTTTAAGACAACTCAAAAAAAATTTTTATAAATCCCCTCGTAGCTATAAATTAAGTGCGTTAAAACACATTTTAAATATGAATCTAATGCACATTAAAGGGTTTTGATTTTATTTTACTTTAGCAATGATTCATTAATTTTGGTACTTTTTTTATAAAAATCGTGTGACCCTCATTTATTGTGAATTGGGTTTATACACTATTTGCAAATATTTCTCAATCCCCACAATACTGGACTTGAAAGTTTATCTTGAATACATAATATAAACGAACACATTCTCATTTGTGATAAAATTACTCATTTTTTTATTTAAACTATTTTATTTTTTTTTTTGAAATATGTATATTATTTTTTGAGAGTTGCAATATAAAATTTTAGAACACTCTATTTAAGGGACTTAATCTATTTTATTAAGAGTTACTATAGCGGAATAAATATAATTCAAAACAAGATATTGAAATAATTTAAAATTTTTTTAATCTCTAAAATTGTTTAAAATTGAAACCGCCATCTAATATGTAGGCCAAGAATATACTTGGCCTGTATACTTCTGAGAAGCAGGTCAGTAATATTAAGTCTACGCACTTGGTTGCCCTAAATGAAAGTTATTAGAATTAATTTTTTTCTCACCAATAAATAATTATTATATTGCTCATACCCATATATGTTAATCTTTAAAGGACTACTCTAAAATGATTGACTTATTTTTACATCTTGTAACTTATATACCAAGTTCACAGTTACCCGTCTTGGATCCCCACCAATTTCGGCGAAACCAGCAAGTAAAAAGCACACTCTATATGTTAGTAAAATGCCAACACTGAAAAATTGAACCTAAAAAAATTTATGATTGGGTGAAATAAGGATGTAATATATATCTATGTGAGGATAGAAAATGAAACAATCCTTATTATTGTAAATTTGCTCTCATGTAAAGACGGCGTTAAAAATTGACTTCAACAGTGCTATCAATAGAAAAAAAAATGTCTATAGCCGTTTCAAATAGAAGTCATTTACATTACATATATGGGATTTTAGATTAATTAATTTAAATTAAAAAAACATCAGACATAAGGGGGAAACCCATGATTTTGAATCCTTATTGTATATAATCTCTTCAAATTTTTCATGTTTTACTATATTTATATATAGTAGCATTGTAAACTTAAATTTGAATATATGCGGAGTACAATATATACTTTATATAATTATGTATATAGTAAGGTGCAATATACAATCAAAATATATTTATTACCTTACATTACAAACTCTCACTCCAACAGTAATTATCACAAATTTTTGTATAAATATATAAGAAATATTAGTTATATCTGAGACGACTACTTGATAGCTTTCTAGCTTAAATTTAAACTAACTTAATCCGGCTGAATATAGGGTATAGAGTGATTGCGCCGCTTATGATTAAATAATATTACGCCATCCACACTCTCTTTGAGGAAAAATTTTATTTTAAAACTGATATTACTTTTAATATATCGTGTGTAGCTACTTGACTTGAAAGACACGATGTTTTATAAAAGATTTGAAATAATACAAGTTATAATATTTTTAATTTTTTGGAATTATTTACTACCAACGAATTCTAAAAGAGTTCACATAACATGTCAAAAATCTCAAATCAATGGAAAAAATATTTGTAAGTCAACTTGCGCAGGTGGTTGTGAGGACGGCTACTGCACCCGTAGCGGCATATGTATATGCCCCAAGGATTTTATTAATCAAAACGGAAAATGTGTTCCGAACTGCTCTAAAGGATGTCCTGTCAATGCCATTTGTGTAGCAAAAAATCAATGTCGCTGCAGTATAGGTTATGAGGAATTTATCTATGATTTTAAAGAAGGACCAATTAGAGTTTGTGAGGCAAGATGTATTCCAGCTTGTGGAAGATTTTCTAAATGCGTAGCTCCGAATAAGTGTGACTGTAACGATGGATATATACAAGATGTAAAGTCTAAATCATGTAAACCATTTTGTGAAAAATGCGCAGAAAATTCTGAATGTGTAGCACCAAATGTTTGTCAATGTAAAGATGGATACCATAATGAGACGAACTTATGCCTACCAAAATGTACTAAAGAGTGTGGCGAATTTGCTCAATGCATTGATGTGAACAAATGTGAATGTAAAGATGGTTATACATATGAAAATGATCAATGTCGACCAATTTGCAAGAATGATTGCGGTGAAAATGCTTACTGTAGAGAACCCGATATTTGTGAGTGCTCACCAGGATACACCAATCATTCGGGAATTTGTCAACCTGTTTGTGTAAATGAATGCGCTGAGAATGCAAAGTGTATGGCACCGAATCTTTGTGATTGCAATAAGGGCTATCGGAGTATGGACGATAAGTGTGTTCCGGTTTGTTCAAAAGAATGCCCGATAAATTCAGAATGCAAGCAACCTGAGAACTGTATTTGTAATGCTGGATATGTGTATGAAACCGATCAATGTCGACCAATTTGCAAGAATGATTGCGGTGAAAATGCTTACTGTAGAGAACCCGATATTTGTGAGTGCTCACCAGGATACGCCAATTATTCGGGAATTTGTAAACCTGTTTGTGTAGATGAATGTGCTGAGAATGCAAAGTGTGTGGCACCGAATCTTTGTGATTGCAATAAGGGCTATCAGAGTATGGACGATAAGTGTGTTCCGGTTTGTTCAAAAGAATGCCCGATAAATTCAGAATGCAAGCAACCTGAAAACTGTATTTGTAATGCTGGATATATGTATGAAACCGGTCAATGTTGGCCAATTTGTGAAAAAGATTGTGGTGAAAATGCTTACTGTAGAGCACCAGGTATTTGTGAGTGTTCCCTAGGATACGCCAATCATTCGAGAATTTGTGAACCTGTTTGTGTAGATAAATGTGCTGAGAATGCAAAATGTGTGGCACCGAATCTTTGTGGTTGTAATGAGGGCTATCGGAGTGTGGACGATAAGTGTGTTCCGGCTTGTTCAGAAGATTGTCCCACAAATTCAGAATGTAAACAACCTGAGCTCTGTGTTTGTAGTGCTGGATATACAATGTCGAATAATATATGTGAGCCTGTCTGTGATAAGGTTTGTGGTCTAAATGCTATATGTACTGAAACTGACAAGTGTAGTTGCTCTCCTGGTTATGCCAATGTATCAAATACCTGTCAACCAATTTGTTCCGATAATTGTACGGAGAATGCAAAGTGCTTGACACCGGAAAAATGCGTCTGCGATTCTGGTTACATAATGATAAATAATGTATGTAAACCAATATGTGATGGCGGATGTCCTCAAAAAGCTTATTGCTCTAAACCAGGTATGTGTAGCTGTGTTGAAAATTATCAAAATATTGATGGAATATGTAAACCGCACTGCGCAAAAGAATGTCCCGTGTTCAGTTTTTGTGCAGCACCTAATCATTGCGAGTGCATCGATGGATATAAGTTAAAAAATAAAAGTTGTCAGCCAATTTGTAATGAACTTTGTGACCAAAAACATTCAATTTGTATTGCTCCTAACACTTGTGGTTGTATCCAAGGATATGAATTAAATAAAGAAACAAATTCATGTGAAGATACGTTATATAAAAGTAGGCAGAAAGGATGTCAGCTACATTTAATTATTACAAAATGGTATGTGCCATGTGAAAATGCCTTAGTCTTGGGTTCCATATTCTATGGACTTTTATTTGCGATGTTACTAATTTGTGTAATAATAATTTATATAATATGTAAGAAAACTTTTCAAAAACAAATGTTGACGGAAACAACTTATCCGAATTTCATTATCACCTATCAGCCAACAATGAATGCTAATGAAAATCGTTCTATATCTATGGAATGTTTATCATCTGATCTGCCACCTCCTTATACACCAATGAAACGAAACGCGTTTGGTTCTTAATATATTAAAAAAATTTTAATAATTACTATTTTGTTTATAATACAATGAATTGTAGTAATAAGAAATTATGTTTATTTATAAGAAATTATAATATAATGAATTGTAATAATAAGAAATTATATTTATTTCAATTTTTTTTATAATTTTAATTTATTATAATGTAATTATTTAAAATATATACAATTTTTACCTTTTTTATACAATTAATTTTTTTTTAAGACATTGACAGTGAAGGAATTAGGTATATATATTGTATGGTATACTTAGTATGAAACTTTAAGACGAATCAGTTTCATATCATTTGAATATAAAATTATTTCTAATTGTTGATAATTTTTCAACAAAAAATTTTTTTCTATTGTAATACATGTTCCAATTAAAGTTTTCAATATGAGTTTTTTTGATTTTGAGTTGAGCATTTAAGAATATTCAAATTTCTCTCTCTCTCTCTTTCTCTCAAATAAAAGTAGCTTCGGTATCCGTATAATAATGCGGAAACAGGGATTTATTCTATAACTGATGTAACGAGATGATTTCAACAGATGATTAATTATACACTCTTCATCAATACCGAACGTACCATATAGGCATTTCTACTTCTACTCTATTGAATGGGCAAGTAATCCACATTCGTAGATGTGGAGATGACTGATGGACTGCCATTTTGGGTTTATAGGTAACTTAATAGTCACTTGGGAATACTTGTGTCTCTAGCCAAGAGAGTATATCTAAATTTAAAAATATTTGATTCAATCTAAATTTGGAAAACTAGCATTTTCCACTACAGGAACGTGGTTAAAATTGTGCCAAGGTGAATAAATTGAAAAATACTTTTTTGTACAGTTCTCTAAACTTTTATATTATATATAATATTGCTTCCCTTTGAATATGCCACTGATCATTAAACTAATCTTTTTTATTCCAAAAAAAAAATAGTTCTAGTATTCCAGACTATAGTTGACAGTAGTGGTCTATCAGTACCACCTACTAATACATGACAAATAAGGACATCAAACTAAGCCTTTTTCCAAAAAAAAAATGTAAAATAGTTCTAGTATTCCTGACTATAGTTGACAGTAGTGGTCTATCAGTACCACCTACTAATAAATGAGAAATTATGACTTTAGGTATAAATAATGCACACTGAACATCAAACTAATCCTTTTTCCCAAGAAAAAAAATGTAAAATAGTTCTAGTATTCCAGACTATAGTTGACAGTAGTGGTCTATCAGTACCACCTACTAATACTTGACAAATCAGGACTTTAGTTGTAAATAATACTCTACTTTAATGTTTAAAAAATAATTGCCAATTACCAACTTTAAATAGTTTTTAATGTTTGTTTATAATCGGATATATGCACTATTGTCTGTATCGGCATTTATGTTAAACGGCACCAAACTCATTGATTTATTACAGCGACCACAACGCGTGCTTACGCAGCTCAGCGCTGTGCGCTACCCATTCTACGCACAAATGCTTATCTACGCATAATTAACAGCAACTGAAATGCATGCATTCTGCGTGCAGCAAGCCCTTAACTTTTTAAAACTAAGCAAACAATTCATTATTTATGCTAATTTCATTTAAAATTTTGTATGTAAAATATTTATGTTAGTGCGGTTTTGGAGCGAGAAGATGGGTTGAGAGCTCGTCTAAATTATGCACATTACCAGATACGCGTACATTTCAAAAACGTGCTGAGTGGTGAACACTCGCATTTTGTGGCATACCAATTTGTGCCACAGCAGTTCCAATTTGTTAGACGACAAGCCTCTGTCAAACAAATATACTTCAAACCAAAAAAAAAAAACAAAAATAAAAAAATGGTTTTATGTAAATAAGCAGCAAATACCTGCAGTTTAAACAAATTAATTCAATTATTTTACGATGCGGAAAACAATTATGCATGTGTTAAGTACAAAACCAAACTATTATATCCATACGAAGTAGATATCTCTGGGTACAAGCCTAAATAGCATCCATAAAAGCAAGAGGAAAACACAGAAATAAATTATTAGGGCAAGGCGCATTGTGAGTGTATATTTGTTTTTGTATTTCTGGAACTATACTATAGTTGGCTTGACTTATTTGTTTAATGGTCTGTTGATTTTGTACTTTAATACGTTTTTATGGAAATTCTTTTTTTTTCTTAAGGTAAATTCATTCAAGTTTATTAGTATTAAACATTGTAGAACTGGGGTCTAAAAGGTTGAGGTTGAAGATTTAAAATTACAACTTGACTAACACTTTTTGAAGTTAAACTGATTTTATAGTTGTACCAGATATGTGATAGCCGTATCAATTCCATATTCCTCGTAATTGTGAATAGAACAAAGTATATATTCAAACTAGCTAGACGCATTGATAAATGCAAGTATTTGGCCAATACTAAGACCTAATGCTTAAGCCTGGTTCTAAACAAGCCTGGATATAGACACAACAGATGCTATATGACTTAACCGTTGTTTAAGTAACTAAAATAGAAAATAGAACAAAACCTCCTCAGTCAGCTAAGAAAACCGTTCCCATTCCATATTCCTCGTAATTGTGAATAGAACAAAGTATATATTCAAACTAGCTAGAGGCATTGATAAATGCAAGTATCTGGCCAATACTAAGACCTAAGGCTTAAGCCTGGTTCTGAACAAGACTGAACATAGACACAAACGATGCTTTGGTATTTTTTCATCGAGCGTCGGTAGACATGCAGTACAAGGGATTCGATAGAGCAGACCGACCATGGCTCTATGCCATTCTCTAGCCTAGTATCTCTTTATAACAGATATTAACCTTGATTCTTCCGATTATTACTAGGTTGCGTGAGAAATTTCCCAATGATTTTGCCAGCTTGCCATATCATTGAACATTTTTTGTGAATTCACGAAAAGTGTTGTGTTTATCCAAACAATAATTTAACTGCCTATGCTTTGAAATCGAACACATCCGTAAAATTATAGCCTACTATAAATTAGAAACATACATATATTACTCTATAATAGTAATACTAGTAGTTTTATTATTTTTGTTATTATTTTTTATTAATTTTTTTTTTAATTTTTTTATTCTTTTATATTATTTATTATTTTATTAGTTTTATTATTTAAAATATATAACAATATATATAGAGCTTACAATAGCAATTCTGCCAACTGCCGGCCGGCCTATTGTCGGCTATGTGCCAACGAGTCATCAAAAATAAGCCATCTTGTATTTCTTAATTGCATTCAATTTAAAAAATCCAATATTCACCACAATCAAACCTACCAGATTGCATTGTTCGATGGTTTTTTCAATAGGCAACAGCAATGCCTACACTAAAATTTCCAATCAGAAAAATTTTACAGTAGCCAATTACACCACGTTCCTTAATGAGTTTATAAGATAACTTCGTGACCCACGTTATTGACTGCGGCCGCAATTAACCTCTGCAATACGCTACACAATAATAAAATTCGCAAAAACATTGCAAAACAAAAACAACAATAACAACACATTTTGCGAGCAACAACAATAAAATTTTTGTAAATCAAAAAAGTTCCCGCTGTTTCACTTGCCTCTTTAAATACTTTAACATTTTTATGCGATTGGAGTGGTGTAGCTACGCTGTTGCTGCTGCTGTTACCTCCTCTCTTGATCTTACAAGACATAATTGTAATTTTTTTTTATCATTTTATTATTTTGTTTTAAATAAGAAAAATACGTTAACTTACACATAATTTATTTTTGCATATTTACGTATATACATTAAGACCGAAAAGTTTTCGGAAATTCTCATTTAAAATTCGCGCGCTGTATATTTTTCGATATTTTAAGTTTATGTAGTTTGGCAGCACTGTCCTTAATTACTATGCCAAAAATGAGCGCGATCTGTCAGACAGTTCGTTTTCGGCAGCTGTTGAAACCAGTTCACCTCAGTAGTGCGTTGCGAAAAAAACAATGGAAAAAAATATTGAACAAAGAGTTTGCATCAAATTTTGTGTTTCGAACGAATTTCGTGTGCAGAATCGTTGCGAATGCTACAAAAGGCTTATGGGGAATCAGTTTTATCGAAAACTCAAGTTTATGAGTGGTACAAAGCCTTTCAGGACGGTCGTACGACCGTCGAAGACATTTCGCAACGCACTACTGAGGTGAACTGGTTTCAACAGCTGCCGTAAACGAACTGTCTGACAGATCGCGCTCATTTTTGGCATAGTAATTAAGGACAGTGCTGCCAAACTACATAAACTTAAAATATCGAAAAATATACAGCGCGCGAATTTTAAATGAGAATTTCCGAAAACTTTTCAGTCTTAATGTATTTAACATACTTTCATAGTTTTAAAAGTTCAACTAAAAATGAGTTACCTTATTTTTATTTTTATCTCCTTCCAACCCACTTATTTAGATATCCTGCCGAAGTTATTTCAGTGGACACATCGGGCAAACGTTTTCAACGTATGTGCATGGCGCGCAAGTCTACAACCGGTGTCTTTACCAATTTGACCGACACGAATAACTTAAATGACGACGTTCAAACAGTGAGCCGTCGTTCACGTTCACGTAAGGTGCGCGGCAAACGACGAAACACAATCGCTGGTATTGATCAAAAGGAAATACAAGATGCGGCAAATGGGTATGTTACAAAGGCTACAAAAGCACTGCCTATAAACTTTATTACGTATAACATTAGCAATAATGATAATAATAATAACAATAATGATGATGCTGTTAGCGACCGGAATGTTGATCATTCAAACTTACTGCTGTTATTATTTTTATTTTCATACAAATATGATTTCATTTTAGCGGCACAATTATTATTATTATTATTGTTATTGTGTTTATTTATTTATTCATTTTTTTTTTGTACAAAAGCAAAAAAAAAACATATACTCATTTAAAGTATATTATGAATGTAGTAAACTATAATCAAATTATTAGTTGAGAAGTGTATAAAAAAGAATAAAATTTACATAGAGTATAAAAGCATATTATATATAACTGCATTACATTATATACTTCATTTAGTATACCAAAAGAATAAAATATGTATAAAGATATTTAATGAAATTATTGTGATTTTAATATAATTTGTTATGCTGTTTATAATTTGTTTATAATTATTTTGTTTTTTTTTTTTTTTGTTAATTTTTAATTAGTATTTATGTCTATATTTCTTGCAAATAAATATGTTCGATGTTGTGTTATAAAATATCAAAATTATATTTAATTTTGCAAATATTTTAAATTTTGCTTAATGCCATTAAATAATTAAGCACAGCATGTTTAAATTAAAAACTAAAACAAAAATTTAATAAAAGAAAATTAATTTTTTATTTTATTTTTTTGATTGAAATGTAAATAATTTGTTTGCTCTTTTTCATGCAAATATTTAAGTTTAGTATATTTACAAATAAACAATTTTTAATTAACAAAAATGATTTAAAATTAGTACAAATAAAATTTAACATCTGTAACCAAATAACAGCCTAACAAATTGTACAAACCAAAAAAAAAGAGAAAAAAATAATTATAATAAATTGTAAATAGTTCCAAAAACAAAAAAAAACATAATTCGAAAATCTGCAGTCATTCATTTTCATATATTAGCGCAAACCAACAAACAGGAACCAAAACACCTACGCCATAACAATAAAAAAAAAGAAACAGTCACACAATTGACATAAAAATATTTCCATAAACATCAAAATTCATAAAAAAAGATTTTTTTTTTCAAATACATAAATATAATTTTTCATTTTTATTTTAACCAAACTAAAAAATTTAAAAATTTACACATAACTCTCCAAAAAAGTTTTCAGTATTACATCAGTGTAACTGTTCAGTTTTCTATACATGTCTTTAGATTTTCACCTCCACCTCACCAAGCCTCCATACATATCATGCCAACATACAGTTGCATACTTTCCTGGTCGAATTCACTGCAATTCATTAAATTTGGTTGACAGTTTTGTTATTGAATTGAACCAAATCGCTGCATCATAACTCTTCTCCCCACCACTTCTCACACTAGCAAAACTGAAAGATGTTTTCCTAGACCGTCCGTTCCATTTATTTCAATTCAATGAATTTATGACTTGTAATTCAATACCGAGCAAGTTCCAATTACACAAAATTGTTGCCGCGGCATGTTTTATTTAATAGATCTTGCAAAATATTCTCTGCTTCTCTGCGTGTTAAATTTGCATAAAAAGATTTAAAGTTTAAAAAAAGATTTTTTTAGTAAATATACAAATTTCATATAAAATTTTTAGTTATTTTAATTTATACCATTATTGAAACCCAGTAGGAATAGTAAATAATTGACTAAGTTGTATTCTACGAATACTCCTAAGGAACAAATCATTAGAGGCTTTTAACTCATATACAGCTAAAGGTTGACCTTAAAAAGTCGTTTTTGTAATTATTATTGTTAAAGTTATTATTGTTATATAAAAGTATTAAACATATCAGTTTACTTTAACACTCTACGTCAATAAAATTTTACTCTTAACACCGTTCAAACCATGGTTATATAAAAGTATTTCTCAGCCAAATAAAACTGACATATTGCATTATGATTTTTGATTGGCAAATCTAAATTAACTCTTGAACTACCATTTTCTGATCATATTTAGGATAATCCCAACATTATTTGAAAGCTGCCGAATAGATAAAGGAGGTCAATGAACACTATTTTTCAACTTAGCACTCAGCTTAACATTATAAAAATTAATAAACTACTTAACATATGTTTGTGAATGCTACCGATTTGCATTTGGTCTTCGATTACGAATGGTAATACAGACAGTCTCTCAGTTAGTACATCCTACTAAATAAATTTTAATTTAAGTGTAACAGGCTTCTAGTGAACTCTAATAATTATGTTCAAATAATTTGCTACTCACCTAAAATTCGAATACTGCAATATGGCAACTCCCTTTCTACGTTTTATGTGGAACAACTATTCGGCAACAATGAAAGGACTCTAGTGTCTTTTGCTTTTAAAAATGTTAACCTCAATTGTGAAACTTCGACTAATAACTGATTTTTATGCTTTTTTCCTTAAGTTTGGAATAAAAATGAAAATAAAAGATTGTATTTTTCTCTACTCAAGCACTTAAGAGCTGCATTGTTTCCACTGTTTTCCATTTTCACTGCAAGATATTTTCTACTTCTGTTTAAAGTGTACGTACAGCCCCCTTAACGTCACGCCTCTTCATAGTTATATATGTTCGTATTAATACTAAAAATGATTGATTGTGCATAAATATTGTAAGTTAATGTTGTGATTTATTTAAAACCCGAAACTAAAACCAAACTTTCTCTCCATGTATTAACAAAAGTTAACCCAATTTTACGCCCTTTTCCCGAAAAAACAATTCATTATAAACAAATTTGTTTATATTATTCCAAAATGAATCAAGCATGGAAAGCAGATTAATGAGTGCATTTCCGCAGACCTATCGGAACAATTGATTGATTTTAATTATTACGTTATCGAAAAAACCAAAATAACAAAAATATTTATATTTAGTAGTATTTGTTGTGATTGAATGGAAATTGAATTAAAATTAAATTGTTCATAAAAAATATTACAAAAATATTTAAAATTAAAATAAAAATACTTTAAAAAAATGATGAACTCTTTAAACTTTATTAATTAATTTACAAATCAAATCAGTTTTTTTTATGTATTTTTTATGCATTTAACTTCCTCCATCCATTGATATGCAACAAATTTCCAGTTAAGTATGCAACTTAAGTGGTATTAATAATGAACAATAAACAAATAGCACTCAAACCAAAATAAAACAATAAAATATATGAAAAAATATTAAAATCACAATAATTTGTGGGCTCTTACTTTATAGTTGAAAACTTTGGACAGCTACATTCGGAGCTACTGAAATCTTTATCAGCCCAAAAACCAAACTAAACTAGACATCATTCATTAAATTCATTTATCATTTTTTTTCATTTATTTTAAACTGATTTAAAATTAATTAAAAATGCTAACAAAAATCAAACAATTTATTTTCTTTTCTTTTTTCACACACACACACAACAACAACAAACACACACATACATACCAACATTTTTACATACATACAAACATACAAACCATGCATTCGATTAAAAACATAAAAATTATTCCAATATAGCGATGCAACTGCAACCAGCGGTGAACTTAAGAACACCACAAATGCCGGCATTGTCGCCGCCACTGGTACTGCAGCCGCCGCAGCCGTCATTGATGAAGATGCCAACAGCAGACGTAGTGAAAAATCCAAGAAATTTGGACGCAGCAAATCGAGCGATATCTTAAAAAAAGAATCTGTTGCCTTGCCATATGACAAAGGGAAGAGCACATTGACACGTCTTAATTCATTGAAGCAATGGGGCCGTAATCGGTTTAAATTTATGCAACGTAACGAGAGTGCAACGTTGACACTGAATGCCAGCAACAATAGCAGCAATGGTCCAGACAATGGCAATTCCATTACACAAAGTAGTGCCGCCAATGAAAAGGCGGAACTGAAAACGAATTGCAACAATAGCAGCGGTAGTGGCAGCAGTGGTTCATCATACAAAACCTCTTCGCATACTGCAGATAGTGGCAATATCGATGATGAATGTGTGGTGCACGAATTGATAAGCCAAAAGAACGAAGGTCGGTTTTCGCACGAACGAAAACCCTCATATTCGTCGTCTGAGAAGAGCATGAGCGTTAGCAGCAGTGGACATCTCAGGGGTAAGTTACATTTGGCCACCTGTGGCAATGTCAAGTTGCGCGATACGTCATCGTTGAATCGTCAACGTCGCAATGGTATCACAGCGAATGGTTTATGCGGTAAAGATGAACAGCCGCATTCTTCGAGTGGCAATTGGAGTGCTAGTTCGGAATCGGGACGTGCTTCAATCGGCAGCGAAATAACAATACAACCAAAATCCAGCGCTTCAAATACTTCACTGAATGTCTCTAGTTTTCATCCGGGTAGTGGACCGCCATCATCTATGTTGAGTCGGCGCCGTTTTCTAAATACATCTGCTTCGAGTAGTGTAACAAGTGAGGGTACAGCAACACCAGACTTACAGGTAACAGATGGTACGTATCCTAATCATTTGGATGATGAGACAAGTTCTGCATATTCCTGCGACACAGAAGGTTATTATACATCTTTTCATATGGATAGCGGTTTACGTACGCTAAAAGAAGAAGAAACACTAATTACACCTATACAAAGTGGTCACAATTTACATACAAACAATTATTCTTTCGGTAGTCAAGCCAATCAAACGGTACTTAGTGCAGAAAATGAATATGAGCTCTTTGGCAGAGGTTCCACTTCGACGACAACAAGCTCTGCTGGCACCGTTTGCACCACACTTATGATGAATGGTGAGCAGAGTAGTTTAAATGGACTTGGACCAGATGTGCCTGAACGCATAAGTTCTTTGGGTAAGTTAAATAAGAGCAATCACAGCAACAGCGCTAGTACCAGCACATTAGAGCGCAGCTACTCCAGTAGCACAATTGGTAGCACTTTAGAACGTACTGGTACCATCAAACGTAATGTTAATGCCAATCTTAAAATATCACCGATTGATGGTTCCGACGTCACCGATAAGTCCACTGAAACACCAGAATCTCAAGATGATGAATTCAATTTTGAGCAGCGCATACGAAAACGCACTGCACAGCCACTGCCGGCAGCTATAATTTCAGAAATAGAATGTTCCGAAAGCTCGGATTTAGAGGGTGTGGAACGTATTGAACGCATTAAACAAAAGACTGCTATAAACGCCAAGCGTATACCATCTATGTGTGTCATAACGCCAACCACTAGTGATGATGAGAACCAAGCTAAGGACAATGGTTTCGATCCAAATAAAACTTTAACAAACGAAAGCTCTCCTTGTGAGAAAGCTGCAGTAAAAGCTGAAGCTTTACTAGAATTAAAAATTAACGAAGCTGAATACTCTACAGTTGATGAGTTGCAAGCTGACAAAACACCACAACTAACACCCACTGGCGTTGCCAACAAGGATTACAACTTAAATGTACTCAAACGTAGTTCCAACTATGGTTTCAATAATATGCTTGAAAAGCTGAAAGTTGTATTGCCAAACATAAAGCGTTCGCCTAGCAAAAGCTCGTCAAGCTCAGCCCACGCTGTAGTGGACGATGATGAATTGTACGACACAGCCGGTGAGTATGTTACCATAGCAGATATAAGCAATAACAATCGTCGCAATCAGTTGCAAGCACCGAAGTCAGTGGGCACAAGCAGTCTTGGAATTTACTATTCCAATGACATATATAGGCGCAAAAACAGCGCCGACAGCACTAACAGTGTCGTCACGAAGGGTAACGAACCCGACACGCCAAAACGAGAGACAGAATACGTTTCATTGAATGAGCTGCCGTATCATTTGCGTAAAATTAATAGTGACAGTGCAGCAACGGCGGCGGCACTGAGTGCAACTTATGGCACTAACAATGAAACCCACACTTCCAATATGAAATTCATCGACTGCGCAGAATCCAAACAACAACAACAACAACTGCAACAGCAGCAGCAGCAACAATGGCAACGAAAACAAAGCGAAAGCACAAATGTGGTCCCGATGTATGCGGAAATTAGCGAGCTTACAGAAAAGTCATCGCACAGTTCACCCTTGGCACAGCATAAGGGAGCGCGTGTACGGGTAAATGCACAAGGAAAAATTATTTACGATTCCGACAGTTTGAAACGACGCAAAGGCGCGCACACAACATTCGCACCTGGTCCGTATGTAAAAGAAACTGAAAGTGCGCTTAACGAAAACGCAGTAGAAAGTATAACGGCAACGAAATCGCAACAACAACAGCAACAAATCGGTAATAGTGAAAGTGCGAATTGCATAGTGCCAAGAAGCGCAGCCACAAGTGCAGCTAAATTACTTTTCTTGAATGGTGGCATCGCTGCCAACAGAAAAGTGGCCAATGTGCGTCCGATAGTATCAACATCGCCATTGTCACAACAAACCCAACGTCTACAGCAACAGCAACAACAACAGCAACAATCATTCAACATGCCTATTACAACATATATGGACCAACAACCACAACAACAACACGAACCTCTTTCCTACAATTCCTATCAAGAAAACAAAAATCTATTAGCTAATCACACAAATCCCTTTTTCCAATCCACAATGATGCCCTCACCATCAACCAAATCCACCTCCTCGACTGGTTCCACCATATCAACATCGACGAACACAAGTGGCTCAACTGCATCCACTGCTTCATCATCAACATCCTCTTCGACGGCGAAAGAAGAAGGTAAGCAATATTTGGTAGATTTGTTAAAAATTAGAAATTATGACGCTAATATAAATTTTAATGCTAATAACGATCCTAATTTGAATGTAAATAACACTTTTGATATACACAAAATAATTGAAACAAAAACAGAAAATGACACTACAACAACACATACCAATAATAATTTAAATATTAACAATAATAATAATAATAATAATAATAATAATAAAAACAATAATAATAATATATTACATACAAACTTTAATGGTAACTTAATTAAAAATTTCAAATCCACTTCGAGACCCACCACCCCCCCAACTCCAATTAGAACACAAAAAAAATCAGTGAGAGTTACTTATAGTGTACAGCAAGGAAGCGAAGAGACGACGGCGATGGCGATGACGGTGGTAGGAATAAAAGAAAAAATTTCAAGTCAAAATGCACACCAAAACTTAAAATCGACAAGGGTTGAAAATCATGAATCAGCAACAACAACAACAACAACAGCAGCAACAGCATCCCCACTACCCATACGTCAACCCCATTCCGCTGTCAATTTCAAATTACAGTCCCCACCTCCTCCACCTTTACCGCCGAGGGGACGAATAAATGTGTCGGCACAAGCAAAAACAATGGCTTTAGCAGATGCTGCCCCGAGTGCATATGCACCGCTTGCTGAAAGCGATAACTCCGCTCGTAAAGGCTGTGTCGGTAGCCATGGAGAAAGTGGAAGCAATGCGAACTGTAGTTGTTCTTGTTGCAATGTAGAAAAATCGATTTGCACAACTGTTGACCCAATTGTCGGTACGGCAACAAACAGTATATGCACTGCAATAACAACATCCCCACTGTCAAACTCAGATATGCATGTTGTTACATCAGCCCCCAAAACTAGTCGTCCCTTGAAACGCAATAACAGTTATAGGCTAGCAAATGACGACTTAAAATTAGAAATGAACAAAGAAAACTGTTTGATATACGCTGATTCCAGAGATGCTGCTGGTGGCAATACGACTTTATTGCCAATTAATAGCACTTTCAATTCCAAGACCTTGCCACACGTTTCCACTTCGTTGAAAGTGAAAAATTTAATTAATACACACAACCATACCAATACCAGCAATGGTAACAACAATAACAACGCCAACAGCAGCAACAGTACTACCATTACTAGTAGCATTATAGATGCTAGTACACCCAAATCCACAAATCAACGCATGATTGCAAAATCTTTCGAACGTTTGGTTGATGAATTCTCTTTGTCAACCACTTCCATGTCAATGGATTCCTCATATTTGCGTAATAAGTCACTTGAGAATTTTGATGATTCTCCTACCCTATTAAATGGTACTGTTGATGCTAGTACTGACAGTACATCCAGTACGCTAAATAAAACCGATAAAATAAATGCTGATGATTCCGATAGTGATTCAGACCTAGAATTAACCCCACAATCTAGTAATGCTATTGGACATAAATATCATAAGTCCTTTGTTGAAAATGTGCTATTAAAACCATTTAAAATAATTTTGCCCAATGAGGATAACGGTGCCAGGCGTCAAAAAATATTACAGAAATTCGAAGTTACCGAAATTTGGTAACTTGAGAGCCCCAAAACTTAAATCCTTCAAAAATATAACATAAAATATAGGTTTTAGTTTTTTATAAAGAAATAAATATTATATTTTAAATATTTTTTTAAATATTTTATATTTTAAAATGTTATTATTTTAATATATTATTAATATTATTTTATTATAGATTTTACATATTTAGGTTAATATGTAAACTTTTTTTAGTTTTTAATTTCCAGATCCTCACATAAGATTCTTACATTCAAAATATTTTATGGGAAGACTTACAGAGAAATTTTTTTTTAATTGTACTTTTTTCCAACAGTAATATTTCAACATTTAAAGAAGAGAGCTTTCTTTATTGTGTTTTTATTGCATCTTATAGTATAATCAGGTTATATGTTATACTTCTTCGCAGATATTATAAATTTTCTCGTACATTTATTAATCCATTGATTGATACTTTACTTTCCTTAATTTACTGTGAATTTTGTCCTATATTTTTTAATCCAGTGATTATGACCTTGTGTATCATCAATTCTTCAGTTTTTTTCACCACTTTGTATATTAAAGAAAACAAACTGCAATTGACTGGAACACTACCTAGATTTAGTCTAGTATCTAAAAATCTTATCCACTTTCTTATAATGTTATATAGGTTTTCTTTTTTTTTGTTAAGGTGAAATTAAAATCGTAATATATCCAACTATTCGATTAATTCTACTGTTTATGTTTAGTATTGATTAGTGCTGTAAAGTAACACATGCTTATTTAAGGGGTTCCAACCGCTTATCTACTCTGATGGTCTTACGAAAATACGAATGACAGCTAATGATTGAACACAAAATGTATGATATTATGCTCGAATATTTTTAAGCGGCTCGTATTTGAGCTTTTGTGCTTGATCGGCCCGTGCTTGAACAGTTGATCGGTTCGTTCTTAATCGACTTGTGCTTGAGCAACTGTTGCTTTACCGATTTGTGCTTGAACCAAATGCTCACAACATTTACTCGAATATCAAAATGCTCGATGCTATTAACAGTTTGAACGATATTGGAAGCTATAATATTAATGAATATGCCCAACTTGCTTTTTCGGTCGATCATATGTGTATCTGAAAATATAAAGCTAAATAAATTAATATATTATATTATAATAATATATAAAATATAAGGAAATTTTTTTTTTTATTTTAGATTATGATTATTCTTAATAAAAATAGAAACAAATACCTGTCATCACAGCTCAAAACAAATTAGCTTGATTTATATTTTCTATTGGAAAGTAAAATATAAAAGACCTTTTCAATAGTTCCCAATGATTTTCAATCATTAATTGTTTTTCTTAGCAATTAAAATTACCTCATTTTCTTTTTATACATTTTATACCTTTTAATAAATTTTTTATTCTACATCCTTCTGTCAGGCCATAAAAATTTCGAGCATAAAGCATAATCATTTGCAACATCTCAAGCAGGAGATGCTTATCCTTCATAGATTTGCTGAAGTGTATGTCTAAACTTGACCTTTCGGCTCGACTGACTGGTAACATTTACCATATAAAATTGAAAGAAAAAAAAATCTCTTCACCCTTTTTGCTTTTTGAT
>NC_051847.1:213460675-213513978 GCF_002237135.1 Teleopsis dalmanni
TTCAGCTCATATTCTCATTTATCTTACGGCTGCCAAAACACTTAAGTCACCAGTATTTTTTTCTGCTTAAATTGAAGTGCCTATTAAGATAAAGATAAAATTCGAGAATGACTACAAAAAATTGCTGCCTACATAATAGCTAAAAAATATTAAATACTCGTACGTTAAGTGGACATTTTGTCACAAGGCATTGAAGAAAATCGCCTTCAGTTTTTTAACTGAAGTGTTTGAAAATTTCTAGGAACCGAGAATCTATAAATTTTACACACATACCAGTGGTAACTGCGTCACGTTTTATGCATATGAGATTTTCACTAGAGTTAATTGATGCTGGACGTGAAAAAGCACTTTCTGAGTACAATATATCATTATATTTTATATTCATTCTGTTCAGATAAGGATATTCGAAAAAGGTTTAAAATTGATATACTTTTAAAATTTTATATTTCAATATGGTATTAGGAAAACTTTTTTTAAATGATAACATGCTGGGGTTTTAATATAACTCACTGAACCTAATATTAAATTGTAAAATATATGATTTGTTACAGAATTTTTTCAATTTTTACAATAAAAAATTATTATTCTTTTATTTCTTTCAAAATATATGTACGATTATTAAATAACAAATAAATTATTATATAAATTTACTTTAATAAGTTTGTTTATTAATTTTTTTTTTAAATGTATCTTTTAATGAAATTTTTATATTTTTATTTGACTATTTTAATTTTCATTATTATTTCTTTTTTATTTTTTTTACATATACTTTATTTATTTATTTATACATCACGTTAAACCTATTTCGTTTAATTATTTATTTACATTTTTTTATTGTAATTTCCTATATTATTTAAATTTTTAAAGTCGTAAGTGTTTTATTGAAGGCAAAATAGAGAAAATATATATAAATATAACTTATTTTTTGCCTTTTTTATATATGAGTTGTTGCTTCTATTGTACATAGTTTTTGCATTGACATTGTTGCTTTGCGTTTTCTTGTGCTGTACCATAAGAGGTATTTTTGCCTCAACTTAACTTTTAATATGAATAAAAATAATAATAAGAATACAAATATTTATGGTAGCTTTTACAAATATAATACATTATATTAAAATAATAATTTGGAAATAAGTGAATAAAAGTGCCGTTCGTTTCGAAAACTTCAATGAAAAACTTCTGTAGCTAGATAAAACAATTGTCTTTCATACATTTTGTTAAATATGTATTTTGTTTAATATTTGTTTTACTACAAACAGAAACATCAGCAACTAAGAAAGCCTGTAACAAATATTTTTAAGTACATTAAGTTTCTAAAAAATTTGTTACAAAATAATGAAGATATTACTAAAAATCATATTAATTATTTTTAATCATGACTCGATTCAATTTATCTATATCTAGATCTGTCATTCTATTTATACTAAATACACTATTTTGTTAGTTTTTAATGCTTACTTCTTCTGGATTAAACGAATCGATTTAATAAATTGAGGAAATTACTTGACTATATCATATTGTACCCTTACAAAATAAGTGCAAAATATATCTATGTATATATTATATACATATTTGAATAAAAAGTCTTTAACAAAGTTAATTAAGAAACACTTGCTGTGTTGCGAGTGAAGTTTGACCAATGAAAACCAAACGTCTTCTTTTTTATTTTAATTTTATTTAATTAATGTGTTTGAAACTCTAGTAGAGCTATATAGTCAGACCTCACTATAATTGCTTGTTTTTAATTAACTCAAATTCCAACCTTTCAGTTACTTTAATCATTCCTATCAATACTTTTCTTGTTGGCTTGTTTTGCAATATCGCTTACATGATTACTCATATTTGCTTAGCACTTACTTAATACCTTTTAATACTCTTAAAACAATTTACTTAGTCGTATTAGTATTAGCAGTTGTATTAAATTTCACAAGCACGTCGAGTTTAATTAAAATGTAAGACGCTAAGAAATATGGTAAGGGATCAGCTACTTAAGAGCTAAGAAAACTAATTAAACATTTATACTATCAATTCTAAACAATGTATACAATGTATTAACCTTGTCTTACGTATCTTGTACTTTTTCTTTGTAAAAAATTTCACTTTCCTACAATGAAATTACATAAAGCAACAACAACAATTTTAAGAAGGTACTAAAAAAGTTAACATAGCAAACAGGAGTATATCAACTTGCATCCTGAGGGAATATAGCGTAGAGTAAAATGCATTTTCCATTAACTTCTCAGCTGCATGACGGCATTTAAAAGTGAAATTCTTAAGTGTTTTACCAGAAAGGTAACAGTTTCTAGTCTTAGATGTGCAATATGATAGACGGATAAAAAATATTTATTACAAAAAAAAAAAGAAAAACAAAACATAAATATTATCTTGTCTTGGTATATTTGGTTGTATAATTTGTATTCCCATAATCACAGGACAACAATGCAAGTAAAGTAAGTAAGGATATTTGAGTTTGATGGAATGACATGATAATAGCGAGAAACTATACTCATAAGAATTTGAAATTAACATACCAAATACAAGAATAAATAGTTTCTGGTTAAAACGACATTGTTTCACTCTACACTTTTTTATTTTAATAACTTGGAATTTCGTAATTTGTGAAATTTAATAAATATTAAATAGTAATTAGTAATTTTAAGTGTTAGAAGAGAAGCTGTACGGGATACTCGTTCATAGATGAGGAGAGCACTGCTAATCTACTGTGCTTTTTTCAGACCCTAACAGACCTTAAGTAACCCTAATTGAATAGAAGTCACTCTGCCTTTCAAATGAAAACTAAAGTGTCAGTTGTTAAGATCGTTCTGACATAAAACGAAGATAGCAGATTATCGGCTTAGTAATCTCGATTTGGTTCTGATAAAAGTCGGGGAGTCACAGAGAATTTAACGACAAGATTTAATTAATAATTCGAAATTCCATTTCAACTGCAGGTTCGTAATAAACATAAGAAGATTTAACATAAGTGCTTAAAATATTATGTTCAATTTATTTTTACAATCAGTACATTATTACTACCAATTTATTTAATATGTAGCGATTATTTAAATTTTCATATTACAATATATTCATGTTGTAAGTTTTATCATAACTAATGTTTTAATTATTTAGAACCAGTATTGGTTTGGCACATCTTAAGCTTCATTATCTAATTTTGCTTTTTACCACAATAGCTTATCTCCAATATAAATATTTACATATAATAGGTTTTTTATGCAACTCCAGATGTGAGTTTTAATCCTTTTATAGCACAATAACGACAACTGCATTATTTCATTGCACAAAATGCATAACTTGTGATAATAAATGTCAGTTTAAACATTTTAATCCAATTCACGTACTCAGATTTCTACAAGATAATGTGCATTATAATTTATATACGTTGCGAGCACGCCATGACCCACCATATACGATTGTCTGCAATGCAATTAAAATCTTTATGACATATAAAAGCATTTTCCATTTATATTATCATTCAAGATTATGTTGCAAATAACTCCATTAATATAAGTCCAATGGAGTGACACCTTAACTACAGCTGTCGCTGTCGCTGTAGCTGTGGTTCTTCTAATGAAGTATCCATCCACATTCTACAACACATTCACATCCCTAACTGTGTGTAAATATTTACACTTTTTCCTTTTATCTTCACCTTGTTTTTGTAGAGGTGAGGCAGAACCTTTGGTGCTTTAATGCTTGCTATGTTGATGGATTCTTTTGCTGTAATTTAATCTATTCTTTGCATTTTTATGAATTTACAAGCAAAGGACAAACTCCGCAGAAGGTACTACTAAGATACAATAAGAAAAAAAAAGAAAATTGCATAAGAAGTGTAGACAAGACGATACCCAAGACATATGCGCTCCTCATGCTAAATAATAAATGCACTGTAAGGCTTCCTACGTGCATGACGACATCGTTAATGACAAACGAATCTGTTTGTATATTCACACATACCTATAAGTACACGCGGACAGATACTTCTTATCCTGTTTACTGAGCACTGGAACGTTTGTACCATTTGTGCGGTGCAATATGTTTATAAGGTTCGTATTTATTTTAGTAGTTCTTGGGTTGTTTTTGTTGCATTTTATGTGCGACAGGAAACCATAAAAATCGGAGCATAACTTTAAATTATTATTCCTTGGATTTCATTCACAAGAATTCAGGCACGAACTTATTTATTAAGGCAGCTATTGAAAGACAACAACAGCAATGAACAGCAGTAGCTTGAAAAGTGCTAAGGAACGCATTGTAACGCCACGCAGGATAATACACAGCTAAATTGATTATGTCCTTTACCTTTGTGCACTTCCTTCCTTCCCTAGTGCGATGTTTTACTGCCTTGTACCTGCTACCGTTGCATGGGAATTTCGTATGGAATTATGGTTTTATGTTTGCTTTATGATTCTGTATTGTATCGAATTCGTTCCTCTCTATTATTTTGTTTATTAATAACTGAATTCTTTTTATCCTGGCATTTGTCACACTATCGCAAGGGTAAACTTCGTAGCCTGTCAAATGCACAACAGATACAACAACAACAATGCGTTGTACTTGTACAAATTTAAAAAAGATTTACCAACCGAAAATTCCCAAAAGAAGTGTAATTAATGCTTTCAGCTAATTCCAAAATTTCCCAAAACTTGTACACATGTTTTTTTAATTAATATTTGTTACAGTGAGGAGAAGGGCGTAGTTGATTTTAAATTTTTTAAGGGCGTATAGGATTAATGTGTTTATAATTAAAATTTGATTCTCCATTTAAATATTAAACTTTCTTATTAGTTACAGGTTTTAACTTAGAGTTACAGATTACAATCTAGTAACTTTTTGTTATAGGTCGTGTACGAGTTAGGCTAAGTTGCGTTCTAAATGAGGGAAATTCTAAGTTTGGCCGATAATGTAGTGATGTGTCGATACGTGTTGATAAATGGCTAAATGTGTGCAGTGTAAAAAATCCCAAAAAATCTCCCATTTGGTTTAGCAATAATTTAGCCTAACTCGCACACGTCCATAATAATCCACGGAATATTAAGCGGTTTCTACATACTTCTTTTGACTGTATTCGCGATTAATATTATTAATGAGCTGTAGTCTTAAGGTATTTGCAGGGAAAATACTTAAGTCTTGTTTGTGGTAAAACATAGAATACCGATATATAATATAAACACCCTAGTGTTGTTTGTAGTTAAATATAGAATATTGATATGATATCTACGAAGACGAAATTGTTCACTTAATGGATTTTCTGCAAATGTGGTATACCGACAGCAGAAATATTTGAGGTAGAAACATGTAAACTACTACGACCGCCTCATACTCGATTATTTTGAACAAGATTTTGACATCTCACATCTCTTTAATCTAATGCTATAGATTCTAGGAGTCAAGTATGTAGTGATTCTCAGAAATTTAGGAAACCTATATAATGTAGAAATAAATCTAATTATTAGAGAAACGTTTATCTCTTTAATCTAATGCTATAGATTCTAGGAGTCAAGTATGTAGTGTTTCTCAGAAATTTAGGAAACCTATATAATGTAGAAATAAATCTAATTATTAGAGAAACGTTTATTGGAGTATAATATATTACATTATATTATATTAAAAAACTAAAAATCTATAGCAAAGCGGATTCTTAAGGACTCAATATTAACTGTTGTTGAAATGAAAAATCCAATCGACTCTGCTGTAAGAAAAAACTTCTTATAAAACTAATAGAAACTTGACTAATTTGATTCATAATCACGTACTATTTTATTCGTTTTATTATTATTTCCATAAAACATTCTAAGCATATTACTAATAAAGTTAATTAACTTCAACTAAAAGTAAAAGATATTTCCTTAAGCAAATTTTCTGTATACAGAAATACATAAATAATAATAATCTTTCTCATTACTCACTTTAAATTAGCTTAACTTCTACTTTAGTTAATAATACAGAGCTATTAACTATAAAATATTCAAACTCTGAATAATGACATTAAATAAATAACATTTGTAATTTCACTCAGGTAATTTTATATGATAATATGTGGTTTTTATAGAAAGTTTTATTTATATTTTACTTGTCGATCTTATATCTTAGAGAAAAAGATAAATGTAGTATGTGTTAAGGCTTTATAAAGTAGAAAAGTTCAAATTACCAGAGACATTAGTGCTTGAAACCAAAAACCATAATGAACAAATTGGTGCAGCTGCTGTTTGACGATTAATGAACTTCTAATGTTAATTAGGAGGCAAAAGATACAAAACAAATGTAGTTGAATTGGTCTGGATATTTATGTTTCATGCTGTATATTATTACTACTATTATTTACTATATGGATCGGTAACATAGCAGCACATCATAACAAAAAGAAAGAAAAGGTACAATACTGAAGAAGTGAAGATACCGTTGTCAAATCAACGAACTGTGAAATACAAGACCGTGTTCTAACCACACTTTAATGCAATACTGCACAAATTGTGGTCAATTATGAAAAATGGGAAAGAATTAAAATAAAAATAAAAATATTTTAGTTCGTTGAAGTTAAAATTAAACTATCGTATATCATATAGACTATGCCTAATTAAAAGTTGCTCACTGCTTTTTAGCCGAAAGAGAACTAAACCAAAGGCAATTAACTGTGTTTCGAGTAATTTTATTATTAAAAGCATTTTAGAAGAAAATTAAGTTAAAGAAAACTTAGGTATAGTTTAAATAAGCCCTATAATTATTTCAGTTTATGAAGTTAATGAAAGAATATTTCGAAGGCACTTCAAAAACTATTAAATGGTATTTGCCGAAGTTAAGAATAAAATAAAAATTAAATAAAATAAGTTTTTGAATGTAACCACTTAAACTCATTTTTTATGTTGATTGATACCACATAAATTTTGATGGATGACTTAAAATGCTGGTAACCGCATTGGAACACTATGAATAACAAACCGACATGCAGAAGCGGCACCTGCACATCAGAAACCAAAAAGAGTAACAACTGCAATTGCAACAAAACTGTTTCCGCATTCTGGCTATGCTGTGTATAAGAAGAACACCAACAATATGCAACAACTGCAACAATATCAAGTGCAATGTACTTACACATGCAACATGAAATATTTAAGTTGTTGCTACTGTATTGCTGTAGATACGCTTACCAGCCATATGATTTGGATTGATGATGTTAGCCGCTACTATGCAGCAATTTCATGCACGTTAAATGCACTTTTTCAACTGCCGCATTTTTTACAGCGATTTTTCTGCTTAAGTTTTTTCTGACCGCATCTTCACCATTTAAATATGTACTCACTGTTAACCAAACTGGCCTTTAGCTAAAAGAATTTATCATAATCTTATCTTTTTTCAATGCAACAAGAATGTTGCATGTAAGGAAGCTACAAACTTATAAGCTCTCGCCTCGCCTTGGTTTGCCTTATATATATATTTTATTTACTACGAAGTAAACAAATCATTTAAGAATATAAATTTTTCTTAATTTGAATGGAGGATTATTATGGGGTTTTTGTTGTCAGTGTTGGTAAGTGCAGTTATTTTTTGGTTTTAACGGAAAAATCTACGCAAATAATTTTCGTATAAAATTTCTTAAGCGAAGGAATACAAAACATGAGCTGTGAAAAAAAAGGAAAATCCGGAAAATTTATGAACTATGCAAAAAAGTGTCAGAAATAAATGAAGTGTCGCATTGGTTTCCACTGTGGTTAACAATCACAGTAGTTTTGCAGCCATTTTTATATTCCTTTGGTTATAAAAAATGGATACTTTTCTGTAGCTACTTTTTTGGTATATATTAATACCGCAGAGAGTCAAAAGTTTAAAGATCAAAAAGTGCTAGATTTAAAGGGGCATTTATTAAGTATTTTGCATGTTGCATTGTTTAAATTTATACAAAAAGCTGTGAGCTATAGTTAAAAAGTTGGCATGATATCCTTAATTGTTCATTTACTTTTGAAATGGACAGACTACTTCAAATATTGCAATTTGTTTTAATACGGAAGCTAATAAATTTGAAAAATGGAAGATTTTTCATAATTCTTTTAGATATTACTAATTAAAAAATAAAATAAAATCTAAACTTATTATTGATGTTTACTATGTTCTCGGGTAGTACGTGTAGTAGAAACAGTTTGAATTTTCTGAATTAGCTAGAAAGCCTTTTTAATTCATCATCCACGCAGTTGTAGTGAGATAACAACCTGTCGAATACATTGCCAAATGTTTATTCTGTGATAAGTAAGAAAATTAGATCCTCTTTTTAGTTGCAAAAAAAAATTTGCAAGCTATTCGTCTTCAGTAAAACACTGTTGAGGCTATTATATAACTGGTCTGCGTTTTCATTTCAATCAGATAATTTGTTCAATAATACAGAAAGTTGGTTTAGGGGTAGATGAGACCTATCACATTCTTTGTAACTGTTCGGATATGGTCTGAGCCGAGAGGAAAATTCTATTTCCTTAACTACTATTAAAGCCTGATATTGAAAGACCCTCAATAAGAGATAATACGAGAATCAAATACGAGAATATTTTTTGTTTTCGGTTTGGTTAGAGTTAGTTGCTATTACAAACGGTTTACTTTGGTCACAATGGTTAATTAAGTTAAAAATTTAAAACTCTTTCGATTTTAAATTTAATCTCATTTAATATCAACTGCTCTTTCAACACAATGCCCATAGTCTTCTATAATGCTATCAATCTTTAATAAAATAATTTCAAAGTATGTGGAACTTTAGTTTTGTCTTAAAAGTTTTAATAATCTAGAAATCACCCATAGTTATTATTGTACAATTGCAATCTTGAACATAAAAAGTTTTAAGATTTACATAGACCTTCTAGTACCCCATTCTTATACTACTGTGATGCCTTTATAACTCCAATATTAAGTGTAGCTCATTCAACATCGTCATTAATATAACACTCACCACCTTTCAACAATTATTTTACTGCAGTTATTTATGTAAAAATTTATCTAGCCATACCTTGATATCCAGCCATACAACCCGAAGAGTATAAAGTTTTATACAAACTTTAGTGGTTAACCAATTTAACCAAATGCAGTGATTGTCATCAACAGTAAAATTTTCAACACCAACAAAGTTGAGGTGAGCTAAGTGTCATTGGTATTGTTTGTTGTCAACACCATTGCTGATTGTTGTTGTTGCAATGTTGTTACATGAAACCATTAAATTGCAGATATATAAACAAATTTTGAACAAACCACTGCAGAAAGGCCAGTAAAATATGTACTTTTTACCGGCTTAAAGACTTCTTAAGCCAAATTTTTTTTGCATTTTCGGCCTTTGGTGTTAGCTGGAGTTGACCAGCTTGGTGGGAAAGATAAACAAACCCTCCTGCAAGCCAAATATACCAAACACTCCGGTACGTAATATAGCACAATGGCTTGTATTGTATTTCACCGACTGCCTGAAAGGCTCGTTAGTGGCGCATTTCCCGTTAAAACCAAAAGTTTTTGTTAAATATTTTTCTCATTCGTATAATTTTTTTTTGATCGTTGCATTTTGTTTAATTAAATACTAAAAATAATTTACAATATTTTCATGTAGTTTTTTTTTCTTAAGTTTAAAAGTTCATTAAATGTACTTCAATTTATTGTAGTCGTAGTCGTAATAGTGCTCGTACTTGTAATTATTTTTTAGAAAGTTTCAAACGCCGCCATGGTGACAGAAAAGACCGCTCCGGTCTTGTAATTTTCCAATGATCAGATGGATAGATTGTTCGGTACAAAAACATGTTGCTGATAATTTATTTTTAAATTCCACTAGTTGTCTATATATTTTTGTATATTTATTGTTAGTTGACAATGTGTTAATGTCACAGATAAATAAAAAATAATTTCATTATTACTCGCTAGTAATGAGAAGTAATGAAAAATGTAAATAACAAATATTGTCCTCTAAAATTTAATTTCTTATGAACTTTGGAAAACCCATAGAATGTTATTTTCAAATATCTGTCAACAATTGTCTGCCTATTTATTATTTAGTTTTTTTTTTTAGTTCTTTGGCTATAAATTTTACCGCCGAAAACAATATCAAAGATAAAAGTGTTACATATGGGAACAAAATTGGTTGAATTGAATGGAAAGAAAAACAGTGAAGTGTTTGTAAAGGGAAGTGCACTTATAAAATTACAGTAGACAATTTTATATGTGAATCCGTGTTATACGAATTATGGTGCTTACGTCAGTGTTTTGTAAAAACCGGTACCAATATTACACAAAAAATAGTAACGTACTAAGTAACAATAATATATTTTGGTAAGAAGAAGTATTAGTGTCAGTGACAAGCAGCAATCCACAGGCTAGCGGTTGAGATCTGTTGACTTAGAATATGTATGAGCCCTTGATAGCCCGTTCAAATTAACTTACTTATTACTCGTATCCTTAAAACAAGTTTCTCCATTGAATCAAGACTTGAAATATATGTCAGTAATTTTTACGTTAATAAAAAATGTTTTATTCAACAAGAGATATAGGTATACATGTGACCATTTTTAACGAGCTTATTTTACAGATCACGGTCACAATTTTTATGACAAATTATAGTAATTTTATATATAATATTATGTATTATATTTGATTGTATACAATATTATATACTATATTTGATTATATATAATATTATATTTGATTATATATACTATATATTATATTTGATTATATATATTATATTATAACCATTTCATAATAACTCATAAGTGGTGAGAGTGGTGTAGGCGGGTTTACTTTATTAAATATGATTTACATTATTTAAATAAACTAATTTGAAGACATTCATACTTTTTTACTAAGTAATTTTTTTTCATATTTTTATATTTTTAAATTATATATGACTTATATTATTTGAATAAACTACTTTTGAAATATTCAAAGGATTTTGACCTAGTATTTTTTTTGATAAAAATTTGATAAAAATAAAGATAAAGATTAATTATTTACATATATAAAAAACTTTTATTATTTTTGTAGTTCTTTGACTGTTGACTTTTTTTAAAAAAGGACTTTTCTTTGATATATAGCATGTTGTAAAAACTAAAAGTGAACCTCTTTCTCTTTCCACCATATAAATTTTTCTATCATTGATTAAGTTTTCATCTCGTTACATTATGCCATTTAGTTAGGGAATACACTGTGTCTAGGTACAAACTGAAAAAAATAAATTTAAACCCTTTTAAAATAATTTTTAAACTACATTTCCATCCATTTTCAGTACCAGTGAAAAAAAAAATCATTTAATTTTCAATATGTGAATTTACAAAATAATTATAACACAATTTTGGGACTATTGTAAATTATATATAACAAAAACCAAACAAATAAATAAACAAAACTCAAGTAAATAATCTGAAATTAGTTTTTTTTGTTTATATATTTATTTATAAACAAAAATACCACATTTCTTGAATGCAAGTATAGTGCAGTGCAGAGAATGCAAGTCCTGCATTTTGTCTGATAAGGTGCATTACCGAAAAGTCTGTCTCTCTTATCATTTCAAACTTAATTACAATTTCAAATGACTTCGTTTGATGTTAATTTGATATGTGTTGGCATTCATTTGACATAAAGACTAGAAAAGTCATGTGTTGTAATTTACGATTTACACGAGTTTTCAGAATTGAATTTATAAAGACAGAGAATTTGGACAATTTATCAAAAGCATCACGTCACATCAATGCGGCAGATAAATCGAAAGGCAGCAATACAAATTTATAATTTTAATTGCATTTAATAATAATTCTTGTAATAGAAGAGAAATGTACGTGTAGAAAAATTAAAGTTGTGAATTTTATAGTTGAGGAAAATCGTTAGTAAAGGGGGTACAGCTGTTATAGTGCACAACTCTTAATAATATAAACTTGTCACATCATTGCCTTTGCCATCAAAAAGTTATGGATGTACTTATCTACTGCATAGATGAAGATTGTAGATAGCGACAAACAGAAAGACAGATATTTCTATTGAAATAGTAATAGGTACATGGCAGAAAATGACAGATGAAGAATTAATCGAAAATGCTGGCGTTGAAAATATTATCATTTTTTTATCTTTTTTTTTATTTTTATAGTTTTGTTGTACTGCATTTTATTAATGAAATAAATTGCTGACTTCATTGGTCTTTGTCTTCTGCCTACTGCCTACTGCTACTTCATCTTCATTTTCCTTGGTGCATTTTTTAATGAAATTTAACGTTTCTTAAAAAAAATAGAAAATCATAAATCAAAAATTATTACTTGAACTGGGAACAGGAAAATTGATTGAAATTTATTACTGTGATGTAAGTAAACAAATAAAAAAAAGTAATTAAAAATATGAAAACTTGAAAAACTTTGATGCATAAAACAAAGTCTTTAAGCTGCAGCTGATCAGCTTCTTTTGTATCTTGTGTCAAGATAATGAATTGTTAATCTGAAAACAGAGAGTAACTGCATTTTTATGCTTCACAGTATTGTAAAAAATGGTTATCTGGCATCATAAAATGTATTGTTGATAAAATAAAATGATTTTCGATTTAATTGCTAACAATTATAGGCAAAAGATTAAGCAAACCCCAACCAAAGTTTTTTTTTTATTGCACTGCCATCAAGTCGAGAAGACATATGAAAGCAATTAACTGCGGTGCTGTAAAATCAATTCAAAATCATATCAAGAACCTCACAGAACCAAAGCACTTAAACTTTACAGTTTTTAAGAATTCCCATGATTTTGCTGCTCCAGCAATCAATCAATGCCTGGTGCTTCAGTGCCTACACAGAATGAAAATCTAAGCACAATTTGTAGAGAATTTGTTTGAAGAAAAATCTTTCTCAAACAAAGAAAAATTCTTTGAAATGATTAAATTGTAAACATTTTATTAATAACGATGAGGCTAATCATAAAATTTGTTGCGGTTATAAGGGGAAGAAAAAAATTAGACATAAACCATTAAGAAATATTTTAAAAAATTTACAAATTATTTGTTTCTAAAACCATTTTTAAAACATTTAGGAAAATATTAAAAAATATTGAAAATAAGTTAATGAGATTCTACAAAAAAAAAGTAAAAATCTATCAATTACAATTAAACTCTTAAAGTTTTATTGTAATGTTGAAATACATAGAAGTAATAATTTTATAAATCATTAAACTTATGATATATTTATTTTCTTATCATCATCTGGTGAAATAGATAATTTATATGTACACTAATAGAACCATAACTGAGATAGCGAAAGCTAACAGTAATGACCTTTAACCGGATGGACAGTATTTGATCGCACTACATACATAAGCAACCAATGTATTAGTGGTAACGAGGATGCGCCATCAAAAAGTTGCAATAATGATAATTACATTCACCCAGCTTTTATTCACAAAGCGGTATAACTATCAGGTATATAAAAACAACCATTAAAATATTTCTAAACACCGGTTATTTGTTACTTGTTTTGTATTCTAAAAAACTCAAACTTTCGCAAGATCGTGTTTGCGAAAAAAGTCCCTGAAAGGTGAAAGGATGGTGGTTTTAAGTGTAGTATTCGTTTTCAATAGTTATTAACCCTTCCATGTTTAAGTTCTTAGATCTTTAGCTGTGATAGTACAAAGTATTCCGCACTACGATTATACAAAAATATGAATGAAAATAAAAATTTCCAACCATCATTAATAACATTTATTGGGAATAAATAGTAGTCTACATCCCTGCACAATTCATAACCAAATTCAAAGCCTTGAGTGTTGTTCTTGACAATACGTTAACCTTGTTCACATATGATACTGTTTCATACAGTCGGTTGTTGGCTTCAAATACTATATTGAAAGCAGTCGAAAGTTATTCTTAGGATAGAGATAAGATATACTTCTGGCTATATAGAAAGTAATAGGGCGAGTTCTAATTCTCTGCTGCATCAGCATGTGCTCACTTTGTGTGGAGTTAAAAATCACAAGAGTCAGCTTAAAACTCGTATTCTCGTCTCCAACATTCGTTCTATATATATTTTTCATATGACTACAACGGATGCAACATCAGTGTGAATCAACAATATATATTAGCTGTCCTTTAGTATTTCCTACTACATTAAGACTGTAAACAGTTTTCGGCAAGATTCTCATTTAGAAATTCGCGCGCATGATAAATTTTGGTCAGATATTTTATAAGTTTTCATGATATCTATAGCAATAAAATATAATTTTTATTGCACAATTTTAATAACGTACGTTTACTAGTCCCATTGTAAAGAAGTAATTTAGCTTGATATATTAATGGGTCAGCTCTACTGATGTAATGATAAAGATTTCTTTACTTTAACTAATGACGGGTATTTTATTTTTGCTAGATCCCCTAGATTTCTAGGTTTCATTCTTGTCTATGTTGTGTAATCCATTACTTACTTTTAATTAATATTAATTTAAATAATTAAGAGTTTAAGAAAAATTTCTAAAAATTTAATATACATTTAAATCTATAAAATATTTTAGATGATAGATAAGTGGTTGTAAATATGATTTTTACGTTCTCCCAACTAAATATTAACCCATAGAGGTCATGTATGTTCTTTTTGTAGTTTGAAATATATTGCTTTTTGAAGGTTATGTTCGGTTATGTAAAAAATTGAACTCAGCAAAAAAAATTCTATGAAAAACTCTACCATAAAAGTAAAACCCCATAAAATTTCATAACAAGAAAAACATTAATTTATATTTTTATTGCTATTTATCATTTGTGTTGCTGCAATGCAGTCAGTCAGTCAGCCAGTCAGATATTGTTGTAAATCAACAACATGTTGCTAACATCAGTAAGTTATAATAATTAAGTACAAACTGATTCAACATAAACGAGGGATTACCCTTTACTTGACTTACAGAGCAAGAACAAATATGCTGTGAATTTCTCAGGAAAAAAGCTTGAATACTTCTTAAATTGTTTTCATTGTTGGAAGTGTTGTTGTTGTCTTCATTTGTTGTTGTTTGTATCTTAAAAGCATCTTTAGCATATTAAATATTTAAAAATTGCGTACAGCTGTTTGGGTTTGTTTTGTTTTGATTTTTGTACGAGCATCTACGAGTTCTGAGATATACGGAATCTTATGTTGGGGTTGTCTTTGGTGCTTGATTGCTCGCTCGAGCAGTTGCCGCTAACACAGGCGCGGTGCATCTGCATATCTGGCATTGTAAATATCTATAGAGTCTTTTGGCATTTATGCATGCTTTTTATCTAAAAATAAATACAATGAATTATGGGTTATCCCTCAAAAAATTTTGTTGAGAAATATTTTGCGCTCAAATTAAAATCTTATTTATTGCATAAGCAGTAAATATTTTGTTTTTGGGGTTTTTTAATTTTTGAAGTTCATTAGCCTCAATAGTGAGGTTTTAATGCCACAAACTCAATGGAATTTTAAATATAATAAAAAAAATCATATATAAAATCAAAAGAGAAAAAAATGATATATAAAAGATTCCCAATAGCCACATTCCTATATTTTAATTATAAATAAATAAAAACAGAAAAACCTTAAAAGTTCTCACTTTGCATTTCGTAACTTTTGGTCTCATTTTATAGTTTGTTGCAGAAGCCTATAAAAGTGAGCCACTAGTCAGTGTATTCATTTTGTGAACTACAACAAATTAAAATTTTTTAAATTAAGCACATAAAAATAATTCAAACAATTTAAGGAAACATAAAGAAATTCATAAAAGCTAATGCTTCCATAAAACTAAACTTATTTGTAAACTGTAGCAATTTAGACAACATAAACATAAAATTTCAAAGGAAATAACTATGAAAATTAATTTAAACTTAATGAACTTTATGAACTTTTAAATTTTATTGTAGCAATTTAAATAATTTAAATAGTTTTATGTGCACTATTCTCTATCACAAATTGGTTTACATTCCACATTAAAGCGCTCTCAATGCAATCCTCACTTGTGTTTACCTGAAAACTTTCCACACACTTTCGAATTCTAAATTTTAATATTCATATCACATGCCTATTACCGGCTCATAAATGGTTCATGTAACCTTAATACGTATATTTACAAAACATCGTCATAGTAATCGTCATCATCGTCATCATCGTTATCGTCATAGCCGACTTCATTTCCAACTTCATAAGAGTTGACTTTCAACTTCAATACTTCAACAAATGTGGTTCGTTTGAATTCATTTAACTGTTTTCATCATAATCAAAATTGTCAGTCTTAATTACCGACAAATGTAGCCAGTAAATGAGTGTTTAGTGTCGAACGGCTTGCCTGATTTAGCTTACCTCATAATTGCACAATTATAATAGCATTATTATGCTACAATCTAGCATACAAAACGCAATTTGAAGTAGTGAAGAGAGTACCATTTCATAGTGGGAAAGCGAATTCTTGCTAATTAAAATGCTGTGTGTGTAGTTCTCATAGTGAATTTGTTGTTCAGAAAATGTTGTAAAATCATATAAATTATTTAAACAAATGTTTAATATAGTAACATATTTTCTATGCAACGATTTTGTTGTAATATTTTTTTAAAAAATTATATACCTATGAGTTTTGTGTTTACTCTGAAGTTGGTGCCTAAATAAATCCATTAACTGACGAGGTAAAATTTTAAATTATCCAAATAATTTTTGTATATGTTGAGACCTTGGATTGTAAAAATAAAGATTTATTATACAAAGTACAGTTTTTTAATAAATTTGTTATATAAACAAAGTTTAAAATAAGAAAAACAATAAAGATTTTAATCAAAGACTTATTGACTTCAATTTCGTGATTATTAATATAGAAAATATTTATTTTTCAAAATTTAATTAATTTATTATACGATATAGTAGAAACAAGTAACGTTTTTTTGTAGGATATACGGTTTTCTACTAATTGTCGACGAACTATTCTACACATTCGAATAAGCCATAAGCTGTACGAGCTCCACGAGTGTCTCTAAATACAGAGAATACGTTCCATCTAAAATTTAAATCTTTGAAATCATCTTTGAAATCTTTAATAGATAAATAAGATTTTATATTTAGACTTTTTGGCAGTAATACGTGAATTTGTTAACCTTCATAATTTGTAATATGTCAAGACTAACAAAAATCAGTTAACTATATCACATAGCTGCTTTATGAAATCATTTAAAGGAATTGATTTTTTTTTATATCTATAACTATATTTTTTAAAAAATGCATTTATGTTATGTTCATAAAGTATTTCATTCAAATTAGTTAAAATTTAGTTTAACCTGTCATACCAAATTACAGTTCAGATGTATGTACTAAACTGTATATATATAAACATAAGTATCTACATAAATTACAGGAAAATTTTAACTAAATTTTAAATAATTTGAATGAAATGCTTTATGAACATATCATCAATGCACTTTTTAAAAAATATAATTTTAGCAGGTAAAAATCTTTAATTTTTTCAAAAAATTTAATTATTGAATATAGCAACCCAGATATAGGTTATACCGGCGATCCCTAGTGGATCCACTTAAGCCTATTGGCGCATTGTTTTAACCACAGATATAACAAAACCAAAAACTATAATGAAGGAAGCAAAGTTTGTATATACCACAGAAGCCTTATAATTCTCGTCAAAAAACTACTTATATTCTATAATTTCTATATATTTATTTTTTTTTTACATAAATCATACTAAAGAACAGAAAAAGGGAGATGACATACAATTCTCAATAATAAAATCAAACCAATAATTTTCTGCTGTTGACGTCAAGACCTATAATGCAGATAATTGCAGTAATGTTTCAGATATAGAATTGCAATTATAAAGTCATTATTTGCATTGTGTAAAATCACAAATGTCAACTGGCAACCCTAAAAGGAACCAACATTAAAGGGGATTTAAGTAAAGGTGTGTGCAAAAATTTCTAACACAACAAAAAAATAAAAATAAATAGAAATAAAAAAAGATTGCGTAAATACAACAATTACAAGGTAAATAAAAAGATACATTTTTATTTTTGGAACAATTTTTCCCTACACAAAACGTGAAAAACGAACAAATTTTAAATATTTGTCAATTAAGTTGCTATTGTTAACAAACGTAGCTGTTGTTGTCACCTCCGAAAAAAAATGTGAAGCAAGAAAACATAAATAAAAGATTAAAAGTCTGTATCTAATGGAAAACGAGGAATATAGGAGCGAAAATATGGAAAAATGTATACAAAACCGGAACAACCAAACAAATGGAATACAATACACATAATTTCTGTTTTGTGTGCATAGCGGAACCGGATGAGAGTTCCAAGCGATGGTGACGTTTAGAAGTGCACAGGCAATAAAATATTGAAACACAATTACTTTCACAAACGCAACTCCATAGACATGAGATACATTCATATGCAGTGTATTTAGATACAATTACTTTTTTTCAAATTTCATACAGATGGAATACATTCATATGCGGCTTATGTGGATATATAAACACAAGTGAAGTAGGTATGCATAAAGTGCGTATTTCCTGTCCTTAATATTGGCATGAGCTATGCTCTCGTACCAAAGCTAAAGAGTTTCAAATGCTTTTCACTGAATTTATTTAAAGTAAAAGTTTTTATTTTATAGTCTATCTATGCTGGAGAAATGCTAAAAAGTGTAAAATTGGTAGAAAATTACATTTTCAATTACAAACTTGCATTAATTTAATTATTTTAATTACTAAAATAAATCATAATGACATGTAATTAAAAATTATAGCAGATATAATAAATAATAATATCACACATTACATAAAATAAAATATAGCATGCTATATAAGTATGCCAACAAGTATTTTTGTTAGACTTGTACGTTTATCGCACGGAGAAAATCAGAAGTGCTACAATTTTTTAAAGTAATTTTTATGTTAATTCTTAGGAGAATAAGTCAAATACAATATATCCTTCTCAAATACACAATAATGAATTATGTTAATGAATATATTGTTCTCAATATATTGTTCATATTTTCATATTTTATTAGTATTTTTTATATATATATAATATCAAACTAGTAAATGTCATTTCTGCTTTTCTGAAGAAATATAGCATAAGTTGTGCATTAAATTGTCTAACATGTTATTTTATTTTTTGCGACAACAAACAAGTTGCGTTTCTGCAGAAATTTATCGCCCACAAGGCACGGCACGCTAAGTAGGTAGTAGCGCCTTAAAATTTCTCGCATGAGATTTTTTTTTAAGAAAATGTGATTAATTTTTTCTGTCATGACACAAGAACGGAAATAAGATCGACTAGTTGAATTGTGGGGTCCAAATCGCTACTTAATACTAAGTATATGCTGCTAATCAGAATATAATGCTGCTTATATATAGTACTTTAATAACATAAGCTTTTATAATTTAATAATTGAGGTTGTAATATTATTGATCATCAAAGAGCTAGTCTTAAGTTCATAAGCATACATCTGGTATAGTATAAAAGATTGTAGTTTAGTTTACAATAGAAGCTCATAAGACTTGTAAAATGTTCACTATTGGTCATAAAAAATGTATTATACAGTCGATACTCTCAAATGGTTTTGCATATACATCTGGTATTATTTAAAATAGTTTAGTTTGCAACAAAAATTCATTAGATTTATGAAATGATAATTTTCTTAGTTGAAAGCATCTGTCAGACCCGGTTTCACAGTTGTCACTTAACTCTCAAAACTACTTAAACACATGTTAGTTTTAAGACTAACATGACTTAAGTCAGTATTGAGACAGTAGAATGTAATTCACAAACATTTCTTTAATACATGTTTTGGTATTAGGAAACAAAGTTCAATCAGTCTTCACACAACCCTTCAATAATCTCGGAGAGTCAGCTGAACCTATTGACGACCTGCAATGTTGTAAAATCGCACTTATACAATACAACCGAGCTGTCTACAAACAACCAATTAAACAGTTGGCAAGGAAAATTTGGTATCAAAACGATGATAAAGCTCTAACTGGATTGACCATTTGACGTAATCAACTCAAAAACATGACTCATCTTAAAACACAGTTGCAAACAATGGAACATATGAAAGGTTTCGACAATGAAAATTAAGGATTAATATATTTTAAGAAAAATTAATCCAGCTACTATATATTATATCAGTTTATTTACATGTCATTAATTTATTTACTAGCTAGCAACATTAAACGAATTAAATGTTGCATTAATGTTGCTAGAAAATGTACATGTAACTCAATTTTCTTATAAGTCAAACATATCTGTTCTATTTATTAATTTATTATTATTCCTTAGTATTTTTCTTAATTCCTATTACATATATAATGAATATCATGGTTACTATAGCGGATATAAAATTTTAGTTAACACCTTGTTCATATTTGCTCAACTCTCAAAAGAACTATAACCAAAAATTTATGTGCTATGAAACCTTTAACAAGTCATTGTTATATATTTAATAATGTTATGAAATTATGTTAATAAAGCATCGGAAATCTGATAAAGAATATAATTCTACACGTATAACAACCCTTAAAAAATGCTGTCAACCAACCACATAGTAATTTTAAAAATTCAGAGACAAGTATCTTGACATAACCTACTTTTAAAAAAAATTATAAAATGAAAAATAAATAATTACAATAAAAGGGATGGAGTATTTGTCAAAGTATTTCCTCAAAATTTGAAAAAAAAATTGTTTAAACATTATTTATATGAAAAAACTATTCAAAAATACTGCATTAGTTCAAGCGTTTAATATGTGCGGCTGCACGGCTCATTAATATGAAATAAAATTAAATATTATATATGACGAGAACCTTTAATAGAGGAGTATATATAAATATATGTGATGCATGACTGTTTACATATTAAAAAAAAAATAATAATATTCGGGGCGACATTTGGGCCTTCTTCAATCTTTACTTTGACATGATCAATGTAATCGATACGAGCGCAGTTGACCTATTTTAATGCTATTTATTTATGCCTAGGCAGACTCATATGCGCTCGCATCTTTGCGAGCATGTTTACTTATAGATACGCTTTTCTCAGGCTTAAAATAATTACAGTATTTTAGCTGCCGCTGCACTGTTCTGTTTTTGATAAGTTATCACTTGTTTGCAGGGAAGTATAAATTTCCCTGTATTCCCATTTGTTTTATATCAATATTATAAGCTAAAAATACAATAGCATGGGAAGATACTTTGGTTGCTGGGTTGCTTCGATTCAACTTTGATTACACGTACGCATTCATTCTACGATTTTCAAATTTCCTCTTCACATTAAAAATCTCTTAGACACATTAGCATAATGTTTAATAATATTTAAGATATATTTGCAATACTTTATGCCAAGGCACAACTGCCTGCGCCAAAAATTTAAAACATCTGCAAATTCTTCATTTATTAGCAATTCGTTTTGGCACTTTTACTTCGCTGCAGAAAATCAAAAAATTTATGGAAATTGTGAAGAAAAACTTTTTAAACTTTTGCGAAAGTAATGGAAATACTTAACATTGTAGATACTTTTCAATTATAAAAGGATTATGAATTTTAATGAAACAAAAGCTGCTAATTAGTGTTGAAGAATATATCAACAAACTTTATGAAGTTATTTAAATTGCATTTTAAAGCAAAAGTTCCAAAAGTGAGTATAGAAATGTAATAAAATATGAACATATAAAAAGTATGTGAGATATATTCACGCCATTAGACCAAAGCATTAAAAATGCATCTTTGACAGAGACGTTTCCTGAAGTGTTTAAGGGAGTATAAATACCACCAAAGGAGAAACAATCCATGGCTATAAAATGCTGTTTGCACGCCATTTATCTATAAAATATAATTTATGCTGCATTGTTTAAAAAATTCTTTTGCGATATAACAATTCGTTTTTCATAATTCATATTCACATATTTTACTCCATTTGTATTGTTAAAGTTTTAAACGTTAAAACAAAAAGCTTTGCAACAAAAATCCCACCCAAAAAGCGTTCTTTTTTTCAGATACTTTTTGTTTTTAATGAATTTTGACTTCTTTATGCATTTAATGTCAGCTCAATAATTGCATTTCGTGCCGAACTTTTGGTAATACGAGTAAATAGGTTGCATCATGCCAAAAAGCAACTCAAGCAAAAAGACAACAATCTAAATCCAAAGCGAACCAAGTCACTCCACGCTACGAAGCCTGCCGCCACAGCCAAGCTCCATTCGCGTTTTCTTAGATACTTTTTTTTCTTGGCATATACGCGGCATGTTAAATGTTTATTCTATCTAAATCTTTTTCGTTGAACAGCTAAAGCAAAGTATCTATGCGATGGCATCTCTGATTTATGTAGAAAAATAAAAATAAGAAGTAATATTTTTCATATAAAAAAATCAAAAACAAATCAAAAAAAAAAGGTTTTCTTATAATGCTAAAGCGACAAACGAAAAGGAAACGTGCTTTTTATAGATTGTGTTTCGCATTCGCAGAATTGTCTAGATTGATCATCGATGATATCTTCATATTATATCTTGTGAAACAATTTGATATTTAAAGTCAAATTAAGCTTGTATTTTCATTTTTAAACGTACCATTTGAAAAGGTTGTCAACAGTAACTTGAGAAACTTGAGAAACAACGCCTTTTCATTGATATATTTTTCTACTGTCAGCTAGAGCGAAGCGATTTCTGGCCTACTAAATCTATATCCTCAAGTATGACATTAGATTTATCCAAAAGAATTTGAAGACCGTATAAGGACCATGATATGTAGAGTGTTATGGGCTCGTCAAAATCAAAATTGTTGTTGTTTTCAATGGTTTCAATAATGAAATTAAGAGTGAGAGAAAAAACAATATGTCGGTTCAAATTTGGTCAGGGGAATCAAGGCTATCTGCGCCTCGTCACTTATGCAAAGCAGTGTTGTTCAGTAATAAATGTCAATATTTGTGTCTTTTAGTAGGAAATTATAACAATTTCTGTAACACTCTACATAACATGCATTTTCGTCATAGTCCAAAAGAGCAAATTTTGGCGAGCCCATGACACTCTATATAACATGGCTCTAAACAATATAAGTCGTTACAAATAGTATTGCTAAAGTAATAAAAAATTTATATAAAATTTCGTTTAACAGTATAGAAGCTGAGCTGCAACTACGGAAAGACAAAAAGTAATGAAGAGCAGTAAGATAAACAAATAGATGGAGAAGACTCCTTAAAGCGGTTAAGGTCCTACGTGGGTAATTATACCGACGTGGATATTTTATTTCAATTTTTTAAAAATAAAACAAAATACATTATTTATTTAATGTATTTTAAAAATAAAATAGATAAAGGACTTTACTCGATTTGAGATTTAAATTTAAATACATATTTTAAAGCACAGCGTTTAGCCATTCACTTATTGCCAACATTTCAAGTCCACAACTGAATTGTTATGCTATCTCTAATATAATAAAGTAATCCTACACACGTTATTCCCAAGTTGTATTTTATTGAAAAATAAATATCTGAAGTCATTTTTTTAATGACGATATTTTCACTGCGTTAAAGATTTGTTTACTAAATAACATTTGCAAAAAGTACTAAATCGTGAGTAATAGCAACCATAACTAAACCTAAGTTAAAACTTTTATAACAATTAAGTTAGTTGTGTAAATACTTTTAATGCCTATGAGTATTTCTTTTATCAATTTAAATCATTTTTTTTTTTAATTTTTTGTAAGATTTTCCAACTAAATACTCTAAAAGCCACTTAAGCATCATTAATCCAAATTAAATTGTTGCCATACTCTCCATTTCGAGTACATCCGTGGCACATGACAACACAAAATGATTATCTTAATACTCACATATGTTCGAAATCCTTTAAAGAGTGCTCGATAATAAGTGCCTATGGATTTGGTTTTGGCTTAGGCGTATTACAAAGAGATTTGATGTAATTATACATTTTTGGAAGAAAATAAAAACAAAAAAAAACAACTACAAATGTAGGACATATGTATAAATAATAGAAATACATAGAAATTCATATATACATATAAGAATGTATATCTACATCTACCCTTATTAAGCACACACATTATATCGAACAACCCTTAAACCTGTCAAAGAGCAGCTGACGTTAGAAAATTGCAACCGGCACCAGAAGTCAGCAAATTACGCAGACGCGCAATTCTCAAGCCAGTACTTTAGCCAATATTCCTCAATGATGAATGCAGAATAATACTATCTAGTATTGCCTGAGATAATTAAATACTTATAAATTCGGTCATTGAAAGAAACAAAACAAACCATTAAATTACGGCTACATCTTTACAGCACAATTTAATGACCTCTTAGTTCCTGCAGGCATTCGCCTTAATTACAAAATAAAATTTAGTATACATTTTAGGGTAGTCGAGATAGAAGGGCAGATAAAGGGATTTCAACCAAAACAATATGTATAAAATGTGCAACATTTAGAATATTTAGAAAATATTTCCAAATAAAAACTTTATTAACTTAACTTTTATTATTTAGATACAATTTACAGTTAACTACGAGTATCTTAGATACATGCGTGTACGCATGTTGCATACGTTGATAAGCTCAACGCGGTTATGATAGGACATGCATGAGTGACGAAATAGTCATTATTATTATGAGTATTGTTGCACCTAAGTTTTGAGCGGTACACTTTCGAGAATATGTTAAATACAAGCTCTCTTTTGGGCAGGAGAACAGGTGATCAATTTACATATGGGCAGAAACTATACGTAAATTAAAAATCTCAAAACTATTTTTCTAATAACTATGACAAAAGGGTTTCAATTTCGCATTAACAAATTAATATGAGGTATAATTAATTTTTTTTCATATCAGTAATGTTCCAAAAACATAAATAATAATAATAAATAAAATATGTTTCCCTCGCCCTCTTCCTATCTGCATCAATGCGCACTTGTATCACTTTGACAAAACTTCATGAGTTACATTCATATCTAGCAGACTGTCTTTCTGTTGCCAAAATTTTGAACAAATTAATTACCACTAGTTTATCTAGTCTACAGAGGCTGTATCTAGCTAGTATACATGTATCGCTTTGACAAAACTTCATGAGTTACATTCATATCTAGCAGAAAGTCTCTATTTTCTGTTGCCAAAATTTTGAGCAAAGTAATTACCACTAGTTTATCTAGTCTACAGATAGATCTAGACTAGTACTAGCTGTATCTAGTGCTAGTGTACTGGTGCACATATAATATTGCAATAAAAAAGTGCCATATAACAGCACTTTACGTCAAAAGTTCAACAACAACATTTTCAATAAGAAGAATCAATTTTAAAATAAAATAAAAAAATTCTTTATATTTTTGTAACTGTGAACAATCATTTGTAGCGCTCCGTTGTCTGTCATACTGACCAACAAAATTTACTATTTGCTCTGTTCTTTATATTATTGTGCTGGACTAGAAAAACCGGAAAATGCTTGGGTGAACCTTTGTTTTTTCGTGTATATATTTTAATATTTTATATTGTTTGTACGAAATCCCATTAAAAATCTGTTCACCTGTGTAACGTGACATATGCGTAACGTTATGTGTGGAAACATGAGTTTCACGATTTTCTTTTCTTTTGTTTTTTTTTTCTATCATTTTAGTGTTCGCGTTGTAGTGGTAACAAGTGTCAGTATATTTAAGAGACTACCAAAGGCCAATAATCGGTCGAAATAGTACATACCATATATATACGAGTATAATACATTACAAATATTGTTTACAAATACAAGTTTGTTTTTATTTTTTTATTAAAATTTAACTTCAACTTTTGTACAATAATAATTTCAGAAAAGTGACAGAGATACGGGGTATTAGTCTCGTTAACGCATTACAATTGAGAAAAATTGTAAGGCGTAACTTTTGTGCCATTTTAACCAGGCTTTGCCGTTTTTTCTTGTATTTACTTTATAATGACTTTTCACACTTTTATGTTTATTTTTAAGATTTTTTAAGATTTTACAGGCTTAAAGTTTCGCTATTTCACTTCGATTCCTTTGGCGTTGTCGCACGCAAACTATGAGAAATCGCTTTTAATGAACAACACTGAATGACTTGGAAATTGATTTGAGTGAATATGTCAAGAAAAACGAGTTGATCCCACGCACTACACTAAATTGTGGTACTTGCGGTGTTCGAGTATCGTAGTGTTTGTTGTAGTAAGCCACCACAAGTCCGTAGCTGCAATAATGAACGATAAAGTACGAAGAAGTAGGCAAAAGCAAAACAAAAGATTTCCTGCCAAAAGCGGCCATTTATTCACGCTGTGGGCATTTTTAAAGCCGGGCTTGACTGATTTTTCAGCTAATTGACTCAAGTAAGAAATGCAGGTTTTAGCCGCTACTTTGACTTGAAAACCAAGCGGCGGCATGTTAGTGTTAGTGTTTCTTTGAGCCGCAGATATTTATTTTTTTTATCAGCTTTTTGCTTTTTTTTCTGTTGTGTTGTCCACTTATTTATGATTTTGGGTTTTTTTTTTGTTATAGTTTTAAAATTTTTTTTTTTATGTCTATACAGTTCAATGCAGTTGAGTTTTTGTATTTATGCTAATCAAGTGAAAGCGCTAAAGCGGTATTGGTACTAAACTTAAGTAGTCGCCCCGTTGTTAGAGTCTTTATGTATATATGAATATATGTAAAGTAGATATTTTTCATGTTTTAACTTTTGAACCTGGAATTTTTTAAGTTTGGCTTGAAAGTTCTCTCACCCATAAGGAACCTGTCTTACCAACATGTAAGCACTGTCAGACATAAAACAAAAAATAAAAAACAAATCGAGCAGTCTGTATTTGACGGTGTCTTATTTCTTGAACTCTGCTATAATATACAAATTAATTAAAAAACACACAACTTTGCTATGGGTTTCAGAGGTTCTATAGTCTTTCTTTTGGAACTCTTTTCATTATTGCTAAAACCACATAAGTCAAGCTTGAGCATGCACAGAAAATGACATATTTTGAGACCTCATTTCACGCTTCACGTTCGCTACACGACACAAAATCGTGCTTTAAACTCAAACATAAACCCAATGCCGGTAAATACACTGTGCAAAATAATTAAAATAAAATAAAATAAAACAAAAAAAGAGCAAAAAAATATTGACAAAATAATAAAATAGAAATAAACAAATCAAATTTACAAAGGAAGTAAAAATATATTACAAAAATTTCACTTTTCCTGTAATTTGTTTTTTATTTCTTGAGTTGTTCTTTTGGGTTCATTACAGATCCGCCGCCGCCGTTCAAGTTCATGTGGAACCAGACACTACCAAATCAAGGTACAACAGGAAAAGGAAAAAATCACAACTTCAATTTGTTGTTTTTTGCAGTTTTGGTTTGTTTATTTTCCTGTTAACATAACTCAAGATAAACATCGGCATTGATGTCAGTCAAGCGATTTTAGCAGTTCCAGATACATACGAGTAAGAGCCTGAATTGTGCCGCGCCGTCCAACCGCCGAAGAGGAACGTTTAAGCAAAGAGCCAAGAAGTCTTCATGCAAGTTTTTAGGTAAATAACATGAAATTCATGTGGATTCATAATATCTGCAACATGTTCAATGGATCTTATTTTCTTCTTTTTTTTTTTGTTTACTTTTTATGTAAATAAATTATTGCCGGACTGTGCAAATTGTTGTTAGTTTTAAGTGCTTAAAGCGTAATTTGAGTTACGAGCACAAGCAATCACAGTTTTAATTTCAACATATTGCCAACTTCATGCAAATTACGAGATTTTCGTAACGTTTGAAAAGGAAATTGGTCATAAATTTTCTTGTAATTTTAGTTGATTTTATTTCCATGTAAATGAACTGTTATTTTGTGCTTTTTTTTCTTAAATTGCAATCAACACCTTGTATCTCGGTCTGATGGACACATGACATAAACAATTCTCGACATATACGTGAGAATACTGATTATTGAGTTTGGGAAAAAAGTAGATTTAAAAAACAATCAATTTTTGTTAATAGAAGTTAAGAAGGCAATTACAGTAAAGAAGTCTGTATTTCCTTCCTATTTATTTATTATTAGACGGGACATAGTACACTCCGACATTTGTGAGATTGCTATAGAAATTCTACTTGCGGGGCACAAGTACATAAGATGGATAAATATTTTACTCTGCATTTTACAGCACCTACAGTTTATTAGCATCCATAAATCCCAATATTTCACTCTTTATTTCATAAAATCGGCAGTTATTAGCATACGAAAATCAAATTTTGGAAACATGGAAGGTAGCAGAAGCATATCCAGTTAAAAATGCATTAGTTTATCTGAATTCAAATCTATTTATACTATTTTTATTGTTGATCCGATTGTTGGATTGTCTTAGACTATTAACGTTGATTCATGGCAATAAAAGTGCAATAAATAGATGTCCCGCCGACATCAAAATTAAATAAAGTAAAAGATCTTGTAACTTACTTTGCTTTTTTAATATAGCAAAATTCTTCTACAAATACAGAGAGATTACTGAAAATAACAATTAATACAAAATATTAATTTTTATTATTAATAGGGTTTTAAAAATTATATTTGGTTCTTTTATTGCAATATCCTCTTCTCAGGCGCATAGTAGCGACATTTTGCTTTTCGAAGGACCGTCTGATTTGATAGTATATCTAATAAAGATAACCGCAAAACTATAAAATATATGTGTTAAAACAAGAACTATTAGAGATGTAAACTTTAGTAAGTTTATATGTGAAAGTGATTTCAATACATTTTAGGATAGATAGTAATCTATATATTTAAGTAAATATGATGAAAGAATATTCTATTTGAAAGTTTTTGTACCAAAAAATTTTAATTTCCCTTACATAAATTTTGATATTTCTTTTCTCTTAACTTTAAATAACTCAATTCCTATATATATCTCTCTCTCTCTTATCCTCAGCTCCCAGTAGAGCATAGGGCCTCAATTCCTACATATAATTGTATATAAATTATAGAAAACCGTACATAAATATAAATATATAAATTATAAATATTTGGATCCTCAGAAAATATGAAAGTCTATTAGAATTTAAAGTGTGTAAAATTGTGTATAGCATATGCTTAATATGCTATTTCCACGCTTCAAGAAGTTCAAGGATATGTAATCGTCCTCACAGTGTGTAAAAACGAGAAAAACTATTATTGATTGAAACCAGAGCTTATCTGAAAAACTTTAGAATTGTATATTATTTGAAGTAATTAATCCTACTACTAATTTTGATGAGCTGCAATGCATGTTCTACGAGTATGTTATAAGCATATGTGGTTCATATTACCACGAATATGTAAATAAATTTTAATAGTAGCCCAAAGAAATATGGAAGCTAAATTATTTACGTTACCGATTTGGTGCAAATCTTTACTTAATGGTATTGGAATTTAAAAAAAAAAAATAAAAACGTTAAGCATGTTCAAAATTCTCTTCTTTATGCCATAAGATATTTTATGTCTCATATGAATACATAATATAAGTACAAGATACGTTGAAAATATAAAAAATAAGAAAAAGTGATATATACATAACATGCTTTGTGTTTTATTTGGAAATTCTAAGAAGACACAACATTACTCAAAGACGCTATCAGCAAACTAAAGAAAGAACAAGTACTTCAGTGCCCTAAGCCAAACCATGATTGCCCAGCTCTTTACTCTAATTCAAGTATCTTTTTTTCAACCAAGTCGTCGTGCTGCTGTTAAAGGTGATTTGTTCTTACTGGCATAGTTCAGGTGTTTTTTACCTCTGGTCAAATGAAGGAGGAATGACCAACATGAATAAAAGATACCCAACTAACTGATTTAGATTTAGATATTCTACCTGCTCGTCTTTTTATTACTGCCACGAACTGCAGTTTTTGTTTGAGTTTTTGTTGAATTTTTTCGCCTTTCGAACTAATCAATTTATACAAAAATAATAAAAGTTTAGTGCGCTATGAAAATCTAAAATTTTTATTAGAGTTAAACTGTAATGCCAGTTTATTTCTACATTTTATTACACGTTTTCTACACATTTGTAAAGATAAAAAAGTCCATTCAACATGCAATTGAAGCAACAGAACAGATAGATACACAGTGCAATCGCCCACAATATCCTGTTAGTTTAGTTTGTCTGTTAGAGGAGTTCATCATCATCGTCGCCACCACCGAGAGGCACAACAACGCATTGCTCCAACGCATAAATGTACACCTTTTCAAACACCTTTGCACACACTCACAATAAAAAGTATCTGTGTGCGGCTGAAAAATGGCACTCGTATATCTTTGCCATTAAATGAGTTTATACTTTTCACGCTGGATTCTAAGCTTTCGTGTTGCTTATTTGCACTGAAGTTGGAACCGTAGTCGGTATCTGAGTCGGAGCTGTAGCCGTAGCCTTCTGAGCTGTTGCTTTTGTTTTTTTTTATTTGGTAGAAGAGGCTAACAGGCTAACATGATGCTTCTTCCATGCTATTTTGCGGTATGTGCTGTGTTCTGTACTGGCTTATCTCAGTACTCGTCTGCCTAATAGAGTTTATGCGTATCTTAAAGAACACGTTTTGCTTTTGAGAATTTAATTTAAATTCCATTAAATTTAGTCCGAATGCGTTTTTGTGGTTTTCTGCTGTGGCTGCTGTGTGTGTTGTATGCTCCTCACAGTTTCTTCGGGAATGACAATTTTTTGCTCTCTGGTTTTGGAAGTTTATTATGCAGCATATCGTTTGCTGGTTTATTCAATAACATTATTATGCAAATAACTTGTTTAGAAAGTCTAAAGAGATTACAGATACTTTATGTTGTAGTTTCATTTTTTCATAGCATTTTTCATAGTAGTTTATTATTTTTATTTTTATTTTTATTTCGCATAAATATTGAGAGCTTTAAAATTGTATAGAAGTATGAGATATAAAATGCGATTAAAATTTATGTTATAGGTTCTTCATCACAGATCTTATTGCAGTATTTTGGTATATAAATGCATTAATAATTAAATAGTTACGATAATTGGTAAGTAAAAGGAACTGACAATATATTTAAGAGATTGTAAATTGAATTTATGGATTACAGATATTTTCATACTATTTTAAGCGTTATAGGGTGAAAAAATTAGCAATGAATAAGTATAAAAAAAAATTTACATAACACAAACTTTTAAATTTAGTACTGATGCATTTATCTAGATATATAATGATAATTATCTGTTCGACTTTCAAAGTGGATTATGTTATTGCTCTACTTAAACTAAAACAGTGGCAGTTCTTTGCAAAAGCCATATAAAAGTTTAGCAACCAGTTTAGCTAATGCTTTACTACTCATTAATTGTAGAATATTCTTTAAAACTAGAATGAAAACATTACATACATTATAATATAATTAGCTTACTTTACTCAAGACGAATCAAATTGAAAATTTAACTTCGCAAAAAATGTTCAACTGAAACGTTAGAATTTTCGCTTATCAACATTTAATATATAATCAAATTATAAATATTTATGTTGCTCTAACTTCTAGAAGTCAATTTCATAAAGAAAATATTATTTAAAATGAAAATAATGAACTGGATTTCAATTGATTTAGGCTTTCAGTCTTTACTTTGTGTAATGGCATAAGACAAGGCAGTCAGAAGGTGGCAGGATCGCCAACGTTTCACTGGAATAAATATTTTTGAGTTTTTTTATCAGAGTCAGATACAGAACAGAACAGCACTTGACCGTCTCTGTTCTTTTACTAATTTATATTAAGATAATCATGCCATAAGTTCATATTTCATTATACAACAAATTTTGATGCTACTTTGCGTTTAGGTCGTAGAAACTGAGTCTATGGAATGAGAGTATTCCAAAGACTTTTTTATACCTATAGATACTCTAAGTTCTTTATGTAATAAGCCACCTGTTAAAAAAATCTGATCCTTTATGTTCATCGTTAATAATTATGACTAATAGTACGAAATTGTTGGCTAACGAATAATATTTCTCAGCTTTAAATTTGCCAGGTTGCGATTTCAACCCTTGATATTTGCAATCCCAAAAAAGTATTTACGTATAATTTAATACAAGAAAAAATTTCAAGATCTCTGATGGTGGGTATTTGGCAATACTTGAAACAGCTATGACTATACAATGAATAATTCAATTAATTAAAAACATATAAAAAATTTTGTTGTTACAATTCACTTCAATCCGAACCCGCCCTATTAAACACAATAGTTTCTTGTGTTTAAAAGAAACATTCTATTCACTCTAGATACTCTCTATTCTTAATGCTGTAAACTTTAGAAAATATTCCTTCTTAATCATTCATATCTCCATCTTGAACTATGGCATTGGATTAAATCTTTAGTGTATAAAATCATTAGTGTATACTGTTATTCAAGACCACATTTTTATTTTCATATATTTACTAATCTATCATTTTTCTATTTATAGATAATTTTTTAATAAACGCTTTAACAGTAAAAATTTAAATTGTTTTCTTAGCATATAGTTTTTTCTAAGTGGTTCTAACTTTAGGGTTATATATACTTAGTTATATGGTAACACAATGGGCTTATAGGCCTAAGCGTATCCCTTGGGATGGCCGATATAACCTAACATAACCTAGCATATATTTTGTAGTTTCAATTAACTAACAATAATAGTTTATGAGTTTCCTAGGTATAATACATCAAGTAAAAGTTTTTAAAATACTGGAAAAAGGTTATCATAACTTATTTGACTAGTAGAGTTACTACTACCTACATCATGATTCAATTAATTATATTTAAATTTATAGGACCATTCTAATTACTCTGTTATTATTAATAATAGCGGTTCCATAAAAGAAACTACCATTCACATTAAACATTATTACAACTTTCAAAGAGCTCACTATTATATAAAACTGTTACAAACCTGACTTCAGTTCAAACTTAGGGTTAAATGAAACATATTATATAATACAAAAGTCGCCTATTACAAGAAAAATACTTCAAATGATTGATTGATAGATGTTGAAATAATATTCAATAATAAAAAAGAAACTAAACATTAACAATTGTTTTCCGCCTCTAGAGAGGTGAAGAGGCACTTAAAAATGTTCACCCAAGAGAAGAATTGCAATAACAATTGGAGATTCTTTTACGGTCAAACAAAAAAAAAAAAATTCATCAGTAAAAATAACGTTCAAAATTCAAATTGCTAAATAGAAATTCACATGCGAAAAATTATAAGGAAACATTTAGTCTGGGCATGCCAAATGTGTACGTCAAACGCAGCTACAGTGATGTCTCCTGTAGTGCTCACCTCTAGGTTTCCAGGCGAGTGACTCCACAGAAACCAAACGCATAGTCGCTTCTTCTACTGCAAACTACATGTCAGCTATTGTTATACATTAACCTAAACGTAGATACCTACGGATACATGTATGTATGTATGCGCATATCTGGAAGTATATACACATTTCCTATTTAACAGCAAAACTAAAAGGGAATTACAACCGCAAAAAGCAAAGGTGTTCAGAGGTGGAAGAAAAAACTATTTTTCCATAAAACTGTCAATGTTTAAAGGAGGGAAATTTACGTAGGCACAAGTACTGGCATTGGCACAAGTACTATAGGCACATATTGCACAATTGAGCAACAACCCTTTACTCACGTCGTATAGTTTCACAATTGCAGATAAGCAAAAACGTTTGAATTTTAACTGAAATATCTACTGTGCCTACTTATTTACTGCAGTTGTACATTTTATTAAAAAAAAATTGTTTTTCAAGTTTTTTATTTTTTGATGAATTACAGAAACAAGTTTGGATACGGTTTCTTCTGCACAGGAACAGCAAAGGATAGGGTGCAATATTAGCAAAGCAGCTGAGGTATATTTTATCATCATTGCTTCATAATATCGTGCAATATGCAAATTAATCATAATTCAGTATTTAACATTTGTAAATACAGATACAAAAAACTATTCGTTTATATTGCATATCAAAAATACTAGTCTGATTAAGTGAAAATTTATGAGCAGAATGCAACTTAAGACTTAAGAGTTACAAATGCTATTCGAAAAAATTTCATAAACAAACAAAAAGATACTTTTAAGTCTCTTATCTGTAATCTGTTTTAAGGTTGATGCATTATTGCACTGCATCCTTTGTTAGGAATTTCACAGTGCAGTTTTCTCTTGAGCTCACTTCAAAGTTTGTTATGACTATTTATTTCGCATTTTTAAGCTATTGTAACGTTCATATTTAAGTTTAGAATCAAGATGTGTAGAAGTGGATATATAAGTAGATACTCTACTCACTATTCGTTGGTTATATGAGTTAAAATTAAACTCTACTGTATACTCATATGTGCTTTTAGAAGGGAAAATATGTTTTGGATGAAAAGACAAAAATTAGTACGCTTAAGAATTTTCTCTTCTTTGACTGAAATGGCTACAATATATGTGTCGTTAACTATTCTGTATAATACAACACTTATTTGAAAATCTGACCATGAAGAATTGAATGATAACGAAATAACTGAAAACCTTGCGAAATGAAATGTATTAACTCATTAATATTTCCCGTTCTAGTCAGACTTTATTAGTACTTAGATAGTTAACATCGAAAATAAGTTATGAGAGAATGCCTAGTCCGAATAAAATGACTAAGAATAGCTCGAATTAACAAAAAAATTGTAAATTTCTCAGTTCTAATAGATTTGAACTCAGATTTGTAGCTGGTTTTAAAGCTGGAAATGCTCATTTTAACTTCTGCCTTTCACAAATGGAAGTAAATTGCACCGTTACCTGCAAATTCCGAGATGTAAGCTCTGCGGTTGCTAGAAAATGAGTATAGCATTTTCATGCAACTTTCATTGAATATAGAAAATATTTGGGATCTGGAACTAAGACATACTGTTAGTTTTGTTAAGAGTCTTAATTTATTCAGGATTGTTTAGAAGACTCTCTCTAGGGATAGCATAATATATGTTATAATTTGCAATATAACATTAAACTTTCTAATAATACCAAAAATATATATTATATATATGGGTGTAATTTAAAAGTGTACAAGAGTGTGATGGTATATATCACTTTCGTATAATATAGAAAAAAAATTCTTTGAACACAATTAAAAAATTGGACTAAAATGTACCGTCACGTACAGATTTTATGTGATGTGAAGAATGATATTTTTATCTATTTTTGTTTATTTTACTCACGCCTTGCGATTGCTAGCATATGAGTTCAGTACATTTAATCAACATTCATTAAATTGAATGTGGTCTGGGGTCCGGAACCTAGATACACTGTTAAGTTTTTCAGAGATCTGAGAGTGGATTCAGTTGAAAAATACATTAAAGATCGTGCTCTGAAACTATTAAACAATTGCAGTACAATAATCCAACACTCAGTATCCTAAAAATACAGTGAAATTTATAAACACAAGCAGATACAAAGACATCAGATCCATCATATTATAAAGCCCCGTAAAGCCCCATTTATTGACTTAAAACTGTCCACAGATAAAATAGAGTAAAGGTGCTGATTCACCAACTCAGACATCTGAATATCATTATATATCATTATAACGAATTTACATATATACACAATCAAATTATTTGAAAGAAACACCTTCAATACTTATAAAACATTGTTATGTTGAAAATACTTTATACCTAGTATTACCCCAACATATATATATTTTTCATTTTTTGTTGTATACTATATTGTAGTATATACTATATAATTTCTTGACTTTACATATATAAATAACATTTTTTTACAAAAATAATTTTTTTCAATTTTTTTAATATTTCCAATTGAAATAAATTTTGTTGATCTTTTGTTATTTGTTCTCATTATTAAAAAATTTTTGTAATTTTTTACTATGTATTCTTATGACTTTAACTGCTAAAAAATCATTAGTCTGCTCCATCCACTTAAGTAGATCATGACTTCAGCAATAGAAAATTGTTGTTATTTTTCTCTCAGCAGTACATTTTTGGCTTAAAGTGCTTCCCACAGTATGTTTTTCAATAATAAAAAAAAAATGTAAAAAATTTGTAATTTTTCCCATTACAATTTTTAAGAATTCTCTGCGGATAGATATCTACTCATATTATTTACCTTAGAAATTTCACAAAAAGTGTAAAGTGTAAACCAAAAAAAGTCTACAAATGACTTCATTAATTTAAACTTTAGATTGTGGGGTTTGTGCTTTTACACGATCATCAGTTGCATATGGAATGCATACAAGGCAGAAGTGAGTTCCAAAAGAAAATAACTTAAAGTTCAATGACACACGACGTTAGGCCTTTGGAATGAGTTTGTTTAATTTAAAGAATAGCTGCTATGTGCAGTTCTAGAGAAAAAATGATTAGTAAAAAAAAACTACTCAAAAAAAATGAGGGCTTTCATTGTATTTCTTCATTATTTTTCAATACTTTAACTGCACTTGAAGTATAAAAAGCAGCACATCGGAAAAAAAACAAAAATGAGCAACTTTAACAGCAAACAACAAGTTGTTTATACAACAAGAAAAACAATCTTTTTCTAAACACACAAAAAAAAACGAACAAAACCATTACGAAATACCAAATACAATAATAAAAAAAGCCACAATAATTGTTGCACGTAAGGCCGCAGTCGTCATGGCCAACTCCACAAACTGTTGCTTCGGTACATATGCGGAGATGCTGTTGTGGACTGCTTCTACAGTGCTTGCATAAAGCACTTTTTCTATTATGCCTACGGTGTATGAGAATTGAATGCACGGACGGACGAGCCACAAGAACTGATCAGTGAGTGTAAGTGTAAATGGTGTTGGTTTCTGCTTTTTCGCAAGGTGTTTCTCCTTGTTATAAGGAAAAATATATTTACAGGCAATAAAAGCTCTTAGTGAAACCCCTTTGCTCCAACACTGAAAGAATATTATAGAAATCGAAAAGAACTTTTATGCTTAAAGCTAACATAACTAAAACTGCTAAGAGCATAAAGAATATTTTCAGTCGGCATTTGTAGTTGAAAACAAAAATGCACAAGAAACACAATAAGCAATAAACAAATAACGACAACAGCAGCAGCAACAACAACAAAAACAACAACAATAATAATAATAGTACTAATAATATTAATAACAACAACAGAATTCTTGGCAAAAATTTTTGCTATATAAATGCTTGCTTCTCTTTTCTTTCATTACTGTTGTTATTGTTGTATTAACTACGATTGCATGCCATAACAGCAAAAGGTCCTAAATACATGAAATTCTTATAAAGCAAAAATTGGCTATAAAAGCAATAACAAAATATTTGATGCTTGGTCAACTGCATAGTTTTGTTGTACTGCTTGTTATTATAGTGACGTTTAATTGTTGTTGCTGTTGTTTATTATTGCTTTTATTACGAGTATTATTTTTGCTCTGCTACTACTGCTAACATACTTGAAGATAGACATGTCAGCCATGTTAACATATTAACATATTAAAGAAATGAAGAATGCATATTCATATACATGCATACATTTGTATGCGTGCGGGCAGCATCACAACGAAATAAAAAAAAAAAATATTAATAAACATAAAAATGAAAAAAAAATTTTTATTATTAAAATCAAATTAGGAAGGAGTTAATCAAACTTGGTACATGCTACAAGGTTCTTTAAGACACGAAGGCAGGTAAAACGAGGTAAACTAAAGCTTTTTTTAATTATAATAACTTTATGCTTTACAAAAAACATTTTTAAATTTCTCAAAAATTAACAACAACAATATTTAATGATTATATTTTGTCTCCATTTCCTCAATATAAACTTGCATAGCTTTGTTTTTTCTTTGTTCTTTAAATTTATTTGCTTTTGTTGTGTTGCACCTTGCATGCTTGAGTAAGAAAATGTCCGTCGAAACCCATTGAAAATGTTTTTGTTGGGGCATGTGTGTTTGCTCATCACTAACTCCTTTGTTGGTTAAAATTTAGGGTAGCAGAAGCAAAACTAAACCCGTTAATAGGAATGCGTTCAAATATATATCAACAATATGCGGTATGTTAAGAAGTATGTGACTATGATACCAGTAAAATAAAAAAAATAATTAGTAATTTATTTAATTTATTTTTTAATACATTTAATTTAATTTAATTTATTTTAAATTAACTTCCTAATGGTAGGGTCCATAGGTTTACACTGCTTAGTAAAATTACCTTATTTGATATGAAATATCGCATTGCTTGACGTAGGCCTGAACTACATATTCTGTAAAATGGTTTTCTACTCATTTTCTGCGCATTTCTAACAATACATTTTATAGAAGTTGATGGAAACTTACAAAAAACAAAAAGAATTAAGTATTTTTATATTGAATGCTCAGCTCTGGTCTCCGGATTAAATAGGTTTGCCAGACTGTTTATTTAGATTTAATAAATTATCTAAATTTTATGGAATGGATTTAGTTTTTTTTTTATATATATTTTAACGTTTCTTGTGAGGAATGTGGTATTAAAACGGCGAAAAACTACTAATTATTGTCAACGAAACGATATATGCTGACCTACCACTACAACAAATAACTAACCATATTATGATGACTTTATTCGAGCGACATTTTAAGAGTCCACAAGAAGGGACATGACTATAGAAATGTTATATAAAAAACCATTTTATTACATACCCTTTATTTCTTCGGAAAAAATGCTATCAATTAAGAACATTTTCCTATAAAGTAACTAATTGTTATAATATTCCTTACATTAAAAAATACTGCAACCCTACTTTAACTCATAGCGGCTACACTCGCCTCTCTACACCTTTAATTTGTTTATTTTGAATTTGTGGAACGTGGTTTTTAAGTGTTTTTGAATGTTGGAAAAATAAATAAAATGCATTGAAAGATACAAAGATACAAAAACAAAAAGATACAAATAAAAGAACTTTATAAAATAAATACGCAAACACTTATCAGCACTGATATAAATTTTTTCAGTACCTAAAGATTTTAGCTCATTTGAAAAAAAAAAAATACATTCAAAGTATGAAACTGAAGTCTGTGGTTATTTTATAAAGATTAAATGTCTTAATTTCAAGACAAACTAAAACTTTCTCAAAGCAACTAAATTTTGATAGTGGCAAGATGTATTTTAATTAAATAAATATAAAATAAAATGTCTAAAGAATTTTAAGTGTTAAAAAGAAAATAACAAAGTTCATAAATAAACTTAATAGTTGTATAAAAACTTTTATAGTTTTGTTGTGCAAAAGTTGCAAAACTAAATTAGATACTTCAATATTTGTTCTAGCTTAAAATTGCTTAAAAACAAATTTTTCTATTGAAAGTAGAACAAAGTTTTTACTTTGCAAAAATGCTTATTTTTAATCCTTTGGTGCTTTACAATGGCACCAAAATTTATTCAAGTAGTTTATTTGGAGCTTAAGGAAAATACTTAACTTGGAAACTGTAAAGAAAAAAGTTGGAAACTGCTTGGACGAAGTGGAAGAAAGCTACTGCAGTTTTTTGCAACTACTCCAGTGTTGTCATTTAAATGCAACAACCGAAGTTAAGAAGTTTCAAAAAAAAAAAATTATTTTTAAATAAAAAATAATTTTATTTTATGTTTAGTTAAAAAATTTTTATTTAAATATATTGAAGCGGAAATAAGTACTGGTTAAATGCTTTTCTGTAGTTATTTATAACACATATATAAAATAATTTTTTATGACTTTCAAGATAAATAAAGATAAATAAAAATAAAATATATTAAATAAAATTAATAATAATAAAATTAATAATTTTAAAACTAAATTTAAAAATAAAACAGTCCTAAAGATTGTATCTATTAACACATAGAATAGATATACTAAAAAAAAGCAGTGACGAGAGTAACAAAGATATTCTGTTGTAGAATCTTAAAAGAAGTTTTGTTTGTAATTTTAGCTGTCATATTTGTTATTTTAGCTGTCAATTGTTGTTGCTTTTAATGCAAAATGAACATTTGTGACAGCTACAATTACAAACACAACTCTTATGTGAATCGAGTATTAAGTTCGGTTCAAATGCAAAATTAATGTAATTTTTTTTGTGTTCAAAGTCAAAGTTAGTAAAGAAATGTACAGAAACAATGACGAGCTAAATCGGTTGGCTGATATCACCCTCATCTGGGTTCCTGAACATAGAAACATCGAAGGGAACAAAAAAGCTGACAGTTTAGCCCGTTCTGGTGCTTCACTGGATGTGTCATTGGCGGTACCGGTTTATATAACCCTAGAGACCATTAAGAGAAGTACCTACTTTCTGCGATTTGCCAATAAAAGACGAAAAGCTGCTCACTGCAGAAGTTGTGGAAACCTATAGGAAAAAGAAGCTATAATACATTTTCTCTGTGAATGCCCGGCTTTGGAGTCCAGAAGATATAGATTATTAGGAAGATACTTCTTTAATAGTTTATGGACTGTTCATCGGTGAAGACGAAAGACGTATTAAATTATCTAAATTCGGCGGGATGGATTTAGTCTCTAGTTTCTTATACTAGGGTTCTTGCGAGAAATGTGGTAGCAAAACGGTGAAAAATCGCTAATTGATGTACATGGAAATTATCTAATGGCCTGCCACTGCAACTAACCAACCAACGGGATGGATTTAGTGTCTAGTCTTCTATACTAGGGTTCTTGCGAGGAATGTGGTAGCAAAAAAGGGAAAAATAGCTAATTTAGGTACATGGAACCAACCAACCAGCACTTCAAAGTCTGACAGAACTGATTGAATTTTTGTAAAAGACATTTACAATATTCGAATTAATACCTTTTAATACAATAAATCTAACCATTACGGGTTATACTTAGAGTCATATGGTTTAGCACTTAGCGTTTAGCACACTTGACTATTGTCATCGCTTAAATTTCATTGCTTAATTTATTTATTATATTGAAAAACAACAATGAGAAGATATTCAATAGCTGTATTTCGTATACGATATTGAGGAATTTTTATTTTCTACTCACACGCAGCATTATTACACGCTATTTTTGCATTAAACCAACTGATTCCTAACGAATAACCGAGTACTTTTCTAATAAAAACTAACGAAATCGTGTGTACATTAAAATTTTTTATGGACTACACAAATTGAAATTACATAATCTTAGATATTGTATATTAATAAAAATTTTATTTTATTTTCTTTAAATGCTGTAATAAACAACATATGCCGCACATGCTTTAATTTGATTATGACGCAAACTCACATAAAACTTTGCTGTCAGATACTTTTTTTTTGCTTCCTCACAGCTGTTGCAGAAGAATTATTTTTATATAACGAAAAACTATTACATAATACATACGAAAGATATGTGTATATATATATGTGTATATAGGATTTAAATTATGTTTGCTACTAACAGTTAAATTTGAACTTCACATTACAACTTTGTAGATACTTAAAAAAGTAACGAAATGAAAATATCTCTCAGTCGTTTGCGTGAGGTTACAACATTTGAAGTACGACGAAGTTTCATCCGAAAAAAAATAAAAAATAAATAAACAAAAACTAATAATAATAAAAAACCAAGAAAACAATAGAAATTTTAATAGAAAATGATTTGAAAAATTTAAATCTTGTATTTGAGTGGCATTAAATTGAAGCATTTTTAAGCAAACATCTATGTATCTGAGATATTTATGCAGACAGACACTTAGAACTAGGAAGTAATTTGATGGCAAGCCTACAAAGCTTCAAAAGTTAGACACTTGAAGACAGTAAGATGAATGGTTGGTAAGGAAAATGTATGTAGAACGTTCGTTTATACAAATTTCTTTGCTTCAAGATACTTGTACTTTAGCATGGCAGACAGTTAAGCGATTACGACAACTTCGTTTAATATCAAGCGTAATTAAAAAAACATTTAACGTAGATGAACGAAGTATATTTATTAGTTATGTTGTTATTGCACAATTAAATTGTGACATGCAAAACAGCATAGACAATATGACAGACGAGGAGACAAAGTGACAAGGCATCTAATAACACATGCCTCTAATATACTTGTAGTATAAGTACGTAATGTATGTAATATGTGTATTTATATATCTTGTATCTCCGCACGTATCCGTGCAAGTTGAGATACCCGCACAAAACAGCAGGCACGTTTTTCGACTTTTCAGACTTTTGAGAAAGAGTCAAAGTGACACTTAAAATAGAGTTTAATGAATTTTTAAACGATTGATTTAGTTGAAGTGAGTTATTATAAGTGATTTCATAAGATAAACGACCAAAACTACTGCTGTATACATGAGGCGTTTGCACACTTCATGCTAAATTATGGAAAATTAAAGAGTAACGCTTGAAAAGTTAATTAAATTTTCAATTTGTGTAAAATTACATAGAAATAATATATCTAAATAAATTATAAAAAAAATAATAAAATATAATTACAAAAAAAAAAGTTTTAAAGACTTTATTATTTCGCAATATGACTAAGATTGATAGTAGTTAGGCTTAGTTTAAGCGCAGTTGTTGCTGCTGGGTTGAGCCCACAGGTTAATGTGAACTTGTTTGACGTCCGAGGCTTATCGCCAAGAGTTCATTGTCATACTTCGTTGCACTTTTAACATTAAAAATAATTATTTTAGGTAATAAAAACATTTGCCATATACTCGTATATAAAAATAAAATTTAAAATTCATGTGAGTATGGGTTGTTGTAGTTGTTGTTGTTTTGCTACGTCAGAACCTAACACATATGCCGCAGACAACAAAGCAAAAGTCTAATGGCTAATATCGCACCCCTGGACTTCACCACGGAAGGAAGGAAGTTGGCTAGGCATTTTGGTATGAAATTATATTTTATTTAAATTTATACAGTTTTTTGTAATAAATTTGTTTTTATTTTTTCTTTTTGTTTGTCATAAAACTTGATAGCTGCTGTCAACATTTTTGTAAAATTTTTCAGAACTTTTTTTTTAATTTTTTTAGCATGTTGCATGCCATGAAATGCCAACATAAATACTGCAACTAATGTATGTAATTAACTTTTGTTTCCAGAATATTTTTTTGTTTACATACAAATAATGTATTATTACATACAGGTGATTTTTTTTAAAATTTTTTTTTCTTTTTAAATGACGGCATTGTCGTAATTATCAATGCACGAAGTTGCAGTATTGCATTCTTTCAAAGGTTCGAAATTCCGTCAGCTGCTGCGGCTGCTGCTGCTGCTGCAACTGGCCTTATTGTTTGTTGCAGAGTAAATATTTATTTCAAGTGCGGAAGCAACTTTGTCGTGGCATGCCACAAAGCACGTGTTGCAAACATATACATCTATATACCTACATACATACATATATATTGTATCTATATAATGAACGTATCCCTCTAAGTGCTATAACTGCGTGCTGAGGCACATACATTTTGCAAATCGGCAGATGGCCTAATTTCAATGCAATCAAGCAAAACAGTTTGCCACACTTCAAACGCTTGCAACGCAGTACTTTTTTGTATTTGTAATTGCAGAAACCATAGGTTGGGATATATATATACGTATATGGTAAAATAATGATATTATAACTTATCGTTGAGAACAAAAAATGTCATTTTTTACAACTAAAAATTCTCTTTTCTGCTCTATTACGAATAAGTTATCAAAAATTTGAATTGTCATTTATTGTGTTATTTATGACATATTTATACCGATAGAGATAATTCCAAAAACTTTTATTATATGAAAGATTATAGTTTTTGAATATAGAGTATATACATATCAGTATATTATTGCAGACTCATTTATTATATAAAATACTATAAGTATTTGAATATATATATATATATATATATAAACATATATTAGTACGAGGCATCATTCCATATATATTTATAATATAATATAATATGCAACACACTTAGTGAATAGTGATATTGTATATTAGTCGTGGTTGGTTGGTTATAGTAGCAGGTTAGCAGATATCCTCACACTAACCTTAATTAACCTCAATCATTCTTAATCCATTTCATTGAATTTAGTTAAATTAACAGATCTTTTGCAGCTTTCTGAGAATTATGATAATTGCAAACACTTGTTAATAGAGCTCTAGAGAATTCAAACATACCACCGAACAATGAGCTTATGACTCAAACGCACGGCCGTAATAATAACATCATATTACGTTGACGGGATTGGACACACACTTCGGAAACAAGAAACAAGATGACCAACAAGATCACTAACGGAAATATGTGAAAAAGATCAAAATGAATCTATAAAAATATCAGATGGAAATAGAAGAAACGTTGTGATATAGCACTGAAAGATGTTATCAAAAAAACACCGCATAAAATTTAACTAATAAAGTTACCACGTTATCAAGTCAAGAAGGAATAATGAAAAGTCCACCTCTTGAACCGCAAAAGTTAGTATCAGAATAAATGTCTAAAGCCATGGTATAAGATTTTAAAACACTAATATCACGTCATAGTGAGGTGTAATAAGTAATAAGTAAAGAAGATTCTACCACTTTAACACTGAAAATCAGAGTGTTGAGAAATCTATTTCAATTATCAAATGCAAAAATAGAGGTTATAATTAAGCTTAACATTTACTAATTTTTACAATTAAAGCAAAAGCGTAAAGAAAGTAGTGAAGGGTGCAGGTTTGACGAGTATAGAGGATGAGGTGACTTTGTGGATTATGAATTATAAGGTATAGGTTATTATTTTGTAAAAGAAGACAATGGAATGAATGAATAGCATCCTATGGAAGTAAATTAACGAACATCAGAGTTAACTTGATGATATCAGAAGAAATGGGCTAGTGAGAAGATAGTTGAGGGCTAATCTGTACTGAAAGAGAGCCTTAATATAATCTAAGCTAAAATAAAGTTGGAATTAAAATTGAGTGAATAAGGAAACAGTTAAAACAGTTCTCCTTTTTGGGTACGCTCGAGAATAAAAACTTCAGTAGGATCACACTATTCAAAAGGCTTAACCAGGTGTAACCAGAAAAATGTTGCGTGAATAAGAAACGGATCAGTTAATCCAAATCACAGTTTTGTACAAATTCCAGAATGATAAAATTTAATACTTTACTAATGAATAACACAAAACTACTCAAAAGTATTAACTAAAGTTCAATTAAAAAGAAAAAGATCAAACGGCCATCTCAGATTATCCAAAAAACTTGCGGAAGCTAGACTAGAATGAAATAACTAGACTAGGATTATATAAGTTAAGTATGTGAAGACGTAACACCGGCTATAAAGGCAAAAGCGGTTTAAAAAAAATTAGTCGGATCCGGTGCACCATAATTTTCCTTAAAAGACACTTATTAATATCATATATGGAATCTACATTTCTTGGAAAGCATTTGGCGTCCGTCAGAGAGAAACTCTCAGGTATAATAGACCCCTTCTCCACGCCACTGGAGACATACACGAAATAACGAAAATTATTTACACTTTACTTATGAACGCAAATAGTTTTTTCAACTTGATTTTCATGCCATTGAAAATCTAAAATATGTAAAAATGAGGTCATTCATTTCAAATCCAACTGAATTTTCTATACAAACTAACAATGAAAAATAACTTGCAATACAAAAAATGATAAAATACAGTCAGTACGAGTATTAAAGATATGTACTGGTAAAGCGTCTAAGCACTGATGACAGACAAAATTTGCGATATTCGCACAAAGAAGAGAGTATCTGTAAGATAGATGCATGAAATGGTTCGAGTATCTTTAGCTAAGTACATGCTAAAGTGTTTGTGCAGATATAAGCCAGTTTGTATGTAATGACCAAGTCGGTGTAGACGACGACGTTTATGTCGATGTCGAAGTCGAAGTCGACGTCAAAGTGGATGACGATGCATGAATGCTCCAGTTTTATTGTTAAATGGGTCGTACTCCGGTGCTGTCTCGGTTTATTTGCATTATATCATTTGTGTTGATTTCGTTTGGGGTATTTGTATCTGTGCGATTGTGCAAAAAATTGAAAATTGAAATAAACAAAAAGTAAATAAAGAGAAAACTGAAACTGTATGAAAAAATATTTAAAAGTTTAAATGCAAGCAATTCTCATGCAATCGACAAAGACAGTCAGTCAATGAACGTTTGATGCAAATAATCCCAAGTAAAAAATATATAAATAAATTTAAAAGAATTCCAACGAATTATAAAAGAAAAGAAAAAAAAGTAAAAAAGATATAGAAATGTGCTGACAAAGTTATTTTAGAAAATTATTTAAATATTTTCAAGCTTTCTGTACTGAGGTTTGGTTTTTTTTGGTTTAGGGATTTAGTCTAGATTTTAGAAATTTTAGATTTAATTAAATTTTATGGTTAAATTTTTCTATTTGTTTTTTTTTTTTGTGTAATTTATTGTGTAAATATTAATTTTTTCAACTATTCTTATTGAAATGTGAAGCAATAACTCTTTAGTTAAAAAATACACAATTTCGTAGGTTTGCTGTGAAATATTTCGTGTTAAAAATATTAAATATTTTTAGCACTTAATTCCTCACAGGTAAAACATTTTCAATCTTTTATAAACTTGTTAAAATTGTTAAAATTGTTTTTAAGCGGTAAATTTATGTTTACTTTGTCTACACCCAACACGTTTATTAAACACTTTTTTGCACCTGCAAGTCTCGGTCGTTATTTATCTCACAGATACTTTCATGTTTTGGTTTTGTCTAATAGCATTTGGCGGGAATTTTTTTTTTTGTTTATAGTTTTGTACTTGTATGAAGCAGTTTAATTAGCGTCTAATGCATGTACGTTATTTGCTTTATTTTCTCAAAGTAATTACACTCCATAAAACAAACTAAATACTCTAGCAATTTTCTTCTATTAAAATATATAGAAAATTGCTTAATATTCGCTTAATATTCGCTTAATTGGCATAATTTAAATAATCGTTACTTTACATATTATTTTAAAATATATTTTTTTTTATCAACACAAAATTGCTTTATAAGCCCCATAATAGATAAAAATCAGACTGGAGTAGTTTTGGAACTTATAATTTAAAAGTTGTGAACTATAATATTTCTAAATATAATTAACGTGCACAATATTTTTCTTAATTCATCTAGACATTCTATTGAGACAATCTATTATACTTGAATACTCTTAATAAGAACAGATATATTTAAGTGAACGGCATTGAAAGCTAGGAGTTTTCTAATTTTATAAGAATTTCAATGATTTTCTTTGCAATTTTACTAATTGATTAAAGTTAAAATTGTATAATTTTAAATTTTTAAAAACTGAACTGATTTGAAAATAATTAATAATCTTTTCTTTCTTATTTAATAACTTATACATATACATATTTGCACATGCACGCATATGTGCATTATAGCACCTGTAGCGAATAATGATACAAATATGTCTCCAGAATACTCATAACTACTGAAAAGTGCCCATTAACTATTGAACATACAACTAATAAGCATAAGGTAAAATATCACATGCAGCTGCAAATGTGATTTACTACTTGAAGACCGGACAATTTAGTAGCGTTGGTCATCAAAAATAGTTTTTTCCTGCACTATTCGGCAGCTCTTCTTATCAAGAAGTATGAGACTTATACTATTATAATTGGCACTATCAGTGGAATCAGTTCCAAAAATCAAGATAGGCACATTCGCTGTTACTAAATATAAAGATATGGATTATTCGAGCAGCTGAAGGCTTAGGATTTCAACAGACGTAATTTCTAACCAGACAGGCATGTTTCCGTGAATACTTGTTTTGTTTTGGATTTTTCTAGTAATCCGTAATCAAATAATTTCAAGATTCTTATGATACTGCACAAACTAATTGAAAAATTCAGCTTGCAAAGTTACCCCTAGTTCGAATAATTGATAGCTCTTCTTATTTAGAAATCTAACACAAGTACTATAACGCTTGGCAACATCGAAGGGATCACTTCCAAAAAACATAATGGAAGAATAAAAATGTATGGATAACCTAAGATACTGAGGAGTGTATGCGCGTAAGATGCGAAGATATTAAGTCAGTCCTTAATGGTGGCGTAGATGACAGCCAGTAATAAAGATCGGAGTCTGCACAAGGCTATTACCTCTGGAATGTTAAACATTGTCAGAATTAACAAATTTTTAGTATTTAAACACTACAAGGCGCCATATAGCGTGTCTTCTAACAAGAGAAATATGGATAAGATCAGTTCAAAGAATGGTTAATGTACGTGAATCGGGCATGCAGAAGGTATGGGTCGGTTATATTTTTAGATTTTTCATTCAGTTTGATACCAAAAAAAAAGTAAAAATAAAAAAAATGGAAAAGAACCAGCAATGAAAAGAAAAACAGGAAGAAAAATAAAAATTCCGTTACAACCAATATGAAATACTATGAAATAATCTAATAGATTATGCAAAATGCAAAAAATTTCGATTATTAATAACTTAAATATCAACATTCCGGGTGCATTTCATTTACCCCTTGAATACGCAATGAATAATGCAATAAATGCAATAAAAATTGTAAACAATAAATTCAACAAAAACATATTTATTATATATTATATATTTTTAACGTATATGATATAATCAAATGCCTTTATATATGTAGGTATGAATATCATGTATAAATTATGTACATAAAATTTATGAGTGTACATTAATTTGCAGAATATACTACATCTGCATAGTAAAAAAAATACTTAAGTTAAAAAAAAAATTAAAATGTAATAAATGTGTAATTCATATATATACTTATATATGAACAATATATAAAATATTCCTATCGATTATGTACATAGAAAATATACAATACAAGAGCAATATTGCTCAACAATTAATCTTGTATAAATTATTATATATTTTTAGCAAAAGTGAAACACGGTCCGATGTATTTTTAACATGTTCTTTACTTCGCTTTATTAACTATACTAAAAATGAATAATGAATAATAATTACAAAAGGAATATAGAATAATGACAGGCCAGAGTTGCCAGGCAATTAATATTTAAAAAAGTACTTTACATAACAACACCCCCTCTTAAAGTGCTTTTATTATGTGTAAAATATGACTTTAATATTTCATTCCTAATTTCCGTAAGCAATTAACATGCTTTTCTGTAGTGAGTCCTTTGGTAAGGACGTCTGCGGGCATTTCTTCTGTTGGCATATATTTGATTTTAACAGTGCCGTCGTTAACCTTGCTGCGAATAAAGTGATAACGAATATCAATGTGCTTTGTCCGTGGATGATACCTGAAGCTTTCCGTTAATTTTTGAGCGCTTTGATTATCATTAAAGATTTCAATTGTCTTACTTGTAATGCCAACATCATCAAGGACTGCCTTTAGATATAACGCTTCTTTTGTGGCCTCAGATATGGCCATATATTCTGATTCAGTGCTTGAAAGCGCTACTGTACGTTGCTTTCGAGCTTCCCAACATATCGCTGCTCCTGATATAATGAACGCATACCCTGAATATGAACGTCTATCGTTTAAGTCAGCGCCCCAATCAGCGTCAACCAAACCATACAATTCTTCATTGTCTTTCTCATACAATAGACCATAGTTGCTTGTACCTTTAAGGTATCTTAGAATTCGTTTTGCTGCTTTCCAATGTTCCACGTTATAATTTGAATTGAACTGGCTAAGAAAGTTTACAGCAAACGCAATATCAGGTCGAGTTGTAACAGCTAAGTACATTAATGCTCCTATCAAGCTTTGATAGGGATACATCTTCATAACACCTTCATCAATTTTTGTTGGTTTCGATAACTTAATGTTCAATTCTATGGGAGTCTTCACTGGTTTACAGTCTTTCATATTGAACTTTTCAATGATGCTTTTTGCATACTTCTCTTGTGAAAGAAAAACTTGATGCTTGCTTAAATTTTGATGAAACTCGATGCCAAGACAATTACTTACTATTCCCAAATCCTTCATTTCGAAATCATTCACAAGTGCAGCCTTTATTTCTTTTATACGAAACTTATTATTGGACGCTATTAGTAAATCATCTACATATATTGTCATCAAAACAATGTCGTTACCTTCACGCTTAGTGAATACACAAGGATCCTGTTGTACTGCACTTAGACCCATATTCTGTAGTTTCTTTGTCAATTTCATGTACCATGATAGCCCAGACTGACGGAGTCCATAAAGAGCTTTCTTTAATAAACATACAGGTGACTTACTTGATTTAATCGCCTTTAACCAATGCTGCGCTGTTTCTTTAACTTTTCCACACAATATTGTTGAAGTTTTTCCCACTGGTTTTGATGAAACAACTTTGTTCAGGAATGGTATAAGATAATCGGGAATTTCCATGAAGACACTCTCTTCGAGCTCTCCATTTAGATATGCTGTAATGACATCCATCTGATGGATCTCCAAATCCATTTTTGCTGCCAGTGCCGCAAGTAGTCTTATAGATGTTGAACGAGCGACTGGAGAAAACGTATCATGAAAGTCTTCACCTGGTCGTTGTGCAAAACCCTTCGCTACTAATCGTACTTTCTGTTTTCCGTCATCTTTAGTTCGAAGCACGAATCTATTCCCAATAACTCTTCGTGATTTCGGTCTTTCGACCACTTCCCATGTTTTATTCTTTAGTTGTGCCACCATTTCGTCTTCTAGCGCTTTTGACCAGGAATTTGTTTCATCGCTTTCAAGTGCCTCCAAAATCGTTACTGGAGTTTGATATGTAGTGAGAAACGCCATTTCACAATCTTCAAAAACGTTGTTGTCAGGTTCATCATCTGAATGGTTTTTATCAGCAATTTTTCTTATTGAACTTGTATTTTCGTCTTCGTTGGATGATTCTTCACCATTCCGATTTGACGTGTAATATTCTTTTCGAGGCCTACCGCGTGAATTTGTGCGAATAAGTCTCGGACGACCTCTTCTACGAATGGAGTTTTCTTCTCGCGTATCTGTATTTTCTACAATTTTCGGATTGACCGACAGTTTCTGATTTTCACAATTTTCGAACGCAATATCGATATAATCATTTGTTTGGCAGTCGTTTTCATTGTTAATATAAATGTTTTCGTATTTATTATGATAGATATTTTTGTTTACGAACACGACATCACGACTTATTGTTATATTTCGTTTTGTAGGTGACCATAGCCGATAGGCTTTTGCTTCGTTTGAATATCCAACAAAACATGTAAGGTTCTGACTTAGAATCGAATTTATCTCTAGTCTTATCCTTTTTTAGGACATATGCTTTAGAGCCAAATACTTGAAAATGTACAATAGTTGGCATTTTACCAGTCCACAACTTGTGCGGTACTACACCGTTCAATGCTTTTGTAGGACACCTATTCCGAATATAGCACGCTGTATTTATGGCCTCTGCCCAAAAATTTGGCGAAACTTCAGCTTGTTTCATCATGCAACGGGCCATTTCAACTAGAGTTCTGTTTTTACGTTCAGCAATACCATTTTGCTCCGGCGTATATGGAGCAGTTAAGCGTCTTTGTATACCAAATTTCCTCAAGAATAAATTAAATTCAGAATTAACGTATTCTCTACCATTGTCTGATTGTAAAGCCTTAATTCGTTTACCCGTTAATGTTTCTACTGCTCTTTTGTATTGCTTAAATACATTTAATACATCGGATTTTTGTTTTATAAAATATACATGACAATAGCGTGATTTGTCATCAATAAATGTTACGAAATATTTTGCATCCGAATTTGATGCTGTTCTCATTGGTCCGCACACATCACTATGCACGATCTCTAATAAATCACTTGTTCTAGTTTCTTTACGGAAATGACTTTTGTGTTTGTTTTTCACTAATACAAATTTCGCAAGTCGGAAGTTTTTGTTTAGGATTTAATTTTAATCCGTGTACTAGGTTATTACTAACCAATTTTTTAAGATCGTTTTCATTTATGTGGCCCATTTTCTGGTGCCACTTTTCAATGTCACATTTTTCTTCAGCAACTTGTGCAAAATGATTTTTATTTTCAACAATAAAAAGATTTCCACATCTTTTCGCTCGAGTTATAACCTTCTGATATTTGTCCAATACGATTGCATCTGAAGGGCGAAAATGCACTTCATATCCGCTGTCCACTATTTTTGATACAGAAAGTAGACTTGTACGCAAGTCCTCGACATATAGAACTTCTTTAAGATCAATGTTATTATCACGACCGTATACGTCTACAGTTATTTTCATTTTACCGACGCCGTTTATATTTGTTGTGTTGTCGTTTGCTAAGTTAAGCACTTTATTCGATTTTTGAAAGTCTGTAAAATATTCACGGTTTGCACTTAAATGGGCAGTACATCCACTAGCTAGGCACCAATAATTTTCTTTTATTGAGCTAATAAATGCATCTTCAACATGATAGCTAAAATTATTGTTTACAGATTTTTCCGAATTTTTCAATTGCGTGTTATTTTCAGCTTTTGCTTTATTTTTACATTCACGTGCAAAATGTCCGATTTTGCCACAATTAAAACATTGTTTGTTTCGTTTAGAATCACTGTATCGTTTGTTTTGTTTTGCGTTTCGGTTTTTATTTCGATTTATGTATAGAGAGTTTTCATCACTATGTCTGTCTTCTTTTGTCCTTTGCGATTCGGCTTCTTCTAATATTTTCACTCGAAGTATGTCTGGCTTTGGCAGCTCGTCGCGCGTTTCTAACGCGCACCTGAAAGTATTAAAAGAGTCGGGTAGGCTATATAGGAGCAGTATGGCCAGAAGCTCATCCCCGATGGTGACGTCAATTTCCTTTAATTTCACCACGGCTTCAAAAAAATCGTTGAATGCTCTCTAACCTTTTCACCCTCCTTCATGCGCGAAAGTGCAACCTTTTTCAGCAACGTCGCCTTGCGCGCAGGCCCTTTTGATGAATATGTGGCTTGTAGTTTCATCCACATTTCGTTTGAATTTGTGCATTCTGCAATTAATCTTAATTCTGATGCACTTACTGATAACATTATATCAGCACACGCTTTTTGATCAAAGCTGATCCATTTTTCAGCCCCTTCGCCCGTTGGACACGGCGTAGTACCTTCGACATATGACCATAAATCGTTTTTTATGAGAATAGCTTTCATTTGTAATTTCCATGTATCGTAGTTTTCCGCGTTAAGCGGTTCAACTCGAATCACCGTTCCCGACATTTGTATACACGTATTAAATCTACTTTTTATGTGCACGTGCTTTTTACTTCGCAGTGGAAGCGTGCTGGGCCCATAACCTATTATATATTTTTAGCAAAAGTGAAACACGGTCCGATGTATTTTTAACATGTTCTTTACTTCGCTTTATTAACTATACTAAAAATGAATAATGAATAATAATTACAAAAGGAATATAGAATAATGACAGGCCAGAGTTGCCAGGCAATTAATATTTAAAAAGTACTTTACATAACAACATAAATA
>NC_051847.1:213514078-213532821 GCF_002237135.1 Teleopsis dalmanni
CGATTAGGCAACTACGCAAATGTTTGAAAGAATTAACTTTTATTCATTTTCAAAAGGTTTTAACAATTATAAAAGAACTTTTATATATCTTTTATTTATCTATTGTACTTTATTAAAATGTTTATATCAATATATAAATATTTACTTAATTTTATATGCTTCCAAAGTGTTATTAAACCAATTTGTATGTAGTTAAGTTTTTTAATTTATGCAATAAACGATATATATTCCTCTCATTTCCTAAGAATTAATTTAAAGAAAAATATTTATGTCAAAACTCATTTATTTATACTATTTCAAATATGTATATTTAAGTAATATATATTGAAAATTAATATATGTTGAAAATATATTTAAATAATATATTAAATTAATAGTCAAAATATGTACCTTAGTAGATATGAAATAATATACAATTTTACATAATGTGAACACAGTGTTTTTTTTATTAACATTTTTAAAATAATAATTATTAAATTAATTATTAAATATTAAAACAATTAGAGACTTCTTTGTTTACGTGCACGTGGAGGATTCCAAGTTACGCGTGTATTGTCGGTGATGGAAATAATATTGAGTCCACTCATTTGTAAACCTTTTATGGCTGACTGAAAACAAGAAATATATACAGTGTATGTGTGTGTTGGATTAACTCTTATATACAAAATAATTTAGTTTTTAAAACGGTAATATTAAAAATTTTCTAATACTAATTCTAATAATGAAGAAGGTATGTTACTCCCAATTCAAACTCTCAATTAAGATTCTGCCAATAAAATATATAGAAACTAAATTGTGGATCGGTAAGACGTAGTGCTTTATATATTTTCCGTACTATCCGAAGTTTTGAGCATTTTAATACCATTTAACTCGAGCACAGCAAGCCATATAGATCTCCAGGGGCTACTACAACAACAATAAAATATTCGAACATCCTGTTTTTTTTGCAGTATATGGAAAACATCAACAGCCTAAGTGTAAGACATCAATCCACTAAAAGCAGCTCTTAGGAACTAGTAGAGTAGATCTCAGTCATTAGACTGTGAAAGACACCTGGCTGAGGTCGTATTCCAGTAATCAGGAGTAAAGATGTAAAAAACTTAGTAGTTGAACAAACACTTTATGGTGTTCAAGCATTTGTTATTGCACCTATTTGTATAAAATAGGTGTAGATGTTTAGTAGATGTTATTGTTATAGCCCGAGAAAATCTATATAGAAATAACGAAGGCATATGAATATATAGGTTAGGATTTGAACTGGGTAGGTGTTAAGTGAGTAGAAAAGGAATTGTTTGGGATAAGGAATGGAAAAGAGGGTGTTCCATAAGCGCTATGATCAACATCCCAGTACCACACGTAAACAACACTGTTCCACACTTCCAACAGGAGTTAAGACGTGAGTATGTGAGAAATATTTAAACATATTAAACATTTAAACTGTCACTAATATAGTAAGCATTTACAGCTACTGATAAAACAGGAAAGAGCAATAATTAAAAATAATAAGGATATTATAAGAGAAACCGAAATGAGATTTAATAAAGCGAAATTTAGAAAATATTTTAATAAGTGAATTACGTGCTGAGTATTCAATTGAAATATGTTTTATCCATGTTACAAATCTATGGTCACTAAGTCTAGGACAATATGTACAAAAATTTAATAGTTGTTTTATCTCTAAAATTTTTGATTAATACTTTTAAGTCATATTTTAGTGAATATAAATTACCATTCTTCCAGGTCCTAAGCCACGCACTTGAACACGTACTGATTTCCAACCAATTTCCATTGATTTCTATAATAAAAATGTTGGAATAATTAGACAAAAGTAATAATAATTTTAATATTTACAGATCCGATTGTTATTGCAGTAGCCTGGGCTGCAATGTTTGTGCCCTTTCTCGTATTTTTAAATCCTTCAATGCCACAAGAGCGTATAAACCGTGTTGTACCTTTGTTAATCATTTTTTTATTATATTGGCTTCAACATTTTGTAATAAAGTTTACCTTTATAATCGGTAACAGATATTATTGTATTATTAGGTGAGACACGTATGTTACAAATTGGTAATTCGCTAAATGGAATTCCATTGAATAATTGCTGTGGTGTGTTGGCATTAGGAAAGAATTTTTCTTTTTTTCTAACAATATAAAAACAATAATATATTATCTACATACTATTCATAATATACTTACTTTCCTATTAATGTATCAATGTCCACTGATCTCTCACCAGCCGTACCTTCGTCCTTTGCAGGCATGGATGCTAACATTTCTTTTCGATCTTCAACTTTTAGTAAACATGGTGTCGAGTGCAGGTGACGAAATTGGTTTCGTGCTATCACTAATTTTTGTGTATTTTGCACTAAAGCCGAGAGCGCGCTTTTAAAAGACATTATTTTATTCAAAAAATTTATTTAAAAATGTAAAACAAATTATATATCATCTCAGCCGACAGCACCAAGCATTTATTATTATTATGTCACAACAGCTGATTTTTGACTTTGACACATGTGTTGAGAATAGGGTTACCAGTGCTTAAAATTGTAACGTTTTTGAATTAGTTGCTATGAAGTTGCTCTGCTAAAGTTCATATGTCATGGATTGTTATTTAGAGCGAGAAATAATTGTTTTGTTTGAATTTGAGTTATTTATTTAATTAAATTTAGACAATATGTATACGATATTATATAGAATAATATATTTACTAAAATTAATACATTCCAAATACAAGTTATTAAATCTAAATAAAAATCTCAACAGAAATCCCAACGCATATAGCAGTCATAATATTTAATAACAGAAACTTGCATATCAAAAGTTGAGTTTTCATTTTAATCCTTTTTTATTGTATATTTCTTAAAATGCATTAGACAAAATTCACAAGAAACAAAGAGAAACGCTAAGCGGGTTGAAGTTATAAATGGCGGCTTTGGTCCTTTTTAGTATATACCAAGCACCAGTGCGTCAAAACAATCTATAAAAGTTAAATATCAGAAAAACTCAGATGTGTGGTTTTTCTGAGTGATTTAAAAATTTGAATATGTATATTAAAATGAACGCATATATATGTAACATATTAACATTCAGATATAAAAACATTGTAACACATTTCTTCAAAAATAAAAAATCGAAAATCTCTATGAAAGAAATATCACAAAGTCCTATGCAGTAGTGATGGATTTTATATACATATATGTTAGAGTAATAAACACTTAAGTGAAAAACATGAATGGCGTCACATCAATCTAACATAAAATATAGTATAAAGAAAAAATTCAAATTGAAGCACAACCCACTGATCACGCACACAATCCAAATTTAAAAAAATTCAGCATCTTTACCGAAAAGGAGCAACAGTACAAGAAAACTGATGCTAAAAATTAAATATATATCATCAACACCCCGATAAGTCAGTTTTAAAAATTTAAGGAATACGTTGAAAAATATATTTCATCATATAGAAAGTTATATGCTACATATTATATATATAAACATTTTGTTCTTTTATTTGCGACCAAAAAGTAGATATTCAAAAAAATCCTATAATTTATTATTTATATATAAAAACAAATTATATAATTGTATAAAATTATATATAAAATTTAAGATAGTCGAAATATCGGAAAAACATTTGAATAAAATATAATTTGTTTTTAAATATAAATAATAAATTATACTTTTTTTTATTTCTATTTAAATGACCAATTAGCCCGCTATTAATATATTACTGTTTTATATATATGTATATATATATATTTAATATATAAATTTATATTTGTAATTGCAAAGACAAAAAATAAAAAAATAAACTATTAAATAATATTTAATATTAATTACATTAAGTAGTTTATTCATTAGTGTTCTGATTATTACATTATTCATATATTGATCACAGAAAAAAAAAGAAATGAATGTGTTTTTTATATAAAAACTTACTTTAAACCTTAAAATACTAATAATATAAAACAAATATTTTTTATGTATGAATAATAAATAAAATAAATTAATTCAATAATATAATAAAGTTTTATTACAATTAGTTTAGGCGAAGGAGCCTTTAGTCCACTCCCTTATTCATAGTTAACTTTAAAATTAATTTTAATCTTAACTCACAAATAAATAAATATATATTACAAATATACTTCTAATGTAGTTAACAGCAACTTATTTTGTTATCTGCTAAATTAGTACTTAAAATGCTACTTTTCGAGCTCACACGAGCACTGGTTCATTCATAAACCGATTGGATTGTGTAATTTTTGAGTTCTTATTTAGTTCAATAGAGAGCGTATATTATTCAATGAAACCAACACAGCCACAACAAATGCGATTGAAATTTTTGTTACTGCAAGAGCCTTTCATAGAAAGGAGAAGCTGTAGTAATAAACGGTCGACCGGTGTGTAATAACGATGTAAAGGTGCCGTAGCAGTTACACTGTAAATAAAAAAGCGTTCAATGCAATGTTAATGGAATAGTCAATTAATTGTAAATATTAAAAAAAACACGCAATGAAATATTTTTAAATTGTTGTTGTAAGCCTAAAAAATTTACTTAATTAATTGTAAAAATGATTGTGTGTATTAAATGTGTAAATTAATAAAATTGTTTCCGTTAAAAATATTTAAATTTTGATTTTGTGCTACGAATTAAATTTTTTGTTTTGTGAGAAAAAGGAGGGAAAATCCAAACAGAAAAATATTTTAATATTTTTGTGAATTTTTTAAACCAATTCATGTTATAATTTATGTGAAGTGCTTAAAATGTGAGTTGAGGCGTGGAGAAATAATTTGAGTTGCCAAAATTGTGGAGTTCGAAATGGAGTTCAGCAGAAGCAAACAATTGAAATAGGTTGAAATTCAAAATTATTAAAAATAAAATTTTTTTTATAATAATCAGAAGAATATCATAAGAAACATAAGAAAACACGTTTAAAGGTAATTGAGCTGGTCTTCATGGCAGCATAAAAAACAAAGATCGATCACAAGAACAAAACGAAGAGAAGCGGCAAAGCGACAGCAGCAGGGATTTATGCCTCCAAAGCTGTTCTACCAGTTTTCGTCTTTTTTTTTTTGAATTTTGGCTTATGTCCAGAAATGAAAAAATAAAGAAAAATAATATAAAATATAATACAAAAAAAAAAATAAAAATTTGAATCAAAAATGTGAAGTTAAAAATTAAATGAAGTAGAATTGATTTTCTTGTGGAGTAAAAATTGAACTGCAAAAATTAAATTAAAAAAAAAACATGCCAGTGCCAACATAAGAAATCGTGCCTAAAAATATAAATAAAAATTTTTAGTTCAAAAATTTTGTTCGCCTTTGCATTAGAAAAATGTTTTTAAATTAACAAAAATATTTTTATTTTCAACTTTAAATAAATAAACAAACAAACGAAAATGCCATTCGTACAGCGCGTAGTGCAGCCGGTAAATCTTGCACAAGTGAATGCGAATAAGCGCGACACCGGACCCGGTGCTAAGATAACAAGATTCCAATGCATACCCGGCAAATGTCAAAATAATAATTGCATCAGCAAACAACAACTACAACAACAACAACAACACCACCAACAGCAGCTGCAAGAACTGAGCGAAGAGCAGAATAGATTAAGCGAAAACGTGAGAGAACTGAATATTGGAGAGACAACAACAACAGCAGCAGCGTCAAGGACATTAACAGCAACCGTAACAGCATTAAGCAATGTCAAGGACATTACAGATAAACAACAATTACAACAACCACATTCACCGCTTTTAACTGCCACATCATTAACAACAACAACGTCGATAACAAAAGCCATTATACATACGCCTTTATTGCTAAATAGCACCGATACTGCATTGACTAATGACTATAATGACCCAACGGCGGCACACACACTGACCAATGGCAGCTATACAGCGAGTTTTAGTTTTGCCACCGACACGGAAGACATCGTTGGCTCACCAACACTAAGCAGTACTGCACCATTTCCGATGAAAAAGCTTAAACAACATGTTGAGTTCCTTTCCTCACCCACACGCACACTGCCGCGCAATATTGATGATGCCAGTGGTTCGTTGGGTGGCGCACATGGTTTACGTGGTAATAATCGGCATCGTTCACCAAGTGCCCCACAAACGCCAACATCTGCCAAAATTATATCTGGCTACGAGTTCGATTCCATCAGCAATATTACGCTGAGTAATGCGTTGCGTCAATTGGCATCACTGGTGCTAATAGCCAGTGATATATTTGATGAGCTGCACCGAGATCTGCAGGTGGTGAGCGATAGAACACGCGTTGTGCAACGCAAAATTATTGCCGTGGAGCGACGAGTTTGTGCCTACGATCCGAAAATGGTCACAGTTCGTAAGTGTTTATCAATTTATTTTATTTTAAATTAAATTCTATTTTTTAATAATAAATAAAAAAATAAATGGTCACCTAATGTTTATCATCTAATGGCAACCTATTTTTTTATATAATATATTTACGTATATATAAATACATAGAAATATAGTCTTAAATAATTCTATTTTTTAAGTGATTTGAAATGATTTAATAAAGAAAACAAAAAATATTTGTTTCACTAAATAGATGAATAGATAATTGTGACATTTTATTTATTAGAAAATAGGTTCCTTTAGGATCATAGAAGTAGTACAGTTCTCTAGGTAGATAGATAGATGTTAGTGTCACTTTGTCTTATAGAAAAAACTAGATCTTATGTGCTTTTAAAAGTAGATCAATTTATTAGTTGGGTGTTAATGACATTGGGTCTCATGGAAGATGTTTCTATTAGGTTATTAGAAATAGGACAGTTCACTAGATAGATGAATAGGTGTTAGTGACAGTTCATTTCATTGAAGATAAACTTCGTTAGGATTTAAAAAATAAGATAATTTACTAGAGAGATGGATATATGTTAGTGACAGTTCGTATTATGAAAGATAACACTTGCTTAGGCTTTTGAAAGTGTGAACATTGTGATATGATAGAAAAATTTAAAAGCACTATAGCTGACAGTAGAAGTTTTGATTAAAGATGTCTTTTTCGAAATAATTAAAAAATAAGTAATTGTTTTTATTTCCTTCAGTTTAATTTTTAAATTTAAAAAAAATGCTACTCATATAAAAAGTTATCCATTTTATAGTTCCGAGAATACACTTGTGATTGAGGATACAAAAATATATTTTTAAATTTCATTATATTTTTTGGACCCTGTCATTAAGTGTGATATTTAACGTTATTTAAGTGTGCTTTACCAAACATTGTAATTTTTGATAACTTGTCAGCACAAGCTAATCCAGCTATATAACGTATGTATGATTCCAAAAAGCTAATCCAGCTATATAACGTATGTATGCTTCCAAATAGAATCCTTTGCTTAACTAGGCGAAAAATATTTAGTGGTGATAAATCATATGATCTTGGTAGGTTATTCACAACCTTTTAGCGGTTGTTAAACGATCCATATTGCAAAATGGCAAAATAAACATATGATGCTTTGGATAATAAACAGATTTAATAAATGTCCCGAAATGGATAACACTATGTTATATATATATATCTATTTATATTTATATAGACTCTGTTTATTCTATTGTAATTAACTTGACCAATATGTAGCACTATGTGCCATTTTTCATACAAATCCATACAAAATCCGCATAAAAATATATTAACATAGTAAAGTCTCTGAAAACTTAAACATTGAAGCATCACGCCTTTTTTTAATTAAGTTAATATTATTAATTTAAAAATTAAATTATTTTGTTATTAATTTTTTATCTTCACTTCTCTCCGCTTATGAAATCCTTCTCACGTTTATAATATAAGATTCGAAAATGTTAATCCAATCTTTTAATGACCTTTCCCTGATTTCGCTCTTCTCAGTAACCACACCTCAAAAATGTAATTATTTAAACAATTTCCATGCTTGTCTCAGCAATAAGCCGCGTTATAATAAAATAACAATTTTAAACAAATTATCTTGATTACATTTGCCCTGAAGGCCAAGTTAAGAAATAAAGCTAAAAATGTATTTCAACGCGATTATTTCTTATCTATCTATGAATATATGTATGTAGAAGTATCTGTACTATATGTAGTTCTCATTATTTTTATATGTGCTATTTATTTATGATTTTAGCTTTAAATTATTTCTCAAATAAGTTAATTGAAATTATGTATACTGAACTCTAAGTAAACTTAGCAAAAAGTTTATCTTTCCTTGGCCAAAAGGCAGTACGGCAAAATCTTATCTTTTGTTTAAGAAATACACGTATATATAATCATTTGCACATATAATCATTGTGTATGTGATATATAAAAATATATTTTAAACTTTATGACGATATGAGTCTATGTAGGTTTTAATCATTCTAAAAAAAAAGTATATCTAATGTAAACAATATACTTAGGAAAATGCTTATGATTATATGGACAAGAAGTAACTGACTGCTTTAGGCCGTAAGTAAGTGCAAATCAAATTAATTTAGTTATAATTTTGATAAAAATTAAATAAGATAAATAGTTGTCTAGTGAGTTTGCATTAAAAATGACTAAGATAAAATATTTTTAAAATATAATATTAAGTTTAAGTTTTAAATTGTGTCATACATTTTCAAACGTCTTAGCGATTGATTGGTTGGTTGGTTGCAGAGGCAGGCCATTAAATAACTTCCATGTATTTCAATGAGCCGTTTTACTACTACATTCCTTATAAGAATCGCAGTATAGAAGAGTAGAGACTAAATCCATTCCGGCGCATTTATATTAATTTAATAGGTCTTTCGTATTCACCGATAAGAACCTATATCATCTGCATGCCAAAGCCGTCTCTGCATCATCTGCATATTAATTTAATAGGTCTTTCGTTTTCACCGATGAATTGTCTGATAAACTATCAAAGAAGTATCTTCCTAAGAACCTACATCATTTGTACGGCAAATCCGGGCATTCACAGAGAAAATGTGTTATGATTTCTTACTCCTACGGGTTTTCACAACTTTTGCAGTGAGCATTATGGGAAAAGCGTAGTTTCTCTGCATGGGTTCCTATACAACAATGACCAGAAAGAACTGTAGTAAGCCTTGCAGTGTTCAACGCGGTCTCTTTTGATGAGTTTCGAGGATTTATTTTTATTATAGGTGGGCCATGTTGTTTCAGTTGATTTAATTTTACTAAAAGGCTCTAGAACACCTTTGTGGATCTATAAAAAATTTTCTTAGAATCCAAACTGTTATTTTGGAATAAAAATTCAAAATAAAATGTTCAATTAATATTTTTAAATTATTTTTTTTTTAAATATTTAATTATATATTTATGGAAAATAATATGATTATTGTTATCTTCAAATAATTTCATCAAATTTGTATTGTTTTACTTATTAAATAAATTTCAAACTTTTTAGCAAATATAAATTTGCTACTAATATTTAAAACAATTTTATAAATAGCAAATTTAATTAACAAAAATTCATTATAAAAACATTATTTATTTAAAGACTTAGAGAGCAAATATAAACAATGCCTTCCCTCTTTTCCTAAGTAGAAATGTGTTCACCCATCAGATATTATTTATACAAGATTAATTGTTGAGCAATATTGCCCTTGTATTGTACATTTTCTATGTACATAATCGATAGGAATATTTTATATATTGTTCATATATAAGTATATATATGAATTACACATTTATTACATTTTAATTTCTTTTTTTAACTTAAATATTTTTTTTTACTATGCAGATGTAGTATATTCTGCAAATTAATGTACACTCATAAATTTTATGTACATAATTTATACATGATATACATACCTACATATATAAAGGCATTTGATTATATCATATCCGTTAAAAATATATAATATATAATAAATATGTTTTTGTTGAATTTATTGTTTACAATTTTTATTGCATTTATTGCATTATTCATTGCGTATTCAAGGGGTAACTGAAATGCACCCGGAATGTTGATATTTAAGTTATTAATAATCGAAATTTTTTGCATTTTGCATAATCTATTAGATTATTTCATAGTATTTCATATTGGTTGTAACGGAATTTTTATTTTTCTTCCTGTTTTTCTTTTCATTGCTGGTTCTTTTCCATTTTTTTTATTTTTTTATTTTTTGGTATCAAACTGAATGAAAAATCTAAAGATATAACCGAACCATACCTTCTGCATGCCCGATTCACGTACATTAACCATTCTTAGAACTGATCTTATCCATATTTCTCTTGTTAGAAGACACGCTATATGGCGCCTTGTAGTGTTTAAATACTAAAATTTTGTTAATTCTGACAATGTTTAACATTCCACAAGTAATAGCCTTGTGCAGACTCCGATCTTTATTAATGGCTGTCATGTACGCCACCATTAAGGACTGACTTAATATCTTCGCATATTACGCGTATAGACTCCTCAGTTTCTCAGGTTATCCATACATTTTTATTCTTCCATCATGTTTTTTGAAAGTGATCCCTTCGATGTTCCCAAGCGTTATAGTACTTGTGTTAGATTTCTAAATAAGAAGAGCTATCAATTATTCGAACTAGGGGTAACTTTGCAAGCTGAATATTTCAATTAGTTTGTGCAGTATCATAAGAATCTTGAAATTATTTGATTACGGATTACTAGAAAAGTCCGAACCAAAACAAGTATTCACGGCTGTTCGGATAATCTATATTTTTATATTTAGTAACAGCGAATGTGCCTATCTTGATTTTTGGGACTATATTCCACTAATAGTGCCAATTATAATGGTATAAGTCTCATACTTCTTGGTAAGAAGAGCTGTCGAATAGTGCAGGAAAAAACTATTTTTGATGACCAACGCTACTAAATTGTCCGGTCTTCAAGTAGTAAGTCACATTTGCAGCTTCATGTGATATTTTACCTTATGCTCATTAGTTGTATGTTCAATAGTTAATGGGCACTTTTCAGTAGTTATGAGTATTCTGGAGACATATTTGTATCATTATTCGCTACAGGTGCTATAATGCACATATGCGTGCATGTGCAAATATGTATATGTATAAGTTATTAAATAAGAAAGAAAAGAAACTTAATTATTTTCAAATCAGTTCAGTTTTTAAAAATTTTAAATTATACAATTTCAACTTTAATCGATTAGTAAAATTGCAAAAAAAATCATTTAAATTCTTATAAAATTAGAAAACTCCTAACTTTCAACGCCATTCACTTAAATATATCTGTTATTATTAGGAGTATTCAAGTATAATAAAATGTCTCAATAAAATGTCTAAATGAATTAATAAAAATATTGTGCACGTTAATTATATTTAGAAATATTATAGTTCACAACTTTTAAATTATAAGTTCCAAAACTACTCCACTCTGATTTTTATCTATTATGGGGTTTATAAAGCAATTTTGTGTTAATAAAAAAAAATATATATATATTTTAAAGTAATATGTAAAGTAACGATTATTTAAATTATGCCAATTAAGCGAATATTAAGCGAATATTAAGCAATTTTCTATATATTTTAATAGAAGAAAATTGCTAGAGTATTTAGTTTGTTTTATGGAGTGTAATTACTTTGAGAAAATAAAGCAAATAACGTACATGCATTAGACGCTAATTAAACTGCTTCATACAAGTACAAAACTATAAACAAAAAAAAAAATTCCCGCCAAATGCTATTAGACAAAACCAAAACATGAAAGTATCTGTGAGATAAATAACGACCGAGACTTGCAGGTGCAAAAAAGTGTTTAATAAACGTGTTGGGTGTAGACAAAGTAAACATAAATTTACCGCTTAAAAACAATTTTAACAATTTTAACAAGTTTATAAAAGATTGAAAATGTTTTACCTGTGAGGAATTAAGTGCTAAAAATATTTAATATTTTTAACACGAAATATTTCACAGCAAACCTACGAAATTGTGTATTTTTTAACTAAAGAGTTATTGCTTCACATTTCAATAAGAATAGTTGAAAAAATTAATATTTACACAATAAATTACACAAAAAAAAAAAACAAATAGAAAAATTTAACCATAAAATTTAATTAAATCTAAAATTTCTAAAATCTAGACTAAATCCCTAAACCAAAAAAAACCAAACCTCAGTACAGAAAGCTTGAAAATATTTAAATAATTTTCTAAAATAACTTTGTCAGCACATTTCTATATCTTTTTTACTTTTTTTTCTTTTCTTTTATAATTCGTTGGAATTCTTTTAAATTTATTTATATATTTTTTACTTGGGATTATTTGCATCAAACGTTCATTGACTGACTGTCTTTGTCGATTGCATGAGAATTGCTTGCATTTAAACTTTTAAATATTTTTTCATACAGTTTCAGTTTTCTCTTTATTTACTTTTTGTTTATTTCAATTTTCAATTTTTTGCACAATCGCACAGATACAAATACCCCAAACGAAATCAACACAAATGATATAATGCAAATAAACCGAGACAGCACCGGAGTACGACCCATTTAACAATAAAACTGGAGCATTCATGCATCGTCATCCACTTTGACGTCGACTTCGACTTCGACATCGACATAAACGTCGTCGTCTACACCGACTTGGTCATTACATACAAACTGGCTTATATCTGCACAAACACTTTAGCATGTACTTAGCTAAAGATACTCGAACCATTTCATGCATCTATCTTACAGATACTCTCTTCTTTGTGCGAATATCGCAAATTTTGTCTGTCATCAGTGCTTAGACGCTTTACCAGTACATATCTTTAATACTCGTACTGACTGTATTTTATCATTTTTTGTATTGCAAGTTATTTTTCATTGTTAGTTTGTATAGAAAATTCAGTTGGATTTGAAATGAATGACCTCATTTTTACATATTTTAGATTTTCAATGGCATGAAAATCAAGTTGAAAAAACTATTTGCGTTCATAAGTAAAGTGTAAATAATTTTCGTTATTTCGTGTATGTCTCCAGTGGCGTGGAGAAGGGGTCTATTATACCTGAGAGTTTCTCTCTGACGGACGCCAAATGCTTTCCAAGAAATGTAGATTCCATATATGATATTAATAAGTGTCTTTTAAGGAAAATTATGGTGCACCGGATCCGACTAATTTTTTTTAAACCGCTTTTGCCTTTATAGCCGGTGTTACGTCTTCACATACTTAACTTATATAATCCTAGTCTAGTTATTTCATTCTAGTCTAGCTTCCGCAAGTTTTTTGGATAATCTGAGATGGCCGTTTGATCTTTTTCTTTTTAATTGAACTTTAGTTAATACTTTTGAGTAGTTTTGTGTTATTCATTAGTAAAGTATTAAATTTTATCATTCTGGAATTTGTACAAAACTGTGATTTGGATTAACTGATCCGTTTCTTATTCACGCAACATTTTTCTGGTTACACCTGGTTAAGCCTTTTGAATAGTGTGATCCTACTGAAGTTTTTATTCTCGAGCGTACCCAAAAAGGAGAACTGTTTTAACTGTTTCCTTATTCACTCAATTTTAATTCCAACTTTATTTTAGCTTAGATTATATTAAGGCTCTCTTTCAGTACAGATTAGCCCTCAACTATCTTCTCACTAGCCCATTTCTTCTGATATCATCAAGTTAACTCTGATGTTCGTTAATTTACTTCCATAGGATGCTATTCATTCATTCCATTGTCTTCTTTTACAAAATAATAACCTATACCTTATAATTCATAATCCACAAAGTCACCTCATCCTCTATACTCGTCAAACCTGCACCCTTCACTACTTTCTTTACGCTTTTGCTTTAATTGTAAAAATTAGTAAATGTTAAGCTTAATTATAACCTCTATTTTTGCATTTGATAATTGAAATAGATTTCTCAACACTCTGATTTTCAGTGTTAAAGTGGTAGAATCTTCTTTACTTATTACTTATTACACCTCACTATGACGTGATATTAGTGTTTTAAAATCTTATACCATGGCTTTAGACATTTATTCTGATACTAACTTTTGCGGTTCAAGAGGTGGACTTTTCATTATTCCTTCTTGACTTGATAACGTGGTAACTTTATTAGTTAAATTTTATGCGGTGTTTTTTTGATAACATCTTTCAGTGCTATATCACAACGTTTCTTCTATTTCCATCTGATATTTTTATAGATTCATTTTGATCTTTTTCACATATTTCCGTTAGTGATCTTGTTGGTCATCTTGTTTCTTGTTTCCGAAGTGTGTGTCCAATCCCGTCAACGTAATATGATGTTATTATTACGGCCGTGCGTTTGAGTCATAAGCTCATTGTTCGGTGGTATGTTTGAATTCTCTAGAGCTCTATTAACAAGTGTTTGCAATTATCATAATTCTCAGAAAGCTGCAAAAGATCTGTTAATTTAACTAAATTCAATGAAATGGATTAAGAATGATTGAGGTTAATTAAGGTTAGTGTGAGGATATCTGCTAACCTGCTACTATAACCAACCAACCACGACTAATATACAATATCACTATTCACTAAGTGTGTTGCATATTATATTATATTATAAATATATATGGAATGATGCCTCGTACTAATATATGTTTATATATATATATATATATATATTCAAATACTTATAGTATTTTATATAATAAATGAGTCTGCAATAATATACTGATATGTATATACTCTATATTCAAAAACTATAATCTTTCATATAATAAAAGTTTTTGGAATTATCTCTATCGGTATAAATATGTCATAAATAACACAATAAATGACAATTCAAATTTTTGATAACTTATTCGTAATAGAGCAGAAAAGAGAATTTTTAGTTGTAAAAAATGACATTTTTTGTTCTCAACGATAAGTTATAATATCATTATTTTACCATATACGTATATATATATCCCAACCTATGGTTTCTGCAATTACAAATACAAAAAAGTACTGCGTTGCAAGCGTTTGAAGTGTGGCAAACTGTTTTGCTTGATTGCATTGAAATTAGGCCATCTGCCGATTTGCAAAATGTATGTGCCTCAGCACGCAGTTATAGCACTTAGAGGGATACGTTCATTATATAGATACAATATATATGTATGTATGTAGGTATATAGATGTATATGTTTGCAACACGTGCTTTGTGGCATGCCACGACAAAGTTGCTTCCGCACTTGAAATAAATATTTACTCTGCAACAAACAATAAGGCCAGTTGCAGCAGCAGCAGCAGCCGCAGCAGCTGACGGAATTTCGAACCTTTGAAAGAATGCAATACTGCAACTTCGTGCATTGATAATTACGACAATGCCGTCATTTAAAAAGAAAAAAAAATTTTAAAAAAAATCACCTGTATGTAATAATACATTATTTGTATGTAAACAAAAAAATATTCTGGAAACAAAAGTTAATTACATACATTAGTTGCAGTATTTATGTTGGCATTTCATGGCATGCAACATGCTAAAAAAATTAAAAAAAAATTTCTGAAAAATTTTACAAAAATGTTGACAGCAGCTATCAAGTTTTATGACAAACAAACAAAAAAAACAAAAACAAATTTATTACAAAAAACTGTATAAATTTAAATAAAATATAATTTCAAACCAAAATGCCTAGCCAACTTCCTTCCTTCCGTGGTGAAGTCCAGGGGTGCGATATTAGCCATTAGACTTTTGCTTTGTTGTCTGCGGCATATGTGTTAGGTTCTGACGTAGCAAAACAACAACAACTACAACAACCCATACTCACATGAATTTTAAATTTTATTTTTATATACGAGTATATGGCAAATGTTTTTATTACCTAAAATAATTATTTTTAATGTTAAAAGTGCAACGAAGTATGACAATGAACTCTTGGCGATAAGCCTCGGACGTCAAACAAGTTCACATTAACCTGTGGGCTCAACCCAGCAGCAACAACTGCGCTTAAACTAAGCCTAACTACTATCAATCTTAGTCATATTGCGAAATAATAAAGTCTTTAAAACTTTTTTTTTTGTAATTATATTTTATTATTTTTTTTATAATTTATTTAGATATATTATTTCTATGTAATTTTACACAAATTGAAAATTTAATTAACTTTTCAAGCGTTACTCTTTAATTTTCCATAATTTAGCATGAAGTGTGCAAACGCCTCATGTATACAGCAGTAGTTTTGGTCGTTTATCTTATGAAATCACTTATAATAACTCACTTCAACTAAATCAATCGTTTAAAAATTCATTAAACTCTATTTTAAGTGTCACTTTGACTCTTTCTCAAAAGTCTGAAAAGTCGAAAAACGTGCCTGCTGTTTTGTGCGGGTATCTCAACTTGCACGGATACGTGCGGAGATACAAGATATATAAATACACATATTACATACATTACGTACTTATACTACAAGTATATTAGAGGCATGTGTTATTAGATGCCTTGTCACTTTGTCTCCTCGTCTGTCATATTGTCTATGCTGTTTTGCATGTCACAATTTAATTGTGCAATAACAACATAACTAATAAATATACTTCGTTCATCTACGTTAAATGTTTTTTTAATTACGCTTGATATTAAACGAAGTTGTCGTAATCGCTTAACTGTCTGCCATGCTAAAGTACAAGTATCTTGAAGCAAAGAAATTTGTATAAACGAACGTTCTACATACATTTTCCTTACCAACCATTCATCTTACTGTCTTCAAGTGTCTAACTTTTGAAGCTTTGTAGGCTTGCCATCAAATTACTTCCTAGTTCTAAGTGTCTGTCTGCATAAATATCTCAGATACATAGATGTTTGCTTAAAAATGCTTCAATTTAATGCCACTCAAATACAAGATTTAAATTTTTCAAATCATTTTCTATTAAAATTTCTATTGTTTTCTTGGTTTTTTATTATTATTAGTTTTTGTTTATTTATTTTTTATTTTTTTTCGGATGAAACTTCGTCGTACTTCAAATGTTGTAACCTCACGCAAACGACTAAGAGATATTTTCATTTCGTCACTTTTTAAAGTATCTACAAAGTTGTAATGTGAAGTTCAAATTTAACTGTTAGTAGCAAACATAATTTAAATCCTATATACACATATATATATACACATATCTCTCGTATGTATTATGTAATAGTTTTTCGTTATATAAAAATAATTCTTCTGCAACAGCTGTGAGGAAGCAAAAAAAAAGTATCTGACAGCAAAGTTTTATGTGAGTTTGCGTCATAATCAAATTAAAGCATGTGCGGCATATGTTGTTTATTACAGCATTTAAAGAAAATAAAATAAAATTTTTATTAATATACAATATCTAAGATTATGTAATTTCAATTTGTGTAGTCCATAAAAAATTTTAATGTACACACGATTTCGTTAGTTTTTAATAGAAAAGTACTCGGTTGTTCGTAAGGAATCAGTTGGTTTAATGCAAAAATAGCGTGTAAAAATGCTGCGTGTGAGTATACTAGTTTGGATTAGAAAATAAAAATTCCTCAATATCGTATACGAAATACAGCTATTGAATATCTTCCTATTGTTGTTTTTCAATATAATAAATAAATTAAGCAATGAAATTTAAGCGATGACAATAGTCAAGTGTGCTAAACGCTAAGTGCTAAACCATAGGACCTTAAGTATAACCCGTAATGGGTAGATTTATTGCATTAAAAACTATTAATTCGAATATTGTTAATGTCTTTTACAAAAATTCAATCAGTTCTGTCAGACTTTGAAGTGTTGGTTGGTTGGTTGCAGTAGCAAGTTATTAGATAACTTTCATGTACCTCAATTAGCAATTTTTCGCCGTTTTACTACCACATTCCTCGCAAGAACCCTAGCATAGAAGACTAGAGACTAAATCCATCCCGTTGGTTGGTTAGTTGCAGTGACAGGCCATTAGATAATTTCCATGTACCTCAATTAGCGATTTTTCACCGTTTTGCTACCACATTCCACGCAAGAACCCTAGTATAGAAGACTAGAGACTAAATTCATCCCGCCGAATTTAGATAATTTAATAGGTCTTTCGTCTTCACCGATGAACAGTCGATAAACTATTAAAGAAGTATCTTCCTAATAATCTATATCTTCTGGACGCCAAAGCCGGTCATTCACAGAGAAAATGTATTATAGCTTCTTTTTCCCATAGGTTTCCACAACTTCTGCAGTGAGCAGCTTTTTGTCTATTATTGGCAAATTGCAGAAAGTAGGTACTTCTCTTAATGGTGTCTAAGGTAATATAAACCGGTATCGTCAATCACACATCCAGGGAAGCACCAGAGCGGGCTAAACTGTCAGCTTTCTCGTTCCCTTCGATGTTCCTACGTTCAGGAACCCAAATGATGGTGATATCAGCCAATCGATTTAGCTCGTCATTGTTTCTGTACATTTCTTTACTAACTTTGACTTTGAACACAAAACAAATTACACTTAATTTTGCATTTGGACCGAACTTAATACTCGATTCACATAAGAGTTGTGTTTGTAATTGTAGCTGTCAAAAATGTTCATTTTGCATTAAAAGCAACAATAAATGACAGCTAAAATAACAAATATGACAACTAAAATTACAAACAAAACTTCTTTTAAGATTCTACAACAGAATATTTTTGTTACTCTCATCACTGCATTTTTTTTAGTAAATCTATTCTATGTGTTAATAGATACAATCTTTGGGACTGTTTTATTTTTAAATTTAATTTAAAAACTATATATTAATTTTATTAAATTTTTTTTTTCTTTTCATTTATCTTCAAAGTCATAAAAAATTATTTTATATATGTGTTATAAATAACTACAGAAAAGCATTTAACCAGTACTTATTTCCGCTTCAAAATATTTAAATAAAAATTTTTAAA
>NC_051847.1:213532921-213549554 GCF_002237135.1 Teleopsis dalmanni
AAGGTTTAACTCCAAAAATGCAACTGCACGTCAAGTTTTACCTGCTTACATTTAGGTTTTAACCGGAGCCACCGCGATTCTCTCTTTAAAGAGACAACTTCTATTAGTTAGCACAATTGAACCTGTGTGCCCTAAACTTTGTAATAAATATTTTACATCTCTGGCTGGGTCTTGCAATTGAAACACATTTACTACCAGTCACACTCCAAATAAAACATGGTAGTACCTAATCGATTTTAGTCGCATCTTACGACAAGTATGCATTACTTCGGCAATATTTTAATTTATACACCAAAAGTTGGAAACACCCAAGACAGTTATATTTCTTTCGTTATATATAATTATTATAATTTTAATTATAATTTAATTATAATTTTTAAATTTTATTTTATTTTCTATTTTATTTTAACACAATGGGTCAGTTATTGTGCTCAATTGGGTTCAATTGCAGAATCGCTGCTCGAACCTAACCTTATATTTTTTATTGTACATCTGCAAAAGTATTTTGTATATTTATATATCATACTGAAGTATATATCATATCTTAAATTAAGTAAATTAAATTAAGTGTGAAGATTAGATCTTAAATGGCATTATATGCAAACATGAAGCTGTCGTTATTAATGAACATTTTACCTAACATTAACGAAGAAAAGGATATTTATTTATAATCAATTAATAATACATCATATAAAAATAGAAAAATAGAAAAAAAGCGGAGCTCCGAATAAGCGTTTTCACGTGAGTTCAATTCAAATATTTTAATACAACATTCCACATTTGAGCTTTTGAGGAAGCTTTTTAAAACTACTTGCAACCCTATTTCCGCGACTTTTCGGTCAGCTGTTTTCCGTTTGTTTGTTTTTATCATCAGCTGCAATCAGCTGTTTTTATCATTACAGAACCAAAATATAAAAATGTGCATAACAAAAAAAATTTTGCGAAGGGTACCACAAACAGTACAAATTGTAACAAAACATCGGCGACATTATGGAACCATCACACCAACACGAAGACGAGTGGTTGTAACAGGTAGTGGAGCAGTAACACCATTGGGTAACAATGTACTTGAATCCTGGCAACGACTGCTTGCCGGCGAATCAGCAATAACGCGGCTTAATGAGCAATACAAAGGTCTGCCTTGCCAAGTCGCTGCACAAATACCAAAGGAGCGACTGTCACTAGATAAGCATTTCAGTAAAAGTGACTTGAAATTAATGAGTCCCGCAACACAATTTGCTGTAATGGCCACAGATGAAGCTTTATGTAATGCAAAATTGAAACCCAAAGAGCTGAGCGCAGGAGAACTTGAAAGAATCGGTGTTTGCGTTGGTATGGGCATGTTTGACCTTTCGGAAGTGTACAACACGTGGCAACAACTGCAACGAGGTTATAATCGCGTGAGTCCATTTTTTATACCACGCTTGTTGCCTAATATGGCTTGTGGTCATGTTAGCATGCGTCATGGTTTCCGTGGACCAAACCACTCTGTCTCTACAGCCTGTGCTACTGGAGCACATGCAATAGGTGACGCTATGCGTTTCATACGTAATGGTGATGCGGATGTAATGATAGCAGGTAGCGGTGAATCTTGTATTGATCCACTTTCCATAGCTGGCTTTTGTCGCTTGAGGGCTCTGAGTACAGCACATAATGATACACCTGATAAGGCTTCACGTCCTTTTGATGTTAAGCGTGACGGGTTTGTTATGGGAGAAGGAGCTGCCATACTTGTACTTGAGGAACTAGAACATGCACGCAAACGTAATGCAACAATTTTAGCTGAATTACTCGGTTACGGTTTATCTGGCGATGCTTATCATATAACATCTCCAAGTGAGGACGGTACCGGCGCTGCACTGGCTATGAAACGTGCCATAAACGATGCAGGTGTATGTTTGGATCAAATTACTTACGTTAATGCACACGCTACATCCACTCCAACAGGAGACCGTATTGAAGCTCATGCTATAGAAAGCGTATTCGGTGGACATGCACCTATGGTACGTGTATCTGCCACAAAAGGTGCACATGGACATTTATTGGGCTCATCTGGTAATTTAGAGGCTCTTTTCGTTGTACACGCTTGTAATGAGAATATTTTGCCACCTACAATAAATATTGAAGAGTTGGACAAAGACGTTAAGGTGAATGTCGTTACCAAAGCCGAAACGTGGTGTAGCAATAATACTATACAGCGTATAGCATTAAAGAATTCTTTCGGGTTTGGCGGTACTAATGCTTCACTTTGTTTTTCTAGTTTTAAGGAATGAATGTATATCACATAATGATTTCAAATATATAGTATATGTTAACACATGTAAATATATAATTAAATTGTTTTTTTTTAAATATTAGATAACTCGTATTAACATAAGTTGTATTTTATTGGTTAACACGAGAATTGATGTTAAACAAATTATAATAATCTAGAATAATCTAAATATAATTATAATAATCTAAATTTACTGTTTATCTAAATTTACCACGAATTCTAGTAGCTAGAATATTAGAAAAATCGAGTACCTCTAGTATTTCTTTATCTATATTTAGTGTTTTCCAGAATTTTAGAAAAATCAACTATTCTTTTGGTATTCATATTCAAAAAAACAGTGAATTTACAGAATTTTTTTTCTGAAAAATTTCACAATAAGTTATATGTCGCTATAAAAACTCCCGGCCCAAATTAATTACTGAAGAGGTCACTGGGTCGAGAACTTTCAGAATCGTGCCAAATAGTGTTATATATTTCATATTATCATGTTGAAGCTATTTGAGCCAGTGCACTTGAGCACTTTTACTCTTCCTTAACTCGAGGTACTTTCAAAACCCTTCTTTATGCCTTGACTGGATTATTGTTTATCACTTCATCAGACTAAGCAATAATTGACCTCAGATCTGCATACCTCCCCGAGGAGCCTGTAATCATTCTAAGATTTGATAACGCGGTGTTGGTAAGTCTGTTAGTTTTCGCAAACAATTTCAGGGCTCTATCCATTATGTATTTTTTGATGGAATCAATCTTGAGGTCCCTGAGGATGTCATTCGTCCTAATGTACCATGGTACTTTGAAAAGTCTTCTCAGAACCTGACTTTGTGCAATTTCTAGCTGGCGAATAGTAGAGTTTAAAGCTTTGCTAAACGCTACACATCCATAAAGAAGTGAGGTTGTCATTCGTCCTAATGTACCATGGTACTTTGAAAAGTCTTCTCAGAACCTGACTTTGTGCAATTTCTAGCTGGCGAATAGTAGAGTTTAAAGCTTTGCTAAACGCTACACATCCATAAAGAAGTGAGGTTGTCATTCGTCCTAATGTACCATGGTACTTTGAAAAGTCTTCTCAGAACCTGACTTTGTGCAATTTCTAGCTGGCGAATAGTAGTGTTTGAAGCTTTGCTAAACGCTACACATCCATATAGAACTGACTGACGAATTATTTGGTTATATATCAGTTTCCTGTTCTTAGCATTGAGGTTTTCATTTCTGAATAGCGGTTGGAGGTGATGAAAAGTTTTGGCACAGCTAATTCTTTTCAGTTATATATTCTATTCATGTTACTTTGTTCATATATCCTATTCATAAATAAACAATACAATACAAATTTATAATAGCATCCACAATATCCACATTTATTTTAACCAAAAAATAAAACCAAAATGAATACAATTATAGGAAAATGTTAAATTCATAAAGTTTATTTGGAAAACTTCAGTAAAAATGTTCCTTTTTTAATATTTTTTGGGTTCACATATATATATATTTACATCCATAGATTTATATATATATATGTCTTTTTTTTGGATTTATACATTAACTTAAATGTTTAATTAACCATAATTTGAATTGCATTTATTTTTTTTACAAATTAAAAATGTTTTGATATTTTCATTTACTTATTTCTTAATTGAAGCAGTTGAAAATATTTGTTTTTTGTTTTTTGTTTTTGTAAATTTCATAGTTAAATATATGAATCTGTTATATGTTTTTTATATTACTGATTTAACTGTATATATATGTATAATATATTTTTATTGTGTAATGTGTTTTAAAAAAACGCCAACCGGCAATGAAAGATCATGATTTTGATGTTATAAAAAAGAAATGGTAGTTTTATGTGTTCTTATTAATGTAGTTTAATTAAATCATTTTAGAATTAAATTATAGCTCATTCATTTCATTTGAAATTAATTCTATATTTAAAATAAACAAATTAGGCTTTAAATAAATTTTTGAGAAAGCCGGTTAGGTAGTAAAAAATAAACGTTTTTAAAACATAAATTTATTTTTATTTTTTTTACTTTTGTAAATGTTTTTAAATAAATACAATTTTTTTTCTCATTTTGTTTCCATAAGGAAATTGCATTTTTTGTATTGTTTTCAATGATTTTTAGCACATTTATTAAAAATATAAAAATTTATGTGCTAATAGGAAGAATCGTAAAAAATCGAAAATAATTTAAATATATAAAAAATAAAGGACGTTGAGAGGTTGCTACATATATATTATTATAATTAATTTGCAAAGCATATAAATAAGCTTTCATTATTTCACTTACACATACAATTTTTTAAAATTCTTAAATTGTTTTAATAATTTTTTTACAGATTTCTTATATTACTAACAAAATAAAAATAACAAAAAATGCTAGTTTCTCATTATTTTCATATTTTATAAACTATTATTACTAATTTAAAATTTAAAGTTACATTAAAATAATTCTTAATATTTCATTTAAATAAGAAGTTTTAAAAAATTTTCTTTAATTTATATTATTTATAAAATACATAAAATATATGCTACTTTTTTATTTAATACAACTACATAAATATGTACGTATATTTAATTTATATATATTTTTATAATATTTATATACTTAATAAATATAAAACATTTTAAAAATTACTTCATGTTTTTTCTTTTTTATATTATATTATTATGCATATAAAATATTATTCGAATTGTTTACGCTGATATTAACTGTACAAATGTATTGTTTAAAGTGTGTAAAAATAATTAAATTATTATTCTTGACAAAATTATATTTGAATTTATATTGTTTTCTAGGTTTTTGTTTATATAATCAAAAGTTTGAATAATGTCATAGATTACGTATAGTTAGGTAGCTGTTATTTGGAAAAGTTCGATAGTATTTCGTTAATGTTGATGTATAAGTTTTCTAATTGTTGGTGAATTATTTGGAAAGTACAATAAAAAGTGTTCTATTATAATATTTTTAAAATCACATATGTGAAGGAAGTACGAGTTTTTGAATATGGAAAGGAAACAGTGATATATTCATTTGTTGTTTAAATTAATGTTAATGTTATTTTCTTTACTCACAATTATACAAATAATTTTGAAACGCATAGTGTTTATGTAATTCAAAAATTATATATTTTATTATTTATATTGATTTCTTTTATTCCTATAGCTTGAAGAGAAATCCATTGTAATTGTTATATTCTATCTAACTAGCAAAGAGTATGGTCAGTACATTATAAAAACAAATAATATAATAATAGTTTCAAATAATATAAACTTTTACAAACTTTTATAGTACACCTTTTAACATAAAATAGATAATTATAACTTTATCAAATAAACAAAAAATAATATAGACTCATAAAATAAACAGTAAATAATTTATAATGAATTGAGTAAAATGTATAAAATATATTCCAATTATTATCTATTTTTCCGATCACTTTCAGTCATTATTTGGTAAGAACCATTTTTTCTTTATTAGATGTATTCTTTTGACATGATCGCTCCAATAAAACACTTGGTGCATAAAACTTAACATGGAAAGTAAAAATAAATTCACGAAAATAAGCCCACCTTCCTAAAATTGCTTAACGAATAAGTACATCGCATTACAATAGCTCCAAATCTTAAAGATGACTTAACATATCACTCAATAAGTCGTGTGACAAAGAAAAACTAATTTTTTCTACCAAAAATCGATATACGATGCCGTGCTTGTAGAAGTATTTGTCTTTTACTTCAAAATAGGCTTCAGTTTCAGCAAATACTTCTTCATTTGAGATGAATTTCTTAACGGCGACCATTTTTTTGAGATCAGCAAATAGCCGGTAGTCGCTGAGGGCCAGATCTGGACTATACGGACATGGTGCATTGTTTTGGTGAAACAAAATTTTTTTCTTCGTCATATGCGGTCGCTTTTTAACAATTTCTGCTTTCAAACGATCCAATTATGCCGTGAAGTAGTCACTATTGATGGTTTTTTCCGTTTCGATATAGTCAATGAAGATTATACCATATGCATTTCAAAATACTGAAGCCATAATCTTCCCAGCTGACTGTTGTGCATTTGGACGCTTCAGCACTGCTCTGAATCATCAACACGTTGTTGTTTTTGAGCTACCGTGAGTAAACACGGTACCCACTTTGAAAAGAGCTTTTTTACAATTGCACAATTGCACACTGCCTTCTGATATATTTACGGTCTCAGTTATCTCACGCAATTTCAATTTACGATCAGATATAACCAATTTCTGGACTTTTTTGATGTTTTCTGAAGTAACCATCTCAATTGGACGATCAGAACGTTCACCATCACCAGTGTCTGTACGAACTCGTTTAAATTCAGCAAACCAATAACAAATGGTTCTTTTCGATTTGGCAGAGTCCGGATAACACTATTTAAAACCATTGCTGAGTTTGTACAGAATTTTTTTTCATCAAGAAGCAATGATAAATTAACACACGAAATTGTTTTGAAAATAACAAAAGTAACTTCACTTAAATGGCTGTCACTTTTTTCGGACTAATCGAAATGTCATAAAATTTTACACATAGTCTTTTGAAGCTTGGTACATCATAAACGTGATACGGATTCGACAATTGCAGCGCCATCTGTGTGTCAGTCATATGTACCAAGCTTCAAAAGACTTTTACACATAGTCTTTTGAAGCTTGGTACATCATAAACGTGATACGGATTCGACAATTGCAGCGCTATCTGTGTGTCAGTCATATGACTTATTGAGTGATGTGTTATTATGAATGATTTTTAGAAAAAAATGGAAAGCTCCACTAAGCTGTTTATTAGTTACAAAAGTTGCGAGTGTTAATGAGTAAATATAAATATTTGAATAAATTATTTTAATAAACTTTTTGAACATGACTGACAAGTTAGTAATTGTAAAGAAGTTATTTATTTATTAAAAAAATTTTAATTTCTGTGTCATTCGTTTTACCTTCTGCTCAAAAAGTATCCGGATTTTGTTGTTTATTAGCTACTCCTTAAGTAATAGACCTTTAAAAAAAATTTTTTTTTTGTTATGTTGGTACACCCTTTCTTGACATATGGTACAAATCTGAGCGCCATCAATTGTCAATTAGTTTGTTTACAGCAGCTGTTAATGTGAGACTACCTCAAGTGCATTTAGCGATTTGTACTATGGAAAATTCTTGTTGTACGCGATTTTTTGACCAAACACGACACTACTGTCATCGCTCAAGCACCATATTCGCCAGATCTGGCGCCGCGCGACTTTTTCCTGTTCCCGAAACTCAAAGTGCCCCTTCGTGTTAAGCGTTTTGAGTCGATTGAATCTGTAAAAGAGAATTCGCCGAAGGAACTAATACCCATACCTGCACGGGCCTACGAAAAGTGTTTGGAAGATTGGGTTAAGCGTTGGCATATGTGTATCACTTCAGAAGGAGCATATTTTGAAGGAGATAAAAAAAATTTAAAATAAAATTTAAATTTGTGAGATTTAAATCCGGGTACTTTTTGAGCCGGAGGTATATATTATATTTATATAAAAAACTTTTTTACAAAATTCAACCGCAAATTATTTTAAAATTGTTTTCACATTATTTCTGGATTAGGTAGTGATGCCAATTTATTCTTAAGCACAAAAAGTTTTTCTATTGGAGCAATCATGTCAAAAGAATACACCTATAGAAAAACTGAAATATAAACATAGCATAAGTTATTAACGGCAAAGGCGTTTTAAAAAAGATTTGAATTGAAATTTGTATTGAAAGTGAGCATATCTACGAAGCTTGTGAAGAATACATAAATTAGTCAAAGAGAAGGGAGGGATTTTGTAGAAACTCCCCAGCTAAGAAAAAGTAAAAGTGCCCAGTTGCACTAATACTGAAAAATCTCAACATAAGACATTAAATTAATAAAAAATTTATATTATTATATTTACTTTATAAAATATATACCATTAAATTTTAAATAAAAATAATAGTTAAGAAGATATAAAAATAAAAAAACGGAAGTAAATTAATATCATTAACCTGAAATTTTCCAACCACACCGTGAAGAATTAAAATTTTAATTTAATAATTGAATAAATTTTTTCACTCTCCTATGTAATGTTGTGAGATTGAAATTTAGAAATAACATTTAAGCCTGCAGGTCAATCGTTAAGGGAAGTGTAATATGATCCTATTACTCATTATACTTATATCGCTAACCTAAATTTAATTTTTAAATACATACTTAGTTGTATCGTTGTCCTTATGGGATTTTCTCGTCTTATAAGCCAACAATTATATACATTTATAGTCTGACGTCATCCAATTAATCACAATAACCACTCAAATGCATAATTCCATAACATATAACTCCGTACATACCAGTTTGTATAATAATAATATACCTAAATATTCTATAATTAGCTTAATTGAGTAACGCATCCATTGTGTATGGAAACGGTGGTTGCTGTTGTTTTACTTGTTGTTGTTGCTGCAGAAGGTGATGATGTTGTTGCGTATGCTGCTGTTTGGCATATGGCAATTGCAACTGTTGCTGTTGCTGGAAATGTAGTTCAGTTGATGACGATGCCGATGCTGCCGATGACGGTCAGTCTAATATCACAACTTGCGAATCAATTGGTCTGCTATTCAAGACAGGTTTTATTGGTAAAATGCGCCAAGGTTTTCGCGCCGCCCGACGTATTTCAACCGGTGGGAGCATTTTACGTGCTTTTCTATAAATATTGTTTGAAAAAAGTGTTATATAAAAGTGTTATATATTAATTATTTTCATATTATTTGTGTTACGTACTTGCTTGCTTCATTTGCTCTAAAATAGACATCATCAGGTGCATCCATCCAACTGATGACTTGTTTTCGACCATTACCTGTGCGGGCCATTTGTGCTATTTTCGGTTTACCATTTAACTAAAAAGTTTTTATATAATAAGTATTTAATTAAAATTGTTGTGTCTAGAATTTACATGATGTCTTGATAATGGTTGGCCTGAAGCTGCCATCATAGCTGCAAACTGTTCCGGACTTGGGCAATGTGCCGGCATAGGATCTTTATTAGGTCGCTTAGCTGGTGGTCCAGCAGGCACAATTGTCACTGTAATTGTTTTTACTGTAAAATTTAGTGATCAGTTTAAAATTCATAACTCAATTATTACCTTCAGTGCCGTTCAATTGCTGCACGTCCTCCAATGGACGTTTACGTATTGAAGACGCTGCTGGCGCTGGTATTATAGTTATATCTTTATCTAATTCTATTATTTTGTTTGGTATACGATCATATAACAAACTACCGTCAGGTGCTTTCGGTGGTTTGGGAAATGAAACAACATCGGGTTTAGGCATTTTATCTTTCGGTGTTAACACTAACCATTCATGCGGTCCAATTCCTGGTGAACCTAACCGATTCGCTATTTTTGTTACGCTTCCACGTTCTTTCTTTTTGAACAGAAGTAATTTTTTAATTTCTATTGGTGATTTACCATTCAATCGGTTTGTAACTGTTATAATAAACGTAAAGTGTATTTTATTAAAAATAGGTTACTATATTGACAATATAAATTCATTTAAATACTTACATTCCTGTTTTACTAATTGTGTGTTTATTGCGAAAGATGATTGCCGTGCTGCCTTTTTAGATTTTATAATATTTCTGCACAAAACACGCGCCAGACGTGTCATGGGATTTGTGTGTAAAAAGAAGGCGGTACGTGTTTTCATTATGGGGCGAGGTGACCCTGAACTGATTGCAATACCATGTGCTTGAGCATAATGACGCGCTAAATGCGTTTTAAGTTTAAAATCCTTTCCACAATTGACTATAGAACATCTGTAAAGCAAAAATTTTTGTTACATAACTGGTACATTTATTTCTTCATAGAATTAACATTAATGAAACATAGTATTTTTAATTTTTATGTGATATCTACAAGCTAACTAATATAAATAATATTAGATTATATAATTTATAATAATAATGTAGTAGTTCTACACTTTATAAAATAGCAGTAATGCTTTTTGTAGCATAGATCCATACAAACTTACTTTTTAGTACAATGAACTGATAAAAATAAGGGAACTATTTGCTACTTATGTATATAAAAAGGTTTAATAGATGTAAAATGGATACGTACTTATGCATTTGACGGTTGGATAAGTCATTAACTTTTTCATCATCAACAATTTCTATAGGCTTCTTTTTCGTTTCGGTTTCTACAACTTCGTGTTTAATTGAATTTTTTAATCCACCATACTTTTTCCAATAATCCCAACAGTTTTGACATAATCGACTGGACATGTGACCGCTGGCCCAAGGATACCACTGTTCATAGCAAAAAAACAAAAAAAAGAATATTAATATTTATACAAATATTTCCATATAGTTTCAAAAGAAGATAATATTTTATATTATTTATTTTATAATAATAACATAATATTTTGGCAATAAGCAATAAGATAATAAATTATACAGGACAGTCTCCAGAAGCTTTTATAGCAATTTATTTTATATAGCAATAGTTATTGATATTATTTTCATATATTTGTTTCAAATCTGTTTATTGTCTACTCAAATTATATATATTATAAATTGTAAGTTATATTTTAAATAATTTCCTTTTAAACTAATAGTCGGTTTCAAGTCTACATCTGGGAGTAGACATGAATTTACAGACTCTATTGTTTACACACAACTAAACATATTCTACAACAACAACATTAACAATGTTACGGTCATTTAAATTTAAAAAATAATTTATTGCAATCTTATACAAATATTGAAGAATAAATGGTATAACTTTAAAATATTAAAGAACTAAATTACTCATTTACGGCAAGAGTTTATTGTTTTTAAAATCATTTTTTTTAGTTGCGAATTATATTTCACATCTATATCGGTCCTTCTATTAAATATTTTATAATTGTTTAGAAAATAAATCGTTAGAAAATTAAAGTTGCATAATATAATTTTTGCAGTGTTCATATTGTTTGATGTTGACTGCTGTTATCATATATATATATAGGCATTATAATCTCTATTGATCTGCATTGCAATAAATGACTGACACCTGTACAAAAAAATGTTAGGGCGCAACTGATGTTTGGATATAACGATAAAAACACATTTTACTTTTTATAACATCGCCTAAATGTGCACAAAAAATTAAATCCCTCTTAATGTAAATTAATTTCCTTTTAAACTGATTGTGTGATACGATCTGATGATCTTCCGACTTATTTTATACCTCTTCAACCTTCCCAATCGATTCTATCGTGCAAAATTTTTATCCGTATAGTTTCTTTGGTTTCCAAAACAATTTGAACCATAACAACAATAATTACAAGCACAAATTCCATTTATAATCCGTTTTAATTCCTAAATAACTGTCATCTCTTTTATCGTTCTCTTTATCCAACCATATTCTATATTAACCCATATATTTGTGTTTCTAAATTCTTTCCTATTATCGGTTACAAAGCTTTTCTAGGGCTACACAACAACAAACACAAATTTCCACATCTTTCAAATCTGTACTTCCTTCCATATCCAAACTATATTGTATACTGGAATTTTTCTTCGAGAATATGTACAAATGATGCAACTTACTTGTGTGGATTTAATTGTTGAGCAAGACTCGCAAGGTTTACCATTATTGGTAAGATCTGTGCCGCCATTTGTTGTGCCATTGTAAATGTTAGCACCACCCTTGATGGCATTACCACTTTTCGCAGCATTATATTGTGGTACATAAACTTGTTTAAGTTTCAGTTCCGCTTCTACAGCTTTCACACGTTTTTGTTGCACATAACGGTCTGTTGTTTTCCACATATAATAATATTCTATTATCTGTTTTAATGTTTTCCACGGTAACTATAAGGAAAATATTTTTTTTTATTAAAAGTTATCATTGATTTATATGTTTAACATACAAAGTCTTGCCGTATGTCATTAAAATCTTTGCCATATTTATCTAAAGCTTCCTCAAAGAGATTAGCCTCTGAGGCACTCCAATCTTCGATTTCATCACGACACAGAACAGGTCCACTGGAAGGAACTAAAGAACACATTGCTTCCTCAATAGAATACGTGTGCTTGTGCAGTACATCCATAGCATGAAACTGTAATGCAGAAAAATTAATATTTATACTTTATATATATATAAAGTATTTACATACCAAGGTGATATCGCGACTGGCTGCCGCTGCTGACATATGTAATGATGGTTGCTTTACCGAACTACTACAATCTAAAGCACGCGCAAATGTTCCTATCGAACGTGACACAACCAAAAATTGATCTATTTTTCTATCGGTCAGACTATGTTGAGGCGTCCAGACAAGTGTTTCTAATTCCTCCAACTTGCGTTCGTCTGTATTGGTATCTTTCAGTTTCGCAGGTATTTCACTTTGATATCGACTGCCAACACGTATTTCACCTTTGTCAGCGAGTAATGTTTTTTGATTTGGATCAAAAACTAGGCAGTAAAAGAAGGTGTCCTAAAAGTAATAGCAAGTGTTTTATGTTAATTTGTTGAAAGTATCAATCAATATAATTTTATTACAAAATACTAATGTTAATAGTTGAAACTATTTTAAACAACAATTTATATTAAAAATGCTTCTATGCTTCTATGTTAATGTTAATGTTAATGTTTCGACTAATTTATTAGTTGGTATGAAATTTACGACTCACGTCTTTATTCAGATAACTTTGTAATGATTCAGTTTCATTCAGCAGCGTTACAGAGCACCTTCCTCTGATTTGTGTAGCAGGCAGCGCTTCGACTTGTCGTGATAAAAATAATTCACGATGTTTTATTTGATATCGTTGTTTAGCTGTTAGCGATTCTCCCTTCTCAGATGAACCTACACCGCTTGTTGAATTGACAGGACTCGTACGATCTTCATCCAGGGCTGCTGTAATATGAAATTAATTCATTTCATTTCTTTAACAAATTATTTTATAAAAATTGAGAGACATTACTTTGCAGTTTTTTTTGTAAATATGAACGAACTTAAATTTAAAGAAAAAAAATAATAACAGAAATCATAAAGTTTTCAGATCGAAACAACCAATTTTATAAGCAAGAATTTCGGTATTTTTATGGAGAATCCAATTGAAATTCTTTTAACAGAATTCTACAGAAATTTTCTACAACTACAAATCATAAATTAAAATTTGATACGATTTTGATTTTGATTTTGCTACAAGTTTACGATATTACGATACTATATGAAGTTGATGTGAATTTGTGATACCTATCGAAGGATCTAATACAGCTTGTGCGGCTTGCTCTTCTCCAACTGGTGTTCTAAGCCAGGTTTTCTTCAACTTCATAGCCAGTGGGGAATCTTCTGCGGTTGCCACTACGTAGTTAAATTTAAATATTACAATGATTTCGTTTTAATTAATATATAAACAAACAAAAAAATAATACAAAATGTGTATATAAATTAAATGCTAGAGTGCACTTACGTTTATAAACATATAGAGCGAAACAACAATTATAGAAATATAAACATTACTTAGATTTTATTCCAGGTAATATATAATATTACAGGACAGTAACATATAATACTTGATTTCTTCCTTAATTTGATATATCAACCTAACACACTGCATCACTTAGAAACATGCAATATTAATCAGAAATAAATACTATAAATATGGTATATAATATAAATAAAAGATCATCATTGCGAAGTAATGAACCGTTGCATAAAGTCTGTACAAACCAGATAATTCATTCAGTTCAACAAAAATGCTGTTATATTTTCCATTCTAAATAGACCTGTACTCAAATTAAATAATGATTTCTTAATGCTTCTGTTAACTAACACCTTTCAAAGATGAGCTTAAAAAACGGTCACATCTCTAGAATCGGTAAAATGCAAAGTAAACCATCAATCTCTCTTAACTGCTCATAGGTTGCGATTGTGAATAAACAAGTGCATTATCTACATCTGATACATCTGACATCTAAACTAAATATCGTCTGTGATCTTGCACCAAAAGATATATTGTAAGGTTAACTTAAATTTGTATATAATAGCTTGGAAAGCTTTCTGCAGGAATACCACAACAGATCTCAGATGTAACATATAAATAATTATATTTTTGAATACTATTAACATTGATAGGTCAGCTTAAATTTGTCCAGGCTATATACGGAAACTGTTTTACAAGCATAACAATTAAAATAGGCTCAGTTTCTAAATCAGACTTATATTCAACTTAGATCTAACAGGTTAGCTTAAGTTTGTCTATAATATTTAAGAAAGCTTTCTGCAGGAAAACCACAACAGCTCAGATGTATAAATTATTATTTTTTTTAATACTATTAGCATTGATAGATCAGCTTAAATTTGTCCAGACTAGATTGGGAAACTTTTTTAAAGGATAACAATTAAAAGAGGCTCACTTACTACATCAGATTTATATTAATTTATCTTAAATTTGTCTTGAATAGCTTAGGAAGCTATCTACAGGAATAATGCAAATAATCTTGCAAGTCGTGGTATTTAATAGTCGTTTTAATATTAGCATTATTGCAATTTTTTCAATAGATTACATTATATACCCAATCTTCAATTGGACGACTACATTGCCAGAAAGCACTGTATACAAACACATAGTTTAACACTGTGTCCAGTATGTAAATAAATAGTTCTTGAATTTTATCTATAGTAACCTAATTACATAGCTAGTTTCATACCTTTATTAACCAAGTATATATGTTAAACAGTGTATTTATATTATTTCTATACCTATTGGACTTAAGTACATCCTAACTCTTTAATACATAACTAATTCTTTAGATTTTTTATTTATTTTCATTTTCACAATGTTACATTTTTTTATACGTATTTTATAACTAATTAGTGTATTTCTAGAATTGATGGTACTCTATTTTACTAATTCAACATTTTTACTCTATACCATTTCTGCGAAATCCTCCAAATTTATAATTTAAACCCCGAAATGGAAATGGAAAATTTTCACATCTGTTGCTAGGGTTTCTCTCAAATTTTTATTTGGCAATTCTCTTAGTTTTTTTATTTTATTTTATTTTTTTAATTTTATAAAATGGTTGTTTGCATTGACAGTGCCAATGTAAGTATTATGGAATTGCATTAGAAAAAATTAAAAAACTTTAAAGGAAAATGGATGAAAACAGGAAAAAATATTGAATACTTTAAAAATGAAAGCCGCTGAATTGAATTCACTCGTCGAAAAGAAGGACATAGTTGGAAAGAGAGAAAAAAAGGTTAAATACAAACTTTTTGAATTTATTTTTAATACCTTAAGTAAGGGGGTGGAAGTGTGCGGGAAATGAATATTATGTGTATTGTATAGATAGAGGAGACGGAAGGGATATGTATGAGAAATGGAAAATGTAAGCGCGTTGTAGTGCAATTGGTGAGTGGATGGAAACCGAAGTTAGCAAACGCATGTTGATAGAAGATTGTGGGAGTCGAAGGAGTTGGGACAGTGTAACTTCGCTGTATTGATATGAATGTAGAAATGGAGGGCCTGAGGTATTATGCTGATGGAGGAGGGGGCACATAGAATGCTCTTATTTGGTTTATACAAACAGAAACCATTCAGATGAGTTTGTGTGGAAATATTTTAGTAGGCAACGAAATAAAATACAAAGGTGGGAGAATGGATGGATGGATGGATGAGTGGGTGGGTGCTAGTCGACAAGCACGAAATATCAAAGGCGTTACATACAATTAACATTAAATATGCGTGTATATATAATATATATAATATTAAAGTAATTAAATTAAAGTAAATTAGATCAGTATTCTTGACTATGAAAATTATTTGTGTGTGTGTGTAATGTACTCCTGTTAGATGAATTCAAATCTTTCAGACGGTTATGCACCGGGTGTTGCAGCATTAAAGCCTAAACTTGCAATTTAATAAATTAAAATGATAGCGACTCACGCTGTAGCATATTTGTGTAGTTGACACTGCGCTTTGTCTATGTTGGCAACTGTCGGTGGGGTCGGTCATGGGCGGTTGGGAGGTTAGTTGAGTGCATATATTTTATACATATCTGTAATTCGAGTTTGTAGTTATGTAGACAAATCCAATCATAGCGGAAACAAACAACAAAACAGGAAGAAAAATTTTTGGTCCTGTAGTTTGTGGATGCGCTTCGTTAATGGCAGTATGGAAGCGGTTCGGTATGCGTTACCAAATGTTTTATATTAAGCAAAGTGCTGAAGGCGGGGGGAGGAGGGGCAGGGGGCGGCGTGCGGTATGCATACGCAACTTTTGCATATGCGTTCTGTATTTTTGTTTTGTTTTTTATTTTCAATTTTTGAAAATGTCAGTTTGTAAATGAGTTTAATCATGTGTTTATATATGCA
>NC_051847.1:213549654-213560323 GCF_002237135.1 Teleopsis dalmanni
GGATACCACTGTTCATAGCAAAAAAACAAAAAAAAAGATTAATATTCATACAAATATTTCCATATAGTTTCAAAAAAAAAATAATATTTTGTAAGCTAGTAATATTAATTACTGGCAATAAGATTAATAAGAAATTATACAGGACAATCTCTAGAAGCTTTAATAGCAATTTATTTTATATAGCAATAGTTATTGATATTTTCATATATTTGTTTCAAATCTGTTTATTGACTACTTAAATTATATATATTATAAATTGTAAGTTATATTTTAAATAATTTCCTTTTAAACTAATAGTCGGTTTCAAGTCTACGTCTGGGAGTAAACATGCATTTACATGTTTACACACAACTAAACATCTTCTATTATTATGTTGAAGCTGTTTTGAGCCAGTGCACTTACTCTCTTACTTTTACTCTTTTTTAACTCGAGGTATTTTCAAAATCCCTCTTTACACCTTAACTACATTATTGTTTATCACTTCATCAGACTAAGCAATAATTGACCTCAGATTTGCATACCTTCCCGAGGAGCCTGTAACCATTTTGAGATTTGATAACGCGGTGTTGGTAAGTCTGTCAGTTTTCGCAAATAATTTCATTTAAATTTAAAAAATAATTTATTGCAATCTTATACAAATATTGAAGAATAAATAGTATAACTTTAAAATATTAAAGAACTAAATTACTCATTTACGGCAAGAGTTTATTGTTTTTAAAATCAGTTTTTTTAGTTGTAAATTATATTTCACATCTATATCGGTCCTTCTATAAAATATTTTATGATTGTTTAGAAAATAAATCGTTAGAAAATTAAAGTTGCATAATATAATTTTTGCAGTGTTCATATTGTTTGATGTTGACTGCTGTTATCATATATATAGGCATTATAATCTCTATTGATCTGCATTGCAATAAATGACTGACACCTGTACAAAAAAATGTTAGGGCGCAACTGATGTTTGGATATAACGATAAAAACACATTTTACTTTTTATAACATCGCCTAAATGTGCACAAAAAATTAAATCCCTATTAATGTAAATTAATTTTCTTTTAAACTGATTGTGTGATACGATCTGATGATCTTCCAACTTATTTTATACCTCCTTAATCTTCCCAATCGATTCTATCGTGCAAAATTTTTATCCGTATAGTTTCTTTGGTTTCCGGAACAATTTGAACCATAACAACAATAATAACAAGCACAAATTTCACCCATTTCACCCATGCGTTCTAGTTTCTAAACAACTGTCATCCCTTTTATCGTTCTCTTTCCCAACCATATTCTATATTAACCCATATATTTGTGTTTCTAACTTCTTTCTTATTACCGGTTACATAGCTTTTCTAGGGCTACAACAACAACAAACACAAATTCCCACATCTTTCAAATCTGTACTTCCTTCCATATCCAAAATATTGTATACTGGAATTTTTCTTCGAGAATATGTACAAATGATGCAACTTACTTGTGTGGATTTAATTGTTGAGCAAGACTCGCAAGGTTTACCATTATTGGTAAGATCTGTGCCGCCATTTGTTGTGCCATTGTAAATGTTAGCACCACCCTTGATGGCATTACCACTTTTCGCAGCATTATATTGTGGTACATAAACTTGTTTAAGTTTCAGTTCCGCTTCTACAGCTTTCACACGTTTTTGTTGCACATAACGGTCTGTTGTTTTCCACATATAATAATATTCTATTATTTGTTTTAATGTTTTCCACGGTAACTATAAGGAAAAAATTTTTTTTTATTAAAAGTTATCATTGATTTATATGTTTAACATACAAAGTCTTGCCGTATGTCATTAAAATCTTTGCCATATTTATCTAAAGCTTCCTCAAAGAGATTAGCCTCTGAGGCACTCCAATCTTCGATTTCATCACGACACAGCACAGGTCCACTGGAAGGAACTAAAGAACACATTGCTTCCTCAATAGAATACGTGTGCTTGTGCAGTACATCCATAGCATGAAACTATAAAACAGAAAAATTAATATTTATACTTTATATATATATAAAGTATTTACATACCAAGGTTATATCGCGACTGGCTGCCGCTGCTGACATATGTAACGATGGTTGCTTTACCGAACTACTACAATCTAAAGCACGCGCAAATGTTCCTATCGAACGTGACACAACCAAAAATTGATCTATTTTTCTATCGGTCAGACTATGTTGAGGCGTCCAGACAAGTGTTTCTAATTCCTCCAACTTGCGTTCGTCTGTATTGGTATCTTTCAGTTTCGCAGGTATTTCACTTTGATATCGACTGCCAACACGTATTTCACCTTTGTCAGCGAGTAATGTTTTTTGATTTGGATCAAAAACTAGGCAGTAAAAGAAGGTGTCCTAAAAGTAATAGCAAGTGTTTTATGTTAATTTGTTGAAAATATCAATTAATATAATTTTACTACATGTTAATACATGTTAATACGAATGTTAATAGTTTAAACTATTTTAAACAACAATTTATATTAAAAATGCTTCTATGCTTCTATGTTAATGTTAATGTTTCGACTAATTTATTAGTTGGTATGAAATTTACGACTCACGTCTTTATTCAGATAGCTTTGTAATGATTCAGTTTCATTCAGCAGCGTTACAGAGCACCTTCCTCTGATTTGTGTAGCAGGCAGCGCTTCGACTTGTCGTGATAAAAATAATTCACGATGTTTTATTTGATATCGTTGTTTAGCTGTTAGCGATTCTCCCTTCTCAGATGAACCTACACCGCTTGTTGAATTGACAGGACTCGTACGATCTTCATCCAGGGCTGCTGTAATATGAAATTAATTCATTCCATTTCTTTAACAAATTATTTTATAAAAATTGAGAGACATTACTTTGCAGTTTTTTTTAAATATGAACGAACTTAAATTTAAAGAAAAAAAATAATAACAGAAATCATAAAGTTTTCAGATCGAAACAACCAATTTTATAAGCAAGAATTTCGGTATTTTTATGGAGAATCCAATTGAAATTCTTTTAACAGAATTCTACAGAAATTTTCTACAACTACAAATCATAAATTAAAATTTGATACGATTTTGATTTTGATTTTGCTACAAGTTTACGATATTACGATACTATATGAAGTTGATGTGAATTTGTGATACCTATCGAAGGATCTAATACAGCTTGTGCGGCTTGCTCTTCTCCAACTGGTGTTCTAAGCCAGGTTTTCTTCAACTTCATAGCCAGTGGGGAATCTTCTGCTGTTGCCACTACGTAGTTAAATTTAAATATTACAATGATTTCGTTTTAATTAATATATAAACAAACAAAAAAATAATACAAAATGTGTATATAAATTAAATGCTAGAGTGCACTTACGTTTATAAACATATAGAGCGAAACAACAATTATAGAAATATAAACATTACTTAGATTTTATTTCAGGTAATATATAATATTACAGGACAGTAACATATAATACTTGATTTCTTCCTTAATTTAGTACATCAACCTAACACACTGCATCACTTAGAAACATTCAATATTAATCAGAAATAAATACTATAAATATGGTATATAATAAAATAAAAGCTCATCATTGCGAAGTAATGAACCGTTGCATAAAGTCTGTACAAACCAGATAATTCATTTAGATCAACAAAAATGCTGTTATATTTTCCATTCTAAATATGGTAGACCTGTACTCGAATTAAATAATGATTTCTTAATGCTTCTGTTAACTAACACCTTTCAAGGTTGAGCTTAAAAAACGGTCACATCTCTAGACTCGGTAAAATGCAAAGTAAACCATCAATCTCTCTTAACTGCTCATAGGCTGCGATTGTGAATAAACAAGTGCATTATCTACATCTGATACATCTGACATCTTAACTAAATATCGTCTGTAATCTTGCACCAAAAGACATATTGTTAGGTTAACTTAAAATTGTATATAATAGCTTAGAAAGCTTTCTGCAGGAATACCACAATAGATCAGATGTAACATATAAATAATTATATTTCTTAATACTATTAACATTGATAGGTCAGCTTAAATTTGCCCAGGCTATATAGGGAAACTGTTTTAAAAGCATAACAATTAAAAGAGGCTCAGTTTCTAAATCAGACTTATATTCAACTGAGCTTAAGTTTATGTTTAGCTTAAGGTTAGCTTAAGTTTGTCTATAATAGTTTAGAAAGCTTTCTGCAGGAAAACCACAACAGCTCAGATGTATAAGTTATTATTTTTTTTAATACTATTAGCATTGATAGGTCAGCTTAAATTTGTCCAGACTAGATTGGGAAACTTTTTTAAAGGATAACAATTAAAAGAGGCTCAGTTACTACATCAGATTTATATTAATTTATCTTAAATTTGTCTTGAATAGCTTAGGAAGCTATCTACAGGCATAATGCAAATAATCTTGCAAGTCGTGGTATTTAATAGTCGTTTTAATATTAGCATTATTGCAATTTTTTCAATAGATTACATTATATACCCAATCTTCAATTGGACGACTACATTGCCAGAGAGCACTGTATACAAACACATAGTTTAACACTGTGCCCAGTATGTAAATAAATAGTTCTTGAATTTTATCTATAGTAACTTAATTACATAGCTAGTTTCACACCTTTATTAAGCAAGTATATATGTTAAACAGTGTATTAATATTATTTCTATACCTATTGGACTTATAAGTACATCCTAACTCTTTAATACATAACTAATTCTTTAGATTTTTTATTTATTTTCATTTTCACAATGTTACATTTTTTTATACGTATTTTATAACTAATTAGTGTATTTCTAGAATTGATGGTACTCTATTTTACTAATTCAACATTTTTACTCTATACCATTTCTGCGAAATCCTCCAAATTTATAATTTAAACCCCGAAATGGAAATGGAAAATTTTCACATCTGTTGCTAGGGTTTCTCTCAAATTTTTATTTGGCAATTCTCTTAGTTCTTTTATTTTATTTTTTTAATTTTATAAAATGGTTGTTTGCATTGACAGTGCCAATGTAAGTATTATGGAATTGCATTAGAAAAAATTAAAAAACTTTAAAGGAAAATGGATGAAAACAGGAAAAAATATTGAATACTTTAAAAATGAAAGCCGCTGAATTGAATTCACTCGTCGAAAAGAAGGACATAGTTGGAAAGAGAGAAAAAAGGTTAAATACAAACTTTTTGAATTTATTTTTAATACCTTAAGTAAGGGGGTGGAAGTGTGCGGGAAATGAATATTATGTGTATTGTATAGATAGAGGAGACGGAAGGGATATGTATGAGAAATGGAAAATGTAAGCGCGTTGTAGTGCAATTGGTGAATGGATGGAAACCGAAGTTAGCAAACGCATGTTGATAGAAGATTGTGGGAGTCGAAGGAGTTGGGACAGTGTAACTTCGCTGTATTGATATGAATGTAGAAATGGAGGGCCTGAGGTATTATGCTGATGGAGGAGGGGGCACATAGAATGCTCTTATTTGGTTTATACAAACAGAAACCATTCAGATGAGTTTGTGTGGAAATATTTTAGTAGGCAACGAAATAAAATACAAAGGTGGGAGAATGGATGGATGGATGGATGAGTGGGTGGGTGCTAGTCGACAAGCACGAAATATCAAAGGCGTTACATACAATTAACATTAAATATGCGTGTATATATAATATATATAATATTAAAGTAATTAAATTAAAGTAAATTAGATCAGTATTCTTGACTATGAAAATTATTTGTGTGTGTGTGTAATGTACTCCTGTTAGATGAATTCAAATCTTTCAGACGGTTATGCACCGGGTGTTGCAGTATTAAAGCCTAAACTTGCAATTTAATAAATTAAAATGATAGCGACTCACGCTGTAGCATATTTGTGTAGTTGACACTGCGCTTTGTCTATGTTGGCAACTGTCGGTGGGGTCGGTCATGGGCGGTTGGGAGGTTAGTTGAGTGCATATATTTTATACATATCTGTAATTCGAGTTTGTAGTTATGTAGACAAATCCAATCATAGCGGAAACAAACAACAAAACAGGAAGAAAAATTTTTGGTCCTGTAGTTTGTGGATGCGCTTCGTTAATGGCAGTATGGAAGCGGTTCGGTATGCGTTACCAAATGTTTTATATTAAGCAAAGTGCTGAAGGCGGGGGGAGGAGGGGCAGGGGGCGGCATGCGGTATGCATACGCAACTTTTGCATATGCGTTCTGTATTTTTGTTTTGTTTTTTATTTTCAATTTTTGAAAATGTCAGTTTGTAAATGAGTTTAATCATGTGTTTATATATGCAGAAGCTTGCAACATTTATGATTTTCATGTTTATCCAGCCAAACGCATACACATGCAAGCATAACATGTCGTTAGTAGTGTAACTATCACGAACAAGCGACGTCTGCTTGCCTTTCTAAAGCCGTGGCACCTAAAAGCTGAACTGTACCAACAGCAGCTACAGCAGCAGCAACAACAACAACAACAACTGCAAATAGGTATAATCGGTCGGTATGCAGTAGTAGGATGTGTTGAAATCATTGTACTGCTTCTGCTTTCCCTATTGCTTTTATTGTTGCTGTGGTTGATGTTGTTGCTGTTTCGTATTAGATGTTGCTACGGATGCGGATGTAAATTCTCTGTTGTTGCCTCTTATTATTAATATTATTGTTGTTGGTTTTGTTTTAGTCTACTGTTGATGCTGTTGATTGCAAAGTTCTGTAACTGGGACTAAACTGGTTCTTGTAGCCAACGTTGGAAGTGCGAGTGAGTCAGTGTCGGCAGTCAGCCATCAACCAGGCAGGCAGTCATCGTCACCGATTCAGTACAATGGGGTGAGGTGTGGAGGGTTGTTTGTATAGTGGTTTTTGCTGCTAATGTTGCTGTTGTTGTTTTTGTTGTCGTTTTACCATTCAAGTAGGTGACTTTTGGTATCCGTAAAGTGAGTAAAACAAGTAAGCTTACACTAGTGCACTCTGCGGGGAGTTGCCTGGGAGGTAGAAAATATTGTTTGCATTTATTAGAAAAGACCCAGCCAAACAGACGCCTACATATTCGTTAAGGCAAGGGACCGAACGTAAGTACGTGAGCACTTGTGCGCCGAATATAAAATTGAAGTCAGTCGTCCTTTTTAAATATGCAAATCGATAATAAGTAACTTATATATTTGTTTTTATAAAACAAAAACAAAAAAAACATATTTTTCTCTTAACGAAAGAAAAATGTTTATTGGAAAATTAACTTGAATTGAATTAAATTCGTACGATTTGGGTAAAACTAAAGAAAACTGCTGAATAAATTAAAAATTTTCTGTTAAATTTGCAAAGTACACAAGAAATACATATATTTCTGTATGAAATCACAACGTTTTTAAGTCCCAATTTTGTTGACATAAAAAATTGAAACCGAAACGCATGCATATTCGCAATAAATGCCATCAACCCAAGCAGAATATTAAAAAAATATGGCAACGAAATAAAAAAAAAATTCAGAACATAATTAAAAAAAAAACAAAAATATTGCCAAATTTTGCGTCAACAGTTGCAGCCAAAAAAAAATAATTAAAAAAATTAATACATTTTATTGCTCTAAGATTTATTAATATGAGAACCTCATTAGCATCAAATAAATTCCGTCATTACCTGCTAAAATACTCTGTCGTAAGAGTTCTTTAAAAAGTACGGATTGAAGAAATGCTAACATTAATGACATTACTTTTTTATAAGAAGAGATGAATAATGGTGGGAAATTTTCATTACTTTACATACTGTCTTTATATCCCTGTTTACATCGGTTCGAGCATTTCTGCTCTAAAGAATGTTAAATTGTTTTTGATAATGACAACACATAGGCCTATAAGTCCATATTTATATCAGACAGAGTTATTTAAAAAGTACAGATTGAAAAAATACTGACATTAATCACATTACTTTTATATGAAAAGAAATATAGCTGGCAAATTGTCATAACATACTCTTTTAGATATAGAAATCTTTGATTGTCTCGATAGCAGCATATCTGCTTTCAAGAATGTTAAGTGGTTTTTAATCACACATAGACCTTCTGTAGACCAGCAATAACAGATAAAGTGAAGCATCTACTCAAGTTTTTAGTAGGGTTTTTTTTTGTGAATTCAGTAACTCAAAGCTTTATTCTTCTTACATAGATTCACAAAATATTTTTTTATAGACTTTTTAAATCATTATAAAGTCAATAGAATCAAATAAATAATTTCTGAAGAATATAATGAAATAATAACTACAGTTTATTCAGTTATTAAATATTAATTTTAATAATAATATACCACTATATTATATTATATTATATTATATTATATTATATTATATTATATTATATTATATATTATATTATATATTATATATTATATTATATTATATTATATATTATATTATATTACATATTATATTATATTACATATTATATTATATTATATTATTATTTTGTAATAATCATAATATATAAATACTAGATAATCCGACAAACGTTGTTTTGCCTTATAAATTATTTCTAGTTTCTAGATAAATTCTAGTGTAGACAAAAAGTAACTTACTTATTATAAGTGTGTAAGTATGTGGTATATGCATGAAATAGGCATGGAGCGCTATGAACGAAAAGGAAAATAAAAATAAACGCCAAACAATATTATTTTTAAGTTATTATAGTTCATTTATTAAATTATTAATTTAAAATCAATAAATTTGTATGATACCAAGTTCCCTGGCAACAACTGTTGTATCTTCAAATTTAAATTGTCTTGGATTGACTGTAAATAATAATAATGATAATTGGCCAGTAACATTAACCAACAACAGTCGAAGATAAAAGCACTCAGTGTGTCTTGGATTAACTATAAATAAGCGTTCGATTTAAATAAATTGAGACATGCATAAACTGGTGAAACTTGCTTGCGGGGCATCCATTTTTTTTTGAGCCCATGTGAAATAGCGTGGTACTTGTGAATAGAGTAATGTTCTTGCAAAGGCACCAAAATCATCCGTACTATTACACAATTAAAAAAATGCAATGAGTGTAGATTTAGGTGGATTTGTACCACGATCAATCACTGTCTCGTTCGTGAAAAAAATACGCTGACCGTTTTCAAGATGAACGGCTACCTGAACAGCTGCTGGATCCCGTTCATGAATTAGAAAACCGAAGATACGCCAAGCAGCTTCATTGGAGCTGATGTACCGACCAATTTGGTAGAGCGTAATTTCACCGTTTTTGTTCATTGGAGGAGCATTTATATTAGTATTTTCTACTCTAAACACAGCCATATCACTGCCTTTATGGACATACTTATATATTTGATGCTCTTCACAGAACTGCAAAACTCAACATTAATAATGAGCATTGTATGTTTAGCTTAGCAGAGGCGAATACGGCACCACCCGCCATTGTCCCCCATTATCGGGATTTCTTCGACGATATATTGGATATCCGTCGGTATTTGTTATAGTATCATTAGTGAAAGCTTTAGATTTCAATTTTTAGTACATTTTCCATCTGCCATGCAAGGCGAAGACGAAGAACGAAGTGTATGTAAATGCTCGATGTACTTGTTGGCGTAGTTACATAAAATATTAAGAAAAAAATTTTTCTTTTTCAAAAATATAAACAAAATTTATGTCAAAAATAAAAAAATTTTTTGTTAAAGCAATAAGGATATTTTTGCTAGGTTGGGACTCCCTAATCACTTTAGCGGTATGAAAAATAGATAGTAGCCGATTCTCAGACCTACTGAATACGCATATAAAATTTGGTAAAAATCGGTAAAGCTGTTTCGGAGGAGTACGGTAACTAACATTGTGACATGGAAATTTTATATATAAGACCGCAAACAGACATCGTTTGGCCTTGTGACTTATTGATGGTCTTTGCAAATGCCAATCTAATAGAAAATTGAACGTGTTTGAATTAAATTGGCTTGTCTGTGAGAATCATTGGAATTCGTGGCAATAAAACTTTTTCGTTTCGGACCTTGCGATTCAAAATGGTGGCTTCGATAATGTTTTTCATCAATTTTTTAATTACCAATCGCGTACTATTGCATAGCCGTGGTGGGTTCAAATTCCGAAGTAAAATAATCGGTGATCCAACTTTCAGTCGTAAAATGTGTGGTGGGATGCCTGGCAAATCCAGTGAGTTTAAAAATTCTGCTGGATAGTTTACAACTTCGTTGGTATCACAAACTGTATCGATCGATTTGTATGATATTAAGTCGCCTGGCAATGTCTGCTTTATCTTGAAGTTTAATTCATCAACGTCCACGTTTTTTTTTGCTGCTAATGGCTTTTTCTGCCAGCCACCCATGATTTATGTATTGTATGTGTACATCTGGAAATACGCGGTCAATGAGAGCATTTTGGGAATCAACGATAGTGCAAAAATTAGGGGGCAGTTTTATGAATTCAGTATTTTCATAGACAACAACTTTTCATATTATAGCAAGTTTACTTTTTCAAAAATATAAAAAAATTTATGTCAAAAAAATAAAAAAATTTTTGTTAAAGCAATAAAGATATTTTTGCTGGATAGGGACACCCTAATCACTTTAGCGGTATGAAAAATAGATAGTAGCCGATTCCCAGACCTACTGAATACGCATATAAAATTTGGTAAAAATCGGTAAAGCCGTTTCGGAGGAGTACGGTAACTAACATTTTGACAAACTTAATTTTATATATA
>NC_051847.1:213560423-213567281 GCF_002237135.1 Teleopsis dalmanni
ACACTTGCTGCAGTGCTATAATTGAATATATTAGCAAACATATTTCAAATCATTTACAAAATCTTACAAATTACAATTATTTTATATGTAAACCTAATATCGCTATTTAATTATAGCAATTTACACTATAAACAATAAGCAGGCATTTTAAGTGCTAATCAACGAAACTTCAATTTATTCCTTATTTGAATAGTAAAGATAGTTAAAACTGTGATCTAATTATCTTAGAACTAACATTCACACATATTGTAAGAGTGGCAATTCATAACTGCATTCATATTACCACTTTAGAGCAATAAACAAATCCAATGGCTGCAGATATGAATTTGAGAACCAAAAGAATTTAATTCACCTTTAGTTGAAGTTTAAACATAATGCAAATCTTGAGCCATTAAAAAAAGTAAAATATCTCTAATATTCGAAATATTTCTGTTTTGATTATAATTGAAAAATGTTAACAGTAAACATGTTTAATATCGTTATCATAATGTTGAAGTTATTTATCCAATAGATACAACAGCTTACAGTACTGGCATTAAATTTTAATGTTTTGGCACATTAAACTTGCAGATACTTTCCTCCGCAGTTGCCTCTTGCACTCCCGTTCGGTTGTTCAGGTGTTCGGTTCGGTGGTACGCAGATACTGAGGTAAATGGCAAGCTGCTGTCAGTGGTACTGAAAGTAGTTTGTGCCTAACAGTTTTCCTTTAATGTGGCTAATAATTTAAGTATTTATGTTTTTATATCCTTAAGCGTAAATTGCATACTCGAGATACCAATTATTATGGCAATTCTTAGCTGAGTTAAATTATTTAAACCGCTACTTGTGTTGCTATGTGTTGCCATTGTGGCGATAGTAAATTATAGATGCTATAGATTTTATTATATAATAGTCCATTTTACTCTTTACTCCACATTTTTCGAAACGGCAAAACATTTTGCCATCAATCACTCAATCAGTTGCATAGATATAAGATACATTTTCAGTAACAAAAACAGCTTACAACGCTCGGAATTACAAAGTACAACAGCTTTTATTATTCACCTGCCAATCTTCATTACTACGTAGCAGGCAGTTAGTACACCCGGTTGGACAGTTTGAAAGACAAACATGCAAACACACAATCAGCGACAGACGGTCAGATAAAAAAAAAGAAACTCTTCGTTTTACACTAAATCAAAAATGGTTTAAAGTAATTCACTACGTGGCTCCGAAGTACCAGGACAGCCAACGGTAAAGTAAATTATTGCATTATGGCTTGAATCAAGTAGCACTTCCGTTGCAATTCTATTGAATAATTTACTAGTTGGGCCACTTAAAAGTGTCTACTTTTAACTTCAAATCAAGTAAAAAAAAGTATCTTTTTACAGATATTATTATTTTAATTGCAAAAGCCCGTTTGAAAAAAACTCTCTGCTCTTATGAACTACAAGAGCAATTAATAATATTAAAAGTAATAGCTATAAACTTCAGATACATATATTAAACTTTCATCCAAAAGTATTAGGGAATACCACTACCTGATCTCTCTCTTTAATCATCCTCAGTTTGAATTTAGGGAATTGACATATAGATTGACACATCTATTATAAACATTCTCTTCAAATTTTTGGGCAAACAACTTATGGATGTTGCACAGCGATAACGCATATTCCTTGCGCTCATAAAGAACACCAAAGAGTACCCAACACTCGAACCATTTGTGAGAATGCCAAAACTAATCAAATTGCCAATCATTACCTCCAGAGTATACTCATTGATTTATACTACTCGAGTATATGATGAGTATTTATGAGTACATCTGCTTATATTCTATACTACTTAAGAAATTCTTTACACTCTTGGGACACTCTTGGCACTCATTAACACAAATACTTATAAATCACCTGTTAACAAGTGGATTATGCAGGAGTTGCCAAGATGAAGAGGAGGTAGAATCTATTAACCACTATCTGTGTCTCTATCCAGGGTTGCAGACAAGGTGACTTCAATGTTTTGGGGATCGTTTTTTCACTGGCTTGGAAGAGATAACGAAAGCAAACCTATCGGATCTCTGCAACTTCAACTGTAAAATCAAATGGTTTAACAATGATAACAAAGGTTAGAAACTCGCCATGGGAGCAATGGGTGCTGTGGAAGTGCTGACAACTGTCAGCACGCGCCTTCTGAACTTCACCTAGAGGTCACCTGTTTGTTGAGTATGAGTGCGTATGAGTAGAAGTATAAGAAATTACTTAAGCGTCATTATAATTGCTTATTATGGATATACTCTAAGTATACATATTAGTACTCATTGATTCCCACACTGTCATCCTTACACGAATACCATCAAACAACAACCGAATTTTGCGTGGAATGCGCTGTAAAAGTCGGCTATTATTTTAAGTAGGTCCAGAATAAATCACAACAATGTGTTGAGTCGTTTCAAAGTCGAACTGTCATAAACTAAATTTACACTAGTTGCAATGAAGTAAATATTAGTCTCTAATAAGAATGATATTATTTTAAGTAAGTCCCAAATAAATCACGTCGAAAAGTTCAATAATCTCAATTTTTGGATACATTTATATATGTTAGAACGTTGGCTTTCAAAAAGTACCAGTTAAAGTCTGTCAAGATTCCATATCTTGTTTCGCATACAAAATTGCATGACTACAGAATCTATGGAGGGTGAGTGGCCCTGGTATAGATATTCGTTATTGAGCTATCAATCAGTCTTAAGTTGATATTTTAAAAATCCACAGCGTGGATTTTCTAAGACCACTGTGAATTCTACAAATTCAATATCATTATTAAAAAAAATGATAACTTCTATGAATGCTAATGAAACGTATTATTAAGCAAGTTAAAGTCGGCCATGATTTTATTGTTACATAGAACCTAGTTCAGTCAATATTATTTCGTATATATTTTTTAATTTAATTTAAAAACATTTTGGCTTTTATACTACTATTTTGGCTCACTGCAAAATTCTGTCAAATGTCGTCTCCAGTTGAAGAACCCGCAAGCAATGAAGTAAGTAAACACAATATAGGTTTTCATTTTAATAATAAAAAAAAATGTTTCTGGTATAGATTGAAGCAACCAATACTAAAGTCGCAATTGAGGTCTTAGACGATGATATTGCTTCAACTGAAAGTAGAGAGATATTTGCTCAAAACATACAAGATCTTGAGAGAGAAATTTTGACATTAAGAGAACATGTTAATGAACTTGTAGAAGAAATTGCTGAGCTGAAACGGCAGAAAAAAAATAATTTAACCGAAATACTGAGCACCATCGATTTGTTGGCATGGCAAAGAATAAAAGAAGTAACACAAAAAAAACCTGTTGATATAATGCTTCTTATGGAAGTGCTGAAGGAATTTGGATTAGTCGAAGAGAGTATCACCTCTTCCAGTACCAAAGCCTAAGTATATAATTTTAGTACCAACATTAGTGACGGAAAAGAGAACGCTAAATGGAGAACGTCATATAATCCAAATTATATGTGGCATATTTTTTAGTAGTTATTTTAGATATGTTTTAAGAATATATAAAATTTGGAGGCGACATTAACTAAAAATTGAAATACATCTAAAATATTAACTGGGAATTCATAATAAGCTCATTTAAGTGTATTTATATTAATAGCAAAGGATTTATTAACTTTGAAATAGTCAAGAATGAAATAATCAAGAACTTTTTGATTTCTTTATATATATGTAGGATTGTGGGGGAATGTTTGTCATGTTGTTGTGGTAACCTTACTAAAATTCAAATTTATAAGGTGGGTCTGACAGATAATAATCTAATCATTTAGTTACATAGCTCATAGAGAGCTTCGGTCAGCATTATTTAGTGTTCATATACGTGTTAGTACTTGTATTATTCCTCGTCTTAAGAACTTCTGAGTAGAAGTTTCTTCAATCTGCTTAGTAAAGAACGTTACGTCAAACCTTTCTCCACAATCCAAACTAATGATGTTCTGGGTATATAAATCGCAGCTATGTAGTCCGATGGTAGTTAGTTCTACAAGATCTCTAGGATTCATGTTTAAATCTTCTTTTAAAGTGTATCGAATATCCACGGATTTTTCCTCCCACTGATCGCGATTTTAAGAGATTTTCATACATTATATTAAGTATTTTATTTAAATGTGCTAACTTATCAATATTTCAGCATCTATTCGTCAGTGTAATAAGTTTCTAGGTACTTGGTGCTTTGAGAAAAACTAAACGTAAGAATCGTTAAAGTTGCCAGTATGCCTTAGTAGTTGTTGTTGTTTTCATTGTAGTTGTTGTTGTTTAATTTGCTTATTTACTGGAACGAAATGGTTAGTTTCACGTACTTAAATATTTGCTACCGTAAACAATAAAAAAAATCAATATTTGAAGTGCATTTCGCTATGCTCCAACCACGTTAACTTACAACACTAAACGTTTTAATCTAAGGTAAAGGTTGTTCTTGTTTTTATTGCAGTTTTTGTTATTGTAGTTTTTGTTATTGAAGTTTTTGTTATTGTAGTTTTCGTTATTCTAGTTTTTGTGGAAGTTGCTTTGTGGTTTTGGTTACTCTTTCTGTTGTTTTTCGTTATCAAGAAAAATTTTTGTACTAAGATTTTCTATAGAAATTTTTTATGGAACTCTACTTTCTTCTTTTTTGGTGCTATTAGATGGCACTTTTTGTCATTGCATTTATTAATTTTAAACATTCTAGATATCAAGCATATTTTTATTATTCCAGTTATTATTATTCTTTTATAATTACTGTTAAAGGCATATATTTATTTTTCATATGATTTATTTTTCATATTTTTATATTATTATTATTATTATTGAGTAAGGGATCGTGCACTGCGACCTGAAAGATCTATTGTGCCCCTTTGTCGGGTTAGAGTATTTCTCCAAGTCCGAATTCCTAATGAAAGACAGTATGGATTCTATCTTCCCCAGTCTTGAATCCTTATGATCCATGAAACACCCTCCTAGGTGTTTCTTTCACCTAGGAAATATTATTTCTTTTATTTTCTTGATGCTGTTAGCTAACAGTTGTAATAATTGTAAAACGTATCTAATCTATGTGTCTAATGTACGTCTTTGAAGTAAGCTGAACATTGACTGTATGTATAATTGAAGTTTATGGAAATAAACCCCTTCACAATTAATATTGACTTCCTACTTAAAAATTTATAAATAAATTGGTATACTATCCTACCAACCTAATTAGGTTGATTTGGCTGGTCGTAAGTCACGTATATATCTATTGCTCCCAAGTGATATCAGATAGATTCAAATCTCAAGTGGATTTCGTAGTAGAAATTTTAAAGACTTTAAGGATTGCTTGAAGTAAGCCACGTATATATCTTTTGATCCCAAGTGAAATCAGATAGATTCAAATCTCAAGTGGATTTCGTAGTAGAAATTTTAAAGACTTTAAGGATTGCTTGAAGTAAGCCACGTATATATCTTTTGATCCCAAGTGAAATCAGATAGATTCAAATCTGAAGTGAATTTCTTAGTAGACATTTTAAAGACTTTAAGGATTGCTTGAAGTAAGCCACGCATATATCTATTGATCCCAAGTGAAATCAGATAGATTCAAATCTCAAGTGGATTTCGTAGTAGATATTTTAACGACTTTAAGAAGTGCTTGAAGTAAGCCACGTATATATCTATTGATCCCAATTGAAATCAGATAGATTCAAATCTCAAGTGGATTTCGTAGTAGACATTTGAAGCTCTATTCCTGAGATAGAGCTAGCCAGCAGAGCTACCAAGCTAACAAGCTAAAGGATATTTTTAGATCAGACTTTAGTCAAGATCCCTAGCATGTGTCTATCACCCTTACTTCTTCTATCATCATTTTTTTGTTACTAGTATTGTTGCTATTTTTGCTATTACTTTTGTTGCTATTTTTGTTGTTAGTTTTGTTGCTAGTTTTGTTACGAAGATTGTTGCTAGTTTTGTTGCCTCTGTTCTAGTTGTTTTTATTGATATCTGTGTTGCTATTTTCTTTGTAGTTTTTGTTGCTATCTCTGCTGCAACTTTTCCTACTATTTTTTTTCTGTTTTTTATATTCCTAAATTTATTACTAACTTTGTCACCATTTTTTTTATTTCTGTTACTTTTGTATAACAAGGACTCGTCGTTTTTTCTGGTATTGTTGTTGGTTCCTCAATTAATTTTGGCTAATGTTGTTGTTGTTGTTGTTGTTAGTTTTTCAATTATTTTTAATTTTTTTTTATTATAATTTCACTATAATTTGTTACAATTTCTATAATTTCTTTTTCTGTTGTTATTGTTGTTATGGGTTAGGTTTGTTGTTGCAGTTTGTGTTGCTAAGCGTGTTTTATTTGTTGTTGTTTGTTTAGTTGTTTTTATTGTTAGTTTCAATGTAATTTATCTGATTTTATGTGTTGCGGTTGTTGTTGTTGTTGTTGTTGTAGCTGTTCTTGTTCATTTCGTTGTTATTTTTGTTCTTTTTTGTTGCACTTGTTGCAATTGTTGTTAGTAGTCTGTTTAGTATGAAGTTGCAGTTTGCTGTCGAAGCGATTTTGAAACTTTAGATATTCCTAGAAAATTTAGCAACATTTTGTGAAAATAAAAAAAAACGGTATTAAACAACAATAAAAAAAAAAAATAAATTGTAAATTGCTGTCATACAATTTGGCATGTGCCTTTAAGTAGCAACGTCAACAATGCTGATGTATTGCTGCAATCTATCACAAAATCATCGTCAACATCAAGTATCTTGTATATGAAAGAAGTATCTTGTCTATTTTCAGCAAAGTTTTTTTTTTTGTTTTTTGTTTTTGTGTTGTATTTGTTTTTGTTTATCTTTTATTTTTTTCCGTTGTGTTTTGTATTTTTTTTTTTT
>NC_051847.1:213567381-213584186 GCF_002237135.1 Teleopsis dalmanni
GTATTAACCACAGCCACTGTGACTCAGCCAACCTCAATTGACTAGGACAGCCGAAGCTGTGCGCACCTGGCCCCCGTAGTACCAGATTTACACCTCAGGTTAGGTGTCGCAAATGCCGTGTCGCATTGCACACTCCAAAACATTGCCTGCATATCGCCGGGATTTCACTCGTCTCTTACGATGGGCAACTCATGCAGGCAGTGCTCATTTTAGCTCAAATTTACACAAAAATATGTACATTAAAATAGAAAAAAGTCAAAGTGCTAGCTTATAGCACTAAAAAGTAAAAAAGTGCTACTTATTTGCATTAAAAAGCTGCATTCTAATAGAAAATTTAAAAAATTTTTTTGTTGAAAATTTCTGTATAAACATTTTCAATGTTAAAAATTTAATATAAATAAAAATAAAATTAATAAAGATAAAAGAAACAAGTGGTGGGATATACATAAAGTTGTCTCTATTAAAAATCAATAAAGTTGTAAAAATGTCCAAAAATTTCAACGAATGTGTAAAAATATACATAAATATGTGCACGGCATAAATTTGCATGTTATTGTAAATTAACCTTGAAACTATTAACAACAAAAAAATTAATCATTTCAACAACGAAATTCAAAAGAAATTACAACAATAAAAAAACGGCTTAATTATATACACACATACATATAATCATACATAAAGCGAGGTGGCAAGACCACCACCAACACTGCCAACAACAACAACAACAACAGACACAGATACATCAAAAACAAATAACAGCAATAAAAGAGTGAAAATGAAAATGAAGCCAGCATGTAAAAATCAAGGTTAAAGTTTGGCAAAAAAAAAGTTATCACAAAACACTTACAACAACAACACAACAGCAATAACAATAACAATATTAACAAAGGCTGCTTAAACTAAACACTAAAACTTAATGAAATAGCAATAAAATACCAAAAACAAAGACAAATATAATAAAAGTCAAATTTGGCAAATTTACAACAACAATAACTTTAATAAATATAAAAAGAAACAAAAAAACAACAATTTAAAACGAGTTACAATAATAAATTTTGCGGTTGCCCTTTCTGTTTTTTTTTTCTTTTTTCTATTTTAACACTGCTTACTTACAACTTCATAAGTGTAAGCAGCGGCAGCGGCAGTGGTGGCAGTGACAGTGGCAGCAGCGGTAGTAGCAAAAAATTTGAATGCGAGCATTGAACGATGGTGCCCTTTACCTTACTTTACCTTGCTGACACACATTTTATGCTAAATTTTAGCTAAAAGTTTTTGCTCGCTCTCCACATACTGCTGCACCATTCACACGTACATATTTGCTGTCCAATAATAATAAATTTATGAAGTTAACTTGAAGCGCAAAAAAACAGAAACAAAAAAAACAAAAACAAAATAAATAAAACAAAGACAAGGAAACGAAAATCAACAATATGAAAATATATGAGCTACGGATTAATTTATGTATTTAAACAAAATAACCAAAAGCCAAAGCGACAAAAAAAAAAAGAAAAATTGGCAAAAACCTTCAAAAAGGTAAAGTAAAACAAAAAAAAAAATATAAATATAAATAAAAAAATACGTAAAAAATCAAAATTGGTTTAAAAGCTTATGGTCATTAGCTTAAAACTTACAAGACTTTTTTTGGTGTGCCTTCAGCATTGCTTTTGTTGTAATAAAATTAAGTTCACTTAAGCAAATCTGTGCTTTGGTAGTTGTTATGCTTAAAAAGGTAAATGATTTTATTTTCTAATACTACTTAATTGCTTTTTTCTCTTAATTTGTCACAACTTCAAATTATTTTACCCCTTATAAATCATATGACTTGCGGTCATATGATGCGCGGTGAGACGTGATGAAGAATTAACTGAATCAATACTGATCAGTATACTAAGATTTTAAGATTGCAACATATAGTATCGTAAAAGAGATGTTAAATAAAATATTAAAATTATTAGATTAAATGCATTTTTGGTAATATTAGCTAGCACTTTGACTTTTGTTTAGTTCAATATATATACAGTGGCTCACAGCTTATTTGATGCAAGCAAAAATTTTTTGAAAAATGTTTATTTCAAAATATTTTGCAAAATTAAAAAAACAAAGTATGCAGAGTTATTGTTTATAGTGTGTTTATTCATTTAAAAAAAAACCCAAAAATCTTCTTCCATTCCTTAGTAATGCATCAAAAACCAAAACCAAATGAAAAATTCATGTCACAGCTTAAATGATGCAGTTAAGAATACCGTTATTTTTGTCGCCAGATTACACAGAAATTAAAATATTTTTATTCTGCGATCATTTGTAATCTAGTTTTTTAGCGAAAATATTATAAAAATTAAAGTGAGTGCATTTTGTTAACCATGGGACGGCGCACATCAATTGAAAAGCGTGAGCTAGTGTTGGAGTACTTTAAAAAGGGAATTCCCCAGCGTAAAATTGGTGAAATGGTAAATATAAGCTCTTCAACAGTTTAACACATAATTGAACGCTTCGTACATGAAAATCGCATAGAAAATATGGGACGAAAGGCTCCCAATAAAATTTTTACAGAAAAAGAATCGAGGTATTTGGTAAACCAAATTCGAAAAAATCCAACAATTAGCGCTCCAAAGTTGACAGACATGGCCAAAATAGATTTTGGAAAAATTTATCATCCTGAAACCGTCCGCAGAATATTGTGAGAATCAAATTTCAATGGAAGAATAGCTGTAAACAAACCTTTCGTAAGTGCAAAAAATAGAATTAAAAGATTGCAGTTTGCACGAGAGCATTTAAATAAGAGTCCAGCATTTTGGCGAAATGTACTTTTTGCAGACGAAGTCAAAATAAACTTATTTGGATCAGATGGAAGATCTTATGTATGGCGCGAAGTCAATTCTGAGCTCAAACCACAAAATTACGTGCTACCGTAAAACACGGAGGTGGTAATGTTATGGTTTGGGCATGTATGTCATCAAATGGAGTAGGAAATTTGGTCTTCATCGAAGAATCTATGAATAAAAATATTTACTTAAAGCTTCTTCAAGAAAATTTGATTCAAAGTGCAACGAAATTGCAGATTGCAGATGATTTTCGCTTTTGCCAAGACAACGACCCTAAGCACAAATCAGCATTAGTACAAACGTGGTTGATATGGCAATGTCCACACATTGTCCAAACTCCTGCACAATCACCAGACTTGAACGTTATTGAAAATTTGTGGTCCGTTTTGAAGACAAATATCAGAAAACATGACATCCGCAACAAATTTGACTTAAGAAACGCTTTACAGCAAGAGTGGAGTAAAATTAGTCCAGATTATTCCAAAAAACTGGTTGATTCCATGCCAAAAAGGCTTCATGCTGTTATTACTAATAAGGGATATCCAACAAAGTACTAAGTACTTAGAATTAGTCCGGAAGTTTGTAAAAATATTAGTTTTTTTGATGTTGCATCATTTAAGCTGTGACATGAATTTTTCATTTGGTTTTGGTTTTTGATGCATTACTAAGGAATGGAAGAAGATTTTTGGGTTTTTTTTTTTAAAATGAATAAACACACTATAAACAATAACTCTGCATACTTTGTTTTTTTAATTTTGCAAAATATTTTGAAATAAACAATATTTTTCAAAAAATTTTTGCTTGCATCAAATAAGCTGTGAGCCACTGTATATCAGTGACGACTGCTCTAAGGTGCGGAGGTGTGCGGTGAACACCCTAATATAATTTGCAAAATGTTAAATAACATAGGTATATAAATTTATTAAGTATCTTTACATCAAGAATTATTATTATTTATTACATTTCCATATAAATATATATTTTTAAAGTTTTAGCAAAAACAATTAAATATAATTGTCTATGAAAACTCAATTAATTTGCTTCTGTTAGCCGCTATACTTGTTAGTTGTGCTCATATATTTGCAGCTCAAATCACAGAACATTTCTATTATATTTCGTCTCTCCCCTTTGTGTGCAAAGAAGTTGGCCGCACATTCATACGTTACATATGAACAAAATAATGCGCGTGTGCTCCCGTTCGTAATATCAGAAATAGAGATTTATATAGTGGGAATTGTATGAGAGTAATTTTCTGTTCTATTCGAATATCAACTGTATGCATACGAATCCAACATGATGATTTGCCAAAGTGGTTGCATGAGCGGCTGAAGTTTGCAGCTCATCTCACCATACATTTTTATCACATTTCGTCTCTCCCCTTTTAACAGCAGCACCCACGAATTTCTGTTCTTATTGTGCGGGGTACTTGTGCGCACATTGCAAGTGGTTTCGATTTTGTTTGATCACTGCACAAACATGTATGTTTCTAAGTACAAACTCTTTTGTTTGAAAAAATTTGGTTTGATGTTACGAGAATTATGTGAAAAGTTTTATTTCTTCCATATTGATATAATATTAAACTTGTATATAAATTATTAATTTAATTTGTTTAATATGTTATTTTGTTAATGAATTGTAATTATAATATTGCGCGAATATATTGTTGGCTTATATAATATAGTTATTATTAATAAAAAATCTCATATATTTTAATATAAGTGGTACATGTAAAAACAACATTAAAGAAGGGCCGCACACCCTTCCAGATAGGGCACGCGTCGTCACTGATATATATATATATATATAGAGACTATCTGATTGCAAATAACTATTTTAAATTTTTCATATTCTATTAAATAGTTTAATTAAATTTAGTTTAATTATTTTTTTAAGCTATTTAAGTGGTATTAGCTAGCACTTTAACCTATTCCAATATACAAACTTATATGAATATTTGAGCCAAAATGAGCACTGCCTGCGTGAGTAAGTGAAGTGAAATTTAGTAGGAGAATTCTTATGCACAAATATTTAGTAAGGAGGTAATAACTTATAACCATCCTTTCGACAAATAAATTAAAGAAGTATATAGGATTATTCCAGGTCAAGGGCTACTTGGCCCATTTATTCCAAATATAGAACCTCTGACTTAATCTGTAGAAACAAATCTGAGTTTTCCAAGCTAGTATCTATCTTTACGGGTCACTGGTCCATAGGACGGCATGGAGCCAGACTTGGCCTTTCCTGTGGTACCTCATGTAGTGCGTGTCTACCAATACTTGAAGAAATGACACCAGAACACCTGATGTGTTTTTGTCCAGGTCTGGCCAGAACTAGGTTTAAGTTTCTAGGGGCCCCTTTCTTCAACTCACTTAGCGATATCTCCAGCATCAGCATTAGCCAGATTCTTGCCTTTGTTAATGCCTTTGGTTGGTTCTAGTTTGCCCCTCTATCTACTACCCATTATTACGAGGTTTTTGTGGACTCAAAACGGCTTTCATCCTTAGCTATTTGAGGAGGATTCGTCCTCCCTCCACCACAACTAACTAATATAGGATTAACTTTAAGATTTTGTGCATGCACATTTATTAATGACTTTGCATAATTTTGGACTTGAAGAGTTCTGCTTGTATTCGTTTTTGATTACTAGTAAAGTGTCTTCGAGTTTTGTTAACCGATATTCCCTATAATAAATAGATCTTGAGTTCTTCTATTGCTAAGACGCATAATATACATATTCAGTTTTAGAATCATTTATTCAGTATGTTACCTTCACAGCTGGTGATCCACGTTTTCAAACATAGATACTTGGAAAACATACTATATGGACTATATCGTCTAGACAGTGACATGGACAAAGAGTTAAGTGGATAGATTCATTCCCTTGACAATATTTAGAGATTGTCAATATTGGCAATATTATGAGATATTGTCAATACTGACAATATTTTGAGATATTGTCAGTACTGACAATATTTTGATATATTGCATTTCTAGTGAACACTTCTTGTGGTAAAATGTACTACATTCAAGGTTTCTCTACATTTGTAGTAGGTTTCGATAGTGCACAGCTTATTTTCGATTTCTGGCCGAAATTCAGCAAGGAGATTGAAGTTGTTCCAGAACCTAATTGACATATTTACTAAAATTTTTGTGGTTCCTTACTTTTAAGTTGATGACTCAATTTCAATGTTGCTATTCTTACTGTGTGTAGATTTTTTCTTCGTCCATGAACTTGACAGTTTAATTTACTTAACAACATTTGAAGTTGCTTGAACTTCCTTTCCACACATATTTTATAGCATGAATGGAAAACTTGAAACTGAGATTTACTTTCAGCTGAGTAAGGTTTTTATTGATATAAGCTCGACAATTTTACCTTTCTTAATGCAACGCATTAAACTCCCAAAATAATTTTAATGAAAGGGAGCGTTCGTCTGGACATTTTGCAATAAATAATAGTAAATCACTGAAAATATTGTAAGAAAGAAGGATGTACGGAATAAATATTTTGAAGCAAGTAAATTGCTTCTAATTTGTATACATATAAGCTCATAACATACCATATATCGCCTATATAATACCATAAATGTCTCATACATTATTGGTTCATATGTCATTTTATAGAATTTCAAGTGAAATACAAAATTCAAAATAAATTAGAAATACACACATACACATGCATGTGAATCAAATTTAAAATTTTTGCAATTAATTTTGAAAAATATTTGAAGCTGCAATTTATTTCATTTGAACATGTATCTACTCGTACCAAATTTGAAACTGTCAAAATATAATTTACAAAATCACTTAAAATACTAAAAGGCAAATTGGCATATATCACTTCCCCAACACAGATAAACTCATACAGCAATTCATCTATTCATCCAACTAATTTAAAACAAGCACAAAACTGAGGTGTCATCCCACGCCTAAATGGCATCGTTAGCAGCACTTCATCCATAGCCAATTGGCAACGGCCGCATAGGCCCGAGAGGCCCGATTGCAACTCGTCAAATATTAACTTTCAAACCAAATAATTATATGCAAAAGACAAGAAGATAAAAAGACACTTTTCAAACATGAAAATCTTATCTCATATTTGACATTTTTTTATTTTAAGTACAAAAAAAAGATAGGAAAATCATTTTAAAAAATTGCTCAAAAATATTACAAAACATTAAGTTTCACAAACAGAAGTTGTACATTTACAAATTACACATCAACTGCAAATATTTGACCAGTAGCAGAAAAGCAGCTACAATGTTTTGTATGCGAATGTGCTTCAGATACACAGACATGCAGCTACGTAGATACGTAGATACATGCTTGCTCAGATACTCCTCAGCGGTTTGTTTTTCATGTTGCATTTGCCACTTGAATTGGACAGTTTTTCCAATTGATTTTGCTACTTTAAGTATTTTTCGCTAAATTCATTTGTGCAATACACATTACAGTAGCACAGCTTTTCACCTTCAATTAAGCAGATACTTTTGCATCTGGAAACTGCAAACAATTTTTATTGATCTGCCATTGGTTGCAGTTGCCTTCTTTGACTCATGCTGCGTATTTTGTTAATTGCTTTAATTTCTATGAAATGAACAAAAATTAATTACTTTAATTGGTTTCCGAGCCATATTCATTATGATTTTTCCAAGAAACTTAAGATTTTGTCACACCTCATTAAGTCCTAAAAAGAATCTGCTAATTATGAACACATTTAAATAGTTATTTATTAAATCAATTACTAGAAATACATGTGGTATGAATATATCTTCAAGATAAAAGAAATTAAGAGTGCAAAAGCATTTAGTGTTAAGTACAAGAAAAGTAAATAAATTATTTTATAAAACAACGACTACCAAATATCAAGAGTATAATTGTCACAATCCTCGTAATCAGTAATTCTGGTATCCATAATGGAAATCATAACCGGAAAGGTGCTTATTCTTGTTTTAATATTAGTTTTCATGAACCTCTTAACTTGAAGAGGTTAGACGGATTCGAATAGCAAAGAAAAGAGAACAACAAAAATTTAGTACAAGAAAAGTTACACTTAATTTGACGTTCGAGTAGTTGTGTATGGGTGTGTGCTTAGAAGAATTTAAACATTGAAAAAACAATAAATAAGTAATAAGAAACCTAAATAGTTACTACGACTATAACACCCCAAAAGAATAATTGTCACAATCCTCTTAATCGGTAATTCTGGTATCCATAATAGCAAACACAACTGGAAAGGTGCTTATATTCGTTTTCATATATTGTTTTCAAAAACCTCTTAAGCTAAAGAAATTAATTTGAACTAAGACTTGATCTTGCATTACTGGAATTTCATTCTTTAACAATCGTTCATGCGAACTTTAAACCGATTACTGTTCCCTATATGTTAAGTACCTTGCGGACTTAACTATAAGCCAGAACTTATACTTAGTATATGGTATATATGGTAGTACATGGAATACTAGTATTCAAATTGAACAGTATGTAGTTTTTCCATTTGAACATGCTTTCTTCGTACAATCAAGATCTACAATACAGTCAAGGTGTGTTATTTTAAAGCCCATATTTGTATTTTATTGTAAATATCTTTTCTTTAGTATTTGAGTTGTAGTATAAATAATGTTCTCATATTTATCACATGCTAGGATAGTCGAAATGGTCTGCAAGCAGATGTCTCGGGGGACAAGCGAGCACCAAAGTTAATTAAGTGTCATCTTAATCACTCAGTCTATTTTTATATGAAAGATATTGATACCGGTTTTGCAAAACACATTGAATATTTATCCGGTCCTAACAAAATATAATAAATATTTTCTTTCATTTCAGGTTGTACTAAAAGACAGTACTGTAGTTCCCAACTTTCGTCCTTAAATATTTTTGATGCTGATACTACTACTATGGAGTTTACTATGTAATGGCGATCAGACGGGTAGTGTGGAGTTAAAAATTTACATAATTAGAACTAAGTTCTTCAGAGGAATAAATGACGGTATCTTTTTTACCTTTATGGCTGATTTAATAATAAACAGCAGTGAGACAGACAAAGCCTCACTGAAAGGATGACTTACACCAGCTCACTCGGAGACTAGATGCACTGAACTAAACGGCATCGGGTTGTCAACGATATCGATGTAGGATGTAGGAATGAATATGTGTGGAGAACTGTCGAAACATAAAATGTCATGCCGAATTTGACAATATGTTGGAGGTAAGAACTCTTCGAGCACCTAGTTAGAAATCGTGGTTGAGTTGTGAAAGAAGGACTGGATGCCGTTTGCATTCTCGATTAAGAAAATAAATTGTAAAAGAAAATTTGAAAATATGTGTAGAGCATCTTGTATAGAAAATAGCCATAAAAATATTGAAACACTTTATAAAATGAATAGTTTTATCCAGATCTGAAACCTAGTTATTGATCGGTGTTATGTTATTCTATCTTTTGATAGAGATCGAAATTTTGTTGATTTATTATTAGCAATAAACAATTTAGAACTAAAATAATGTAATATACGTGGGACCCGTTCATCACGATATCTAAACCTAACAAAGAGATATTGTATTTACAATAAAAAATAAGTGTTGATATGCAGAACACTTGCTCTGAACGCAATTAATGACACACGATACGAAAAGGTGATATGGAACTTACAAACGGTAGACAAAAGCATGAGCGTCCTAGAGTGAAGCGTTTGAGAAGAATTATCCACTTGACGAAGCCGAGCTGGCTCGGTATGACTTGATAGATAACAATTATTAGAGAAACAAAAAAGTGTTAAGATCAGTAGTGCAAAATAAATGCAATTAAAGATTATTTCTTGGGAACTAAGTTTCCTTGATATATTTGTATTTATTTTTTATATTGTCTTTATAACAAACGTAATTTAATCATTGTCAAATAAGCGGAAATCCAACATTACATTTAATGTTCCAGTTAAAAGATAATTATTCCATAAATTTGAAACTATTCTGTTGTTAAACAATATGCAGCAATGATTTTTTTTCCCTACAGTGCTATAACATCTCTGTCTTTCCCTTTAATAATTAGTATTTTTTGAATAGACTGCGAGTAGCAGAAGTCACTTGATTTTGCATTTCATCAACATTTCGTTGTTGGTTTTATAGTTAATTTTGTTAAAAATTTTTTTAATTTTATTTAAATGAAATAAAAATATATAATATTTTTTTTTTTTTTGATATTTTAACTCAACTGCAGCAACGATTAATATTCCACAGTTTCGCAGATTCTGAGAGGATGTCAATTAACTATCTTGTTTTTATCTTTTATATTAAAAGTATGAGTTTTTATACATAAATTATGTTGCATTCTTTGAATTTGCATAATTTGAAATTTGCATTTTGTGTACTTCACAAATATTTGCGTGGCAACATAATTTCACAAAAAATAAAAAATAATACCGAAAGGCAAAAGTTAAAATATTTTTAAAAAAATTCGTTCAAAAACAAAATTTTTGACTGCACTTAAATTATTTAATTCCAACTGCTATATGCAGATACATAAGAATATGCATATATAAAAAATTAAAATTGTTATGCATACACATATTTATATATGTATAAATATATATACTTCGATATGTGTATATGCAGATACAAATATATTCTATAAGCATCCACTATGTAATGATGCCTTTACCAATGTTCTTTTTTTGGTTTTGTATCAAGTATGAAAGTGGGCGTTTGACAAATTTTAGCTACTCGGACTCATACTCATACCTCAACGCATTGCTACGCACAGTTTTCTTTAGGAAATCCGAATTTTTCATGCATGAATAAAAAATTTCCTCACCTAACCAAACCAAAAGTTAAGATATTGCCAATGTACTCGTATAGAGTACAATATATATATATATATATATAGATTGCATTAGCAAGTATTTTTGTCCAGGGTTCCTTGTTCTGGTGTTCCGTCATTGTTGTTGTTGTTGGTCTGGTGTTCTGGTTGCTTTTGTTTTGTTGAGGTGCTCTTCACTTGACTGCAACTAACCACCCACTTAACAATTCAAAACTTTCTGTTTTACCAGTTCATATTATTATTAGTATTTGCTGTTGTTGTTGTTGTTGTATCTGTTGTGGTTGTTGGAAGTGTCCTCTTTGCTTGACACTTATTATAATTAATTAAAAGTAAATTTTACATTTTGCACTCGACAAATATTTACAAATGCAAAATATCTTATTCATTTTATTTTTAATAATAGTTTCAATTTATTTTTGGCTTTCAATTTAATTTTTTTTTATTTTGTTGCTCAGTACATTTGGTTTTTTATTGTTGTTATAGATGTTGTGTTGTTGTTGTGTTGGTATTTTAGTATTTTGGTATTTTGCACCAACTAAAGTGCACTTGGTCATTTGGATATCAACCATACTCATTAGTTCATTCGTACTCATAATATCGCCTTCGCCACCTCCATACTTTGTGCTCGTTCTGTCAAATTATTTTACAGCAGAAATTGTCATTGCTCTGCTTCGTCCGTCCACATCCATTGGTATAACCCAAACGTTCCAAAACAACAATTTACAAATTTTATTTTACTTAAATTATATTATACAATTTTATTTGCTTTCTCTTTTAATCTAATCAAATAAGTTTACTGAAGTGTAACTAAAAAATTTTAAACAATCCGTTGTATGGAAAATGATTTTAATCATGACACGAACTAATTAATTAATTATAATAATCCTTAATTGAAGTCGGAAGGTTTCTAGTTGCTTCTTTACTCGGAAATTTGGTTTTCCACAAGATTTTCCATAAGTAACCTTCATATCTTTGCAACAGTGCTATGTTTCGTAGCTCTTTTAATACCTCTTATAAGGATACTCAATAAGAAGTGAATTTTTAAAAATTGATCAGTTCCAATAAAAGCATTTAACTTAAAAAAAAAATCGATTATATCTAGTCTACTATGGTGTAACTATTTCAGAGGGTTTTAAAACTCAATGCCTTCTGGCATACGTCACTGCTTTAGAAGCTTCTTCTATTCTGTTGATTGTTTTTTGATTTTTCTCTAAACATTGATTATCGTCACTTTATCCTGTGGCGGTCTTTTACTTAAGTGCCTTATGGATATGCACTGAAGCCATCGCTGAATTGATTCTCAAAATCCCCCTTACATATATTACTGTTTAGATGCACTGTTCATTCGAGTCGATTTTTCCGTTTTTGTTTCTGTCAATGCAAGTTATCGTCATCTTACTTTGTTACCTAGCGAAAGTTGACATGGTACTTTGTTGTCTGAAGTCATCCCCGCAAAATTCTCCTTATATATGTTACTTGCTTCAAATGCTATTTTCATTTTCTAGAGAATTTCTTCAATTACTTTCTGGTAACGTTGATCATCGTCGTTCATTCCAGCCTTTGAAAGCTAAAGCCATTACAGATTTGAATCTCGAAGTCCTCCTTTCATACGTCACATATTTGCTTCAGATGGTGATTCCAGATTTTTTCTGTCGAGATTTTTTTGTTTCTTTCAGCTAATGCGAATCATCTCCATGTTACCCTAGGACGATATCCTGCTTTATTGTTTTCTAAAAGAGCACATAGTCAAGAGAGACCCAACTTTATTGTGGATATTTCCAATTAATTTTTTTTATAAATGCAACCTTGTACTATTTTATATTTTGTTCATTTATAACACTATGAAAAACACAGAACGAAAAAATAAAAAGATCCAAAAAATTTTTTTGGACCTTTTTTTACAGAAATGGTACCTTTTTAAACCAATTTTGGTACAGGAAAAAATTTTCAAGTGGCAACCCGGATACAAGCCCGGATTTGAGAAATAGTTGAAAAGATGAGAGCATGTCCAGAGAACTGACAAACAATAGAGTCGTATACGATTTTTTTTAATTTATTTTTTTTATTACGATCTGTCACTTAAGAATAGACAATGAATAATGTTTAAGAGTAAGTGGCTAAATACTTAAAATTATTATGGGCTTATATGGACTGTGCTCAGTAGCATATCCGTCTGCTGCAGCCGGTCATAGATTGAAGTTCCAGTGGCTTTTGTTTGTGAAAACGTGTGAACTTTCTTTTTTCTGCTACAATTCTACTGACTAAATGGTTAGGATGATATTGCATATGTTTTCTGTGATTTTTGGCTTGGCTTTTTATAATATCCATGTTTTAACAACCATGTTTAACATGCTAACATAAAAGAGACTTTCTCCAAAGTAATGTAAAAGCGGTTTCAGGATGCATAAATCTCTTCGAAGTGGGGTATTTTGGTCTCTGTATAATATATATGTTAGGGTGTCGGGCATTTCATTCCGACAGACGGTGGTCGATTTGATGGTGTATGAATCATACTCACCATTCAACTACTCACCACAAAAAAAAAAAATAAAAAAAAAATTGCTTCATAAAGTGCTTAAGTGTTAGTAGTAAATATAATTAAACTTAAATTGGATTAAGTAAATAATTAAAAATATTTTATTTGCTAAAAATAAAAAAATGTAAATTATATATAAATTAAAAAACTATGTTATATTTGTTTTGTTTTTATTTAAATTTTTCGTTTAATGAGAAACAGCAAAATTTACTGCGAACTACGAATTTGGGTCAAATTAATAACCACAAATAAAACTCAACTAAAAATAGCTCTAAAGAACTGCTTGGAAGAGAATAGAAAAAGAATAGAAAAAGACCAAGTGGAACTGGCAATTGTGACACTTTTCTGCGAGAATCAAACTAAATTTTTAGCGAAACTTTCGTTTTCATTTCATCAAAAAAAAAAAAATTACACAACTAAATATAAACATTTATACAACAATACATATATTGTATATATGTATATCCCACCTATATAGGTATAATAAAATATTTTTTATTTCAACTAAGCACACACTAGAGAAATAATTAAAATTAATTATGTACAAGCTGCGTACATAAAATAAATTCACACACTTAATTACTTAAAAAAAAACAACAAAATAAAATTAATAAAAAAATTAAAAAAAATAAATAAAATAAAATTTAAAGAAATTAAATTAAAAATAAATTTTATACAATTTTTAAGTAAAACAATTTCAAGAAAAAAAAAATTTAATTGAAAAATTTGCACAAAATTTTTGCACAAAACATAGGCAGAAATTCATTGATGGATTCTTTTAAATTTTTAAAAATATTTCATATTATTTTTTTTTTTTGTTTTTTTGAGATACTTTTTTATGTACGTTTCTCCTAGAATAATCACCGTTCGACCAATAGCAGAGTTCGATATGTAGATTAACAGTTTACTATTTGATAGCACTATAATGATATATCATTGAAAGTTTTATTTATAATTGTTTTATTGCTCACTGACGCATATCGAACGTAACTAGTTTGCACTCAATATCTGTGCAAAGAAAAAAGTATCTATTATCAGGCAACAGGTAGTCTCACCGACTCATTGGCTTTAAGTGCCAATCTTGAGTATTTGGCATTTGGTATCATTGAACTTATCGTTGATTATTTCTACTGCTGTCATAAAACTGAATGAAAGTGAGAATATTTCAGTTTTTTTATTTTTTCGCAATTTATTTTATTTTATTCTATTTACTTTTAATTTTTTCTCGGTTTTCATTTTATTTGTGGTCTTGCTCCGTATTTGTATCTGCAGTATATTATTTTTTTGATTTTATCTAATCTGAACGAAGTTTGTTTTTGCTGATATCTTTTACAAAAAAATTCTTTAATATACTTTACGAAATAAAAATAAAAAATAAAACTTATATTATTTTTAAATAAAAAAAAAAATATATATATATATATATAACAAAATATATATAAGTCATGTTTGTTTAAAACTTTTACTTTTCGAGTGCATATTTGTCGTAAAGAAATAAAGTATCTGTACTTTTATGAGTGTTGTACTTATAATGTATAAATTATTTTTTTTTATTTTTTTATTTTTGATAATAAATTTGGTTGTATTATACTTTTTGTTTGTCAAATTTTTTTTTGTTTGATTACACATTCTTTTGATTATGTAATCTTAATGTTTATTTCATGAATTTAATTCTTATTTAACATTTTTTTTATTTTATATAAATCATTTATATTTATTAAAAAAAGTATAAAGAATGAATATATGAAATCATTACATAAAACGATGATCTATAAAAAAAACAAAAAAAAAGAGTGATGAGAATAACGTACGAAAGTCTAGTCTTTCATGAATAATAAGGTAAATATTAGAAGAAGAAGAAGTTTGAGTAGAAAATCCATTCACTAATTCACTCAGTGAACTATTCAGGCAGTTCTCCTAAACTTTTGAATTTACATATTAAATAATAAGTTGTATAAACTTTTATTAATTATTATAAAAGTCGAACTTCAAAACAAAAAGTTAGTCGTCCAAATGAAGTGAAAGAGTTCCGATAAGACTAGTTTTCTTGGCTTTGCCAGTACAGTACAGTAACGATCGCCTAGTCACTAACATCGCTTTATCTACAGTTCTGGACAAAGATGTGCTGATGATAAGGACGAAAATGTTAGAATTAGATGAATAACTATGATGTAAAATAGATAATAAAATATTTCGGGAAGAGAAATGGTAATGATAAAAAAAAACCTTACAATAAAATTAAAATTTACAATAGAAGATAGAGAAAAACCAAAAAAATATAATATTGAGAACAAGGATCTATAAGAATTTGAAATAAAAGTTATAAACGATATAAAGTTGGAAAGGAGTTTAAGAACTGAAACTCCGATAAGACTACTATTAGTTTTTCTACCAACAGAAATGATCTTCTTGTCTGACGTCGCTTTATATATATTATCAATTTATATATATTATTATATATACATATATAAATTGCTCAGATTTTATTTAGAAAAGTTGGTATTCGGTTCAACCTTGATTTTCTAAAGCACTTCTGTTGCAAATATTCGTTTTGTTGTTGTGAGCGAAGTGGTTTGAAACTCTGACAGTCTCTTAAAAACGTGCCTTGAACATGGATACGTAGGATTTATTTGCTGTGTATGCGTTCAAGGTTTATTAAGCTTTGACTGCTGGCGTGAGTGGAGTGTAGGGGTTTTTTTTGTAATTGTTATGAACTGTATTTATTAGGATGTTTTATAGGCAGTGTCACTTTAGTAAATAATGTTTAAAATTTTTAAAATCTATTTTTAGTAGTTTCATAATTTAAATTAATTCTTTTAAACTATTATTTATTTATTTTTAATTTTCTAATTTATTATTATTTTGTATATGTATTACTTTGATTATTAAGCAATATGATCAAGATAAGATTAACAAAATATTGAACTTTGACATAACTCTTTCAAGCATGAATCACAAGAAACCGGTACTTATGGATTCATACATTTTTTTAAAAACAACAACAAATATTCTCATCTAGGACTATTGTGATTTCAATAAAATTTTTCACACCCCTTGAAGGAATTTATTAAGGTTTAGGGTGTCAAATATAATAAAACGAACACTCTCTATTTTAACAGAACTCTGTTATGTTATACTTTCTGTTACAAGTCATCATAAACAATCAACCATTTTGTGCAAATTTATTCGAATAATAGCTAATCTCTCAGTTAAAACCAAATTAAATAGTAAGCTGAGTTGAGCTAATAAATTTTGTAATTTATTTAAATCTTTTCCTCCTTTGTCTTCTTCCTCATCGGAGAAGTAATAAATATAACTTTTTTGTCTCTGTGTGTGTATGAGTATGCATAGAAAAATCATATATCTGCAATTTATTTTTTTTAATAGCTTTAACACAAAAAAAAATATATATTATCAAGGTCATCACCAAAACGTGTACGAAAAAAAAATTTATATAGAAAATGTAAATATAAAAATATATAAAAAATGACAAGCAACAACAACAACAACAAAATAGTATAAATTGTTGTTGTGAACTGCGAATAAATGCAACTGACATCATAAAAAATTATAATAAACAAAACATGAACACCCAAAAATATAACAACAACAACAACACCAGCAACTACAATAA
>NC_051847.1:213584286-213632488 GCF_002237135.1 Teleopsis dalmanni
TTTATTTTCTTGATGCTGTTGGCTAACAGTTGTAATAATTGTAAAACGTATCTAATCTATGTGTCTAATGTACGTCTTTGATGTAAGCTGAACATTGACTGTATGTATGATTGAAGTTTATGGAAGTAAACCCCTTCACAATTAATATTTACTTCCTATTTAAAAATTTATAATTAAATTAGTATACTATCCTACCAACCTAATTAGGTTGATTTGGCTGATCATAAGTCACGTATATATCTACTGCTCCCAAGTGATATCAGATAGATTCAAATCTCAAGTGGATTTCGTAGTAGATATTTTAACGACTTTAAGGATTGCTTGAAGTAAGCCACGTATATATCTATTGATCCCAAGTGAAATCAGATAGATTCAAATCTCAAGTAAATTTTACAGTAGATATTTTAACGACTTTAAGAAGTGCTTGAAGTAAGCCACGTATATATCTATTGCTCCCAAGTGATATCAGATAGATTCAAATCTCAAGTGGATTTCGTAGTAGATATTTTAACGACTTTAAGAAGTGCTTGAAGTAAGCCACGTATATATTTATTGCTCCCAAGTGATATCAGATAGATTCAAATCTCAAGTGGATTTCGTAGTAGACATTTTAAAGACTTTAAGGATTGCTTGAAGTAAGCCACGTATATATTTATTGCTCCCAAGTAAAATCAGATAGATTCAAATCTCAAGTGGATTTCGTAGTAGATATTTGAAGCTCTATTCCTGAGACAGAGCTAGCCAGCAGAGCTACCAAGCTAACAATCTAAAGGGTATTTTTAGATCAGACTTTAGTCAAGATCCCTAGCATGTGTCTATCATTCTTCTTCTATCATCATTTTCTTGTTACTAGTATTGTTGCTATTTTTGCTATTACTTTTGTTGCTATTTTTGTTGTTAGTTTTGTTGCTAGTTTTGTTACGAAGATTGTTGCTAGTTTTGTTGCCTCTGTTCTAGTTGTTTTTATTGATATCTGTGTTGCTACTTTTTTTGTAGTTTTTGTTGCTATCTGTGCTGCAACTTTACCTATTTCTTTTTTTCTGGTTTTTATATTCCTAAATTTATTACTAACTTTGTCACTATTTTTTTTATTTCTGTTACTTTTGTCTAACAAGGACTTGACGTTTTTTCTGGTATTGTTGTTGGTTCCTCAATTAATTTTGGGTAATGTTGTTGTTGTTGTTGTTGTTAGTTTTTCAATTATTTTTAATTTTTTTTACTATAATTTCACTATAATTTGTTACAATTTCTATAATTTCTTTTTCTGTTGTTATTGTTGTTATGGGTTAGGTTTGTTGTTGCAGTTTGTGTTGCTAAGCGTGTTTTATTTGTTGTTGTTTGTTTAGTTGTTTTTATTGTTAGTTTCAATGTAATTTATCTGATTTTATGTGTTGCGGTTGTTGTTGTTGTTGTAGTTGTTCTTGTTCATTTCGTTGTTATTTTTGTTCTTTTTTGTTGCACTTGTTGCAATTGTTGTTAGTAGTCTGTTTAGTATGAAGTTGCAGTTTGCTGTCGAAGCGATTTTGCAACTTCAGATATTCCTAGAAAATTTAGCAACATTTTGTGAAAATAAAAAAGAAACGGTATTAAACAACAATAAAAAAAAAAAAAAAATTGTAAATTGCTGTCATACAATTTGGCATGTGCCTTTAAGTAGCAACGTCAACAATGCTGATGTATTGCTGCAATCTATCACAAAATCATCGTCAACATCAAGTATCTTGTATATGAAAGAAGTATCTTGTCTATTTTCAGCAAAGTTTTTTTTTTTGTTTTTTGTTTTTTGTTTTTGTGTTGTATTTGTTTTTGTTTATCTTTTATTTTTTTCCGTTGTGTTTTGTATTTTTTTGTTTTGTTTTTTATGTATTTTTTTTATTTATTCCTTATGCTTTGGAATTTCGCTTTAGTGATATGAAATGATTTAAAACGCAAATTAAGTTGTAATTGGAAAATGTGTTGCTGTGATATGTTGCGGAGGAAATTACAGTTTGCGGTTTGCGAAATTCTAGTTTTAATTTGAAATCCGTTAAATTGCAGTTTAATATATGCACATTGCCTGGATGCAGCAACATGACATGTTGCTGTGATGTTAGCGAGTGACGCAGGTATTGAGTAAGGCTTTGATTTGTTGCCATTTTAGCAGTTTGCAGTTTAGAATTTTCATTGACAACGAAGTGATTTTGTTGTTTGGCTTCGTTTGGCTTCGTTCGGCTTCGTTTTGCTTGTTTAACCAAAAATGTCAAAGAATTATGACATTAAATTATATATTTAATTTTTTTTTTAATTTTTTTTAAATTTTTTTATTACAAAAAAAACCCAAATAGCACGAAATATGTGGAGATCTTAGTGCAGTGAATTGCAAATAACCTTCAGTCATTAACAGCGACTAAAAGTATTAACGAAAACCAGCTTAACCAGAACAAGAACTAAAGGCCAACATGACCCAAACAACTAAAATTAGATTTAATTTTTTATATTAAAAAAAAAAAAACTTTTTTCTCTCATATTTAGTTTTTAACTTTTTCATCTTACAAAAATGTTGCGAAAATAAATGCGCACAATTAAGAAGAAAAACAAAATTAATATTGTAGAATTCTAGTAGTATCTATCCATATATATGTATTTAACATATGATGATATGCGTACATATACGTATGTACGACTGCTTGAAACTAACATGATTTTTTATGATATACAGGGTGTACCATAACTATATACATCTGTATATAAATATAGCTACATACACATGGTTACAAAGACGTGGTTATAATGGCCTAGTTCTATAGACATCGATACATAGAAGGCTTTACATAGACATGATTACATAGACGTCTTTACAGAGACATGGCTACATAGACTCAGTCATATAGGCATTGTCATATTGGTTTATAGTATTGACATAGTTGCATAAAAATCGTTACATAGACCAGGTTAGGTAGACATGTTTAAACAGACATTGTTCCATACATATAATTGGAACCGCTTCAAAGAAGGATAATTACTCAACTGCAACAATGTCTTATGAAAATACACAGGCTAAAAAATGTGGTTAATAGACTGAATGATGACAAAAAGCATATGTTTGAGCTTTAGAGGACTTCTTGATAAAATATCAAAACAGTGTGCCGACAGGTCTAACCGTCGGACATGAGTTTTATTTAGGGATTTAAAGATATTGATACTTAGACACGGTTACATAGACATGGATTATGTTTATGACGTGATGAGTTATTTAATAGATCTTACATCCAATGAATAGTCTAACAAATTGCGGAAAAAGTATGTCACAAAGAAATAACTTGGTTGCTTTTTTTTTCCTACATGGGTATAGAAAGTAATTGATTCCTTGTCGGTTTATGTCATCGCTAAAGTATTAGAACAATTGCACACTGGTCCGTTAGCACTTAAGTAAACATAAGAACTTGCAGTTTGTTAAATTCTGAAAGTTGTTTGTTTATTTTTCTTTTTAATCTACGCCTAAGGGTTCTAACAACATCGCTTCTCTTCACTTCTCTTAGTTATTATATGTTAAAATGAAACATTCTGTATTTATGTATTTATATTTGTATGGAATATGGTATATTGTAATATAATTTATATAATTTATAGCAAATGTGTTTTTCTATCTAATCTAGGCCATAGGATCCTAGTGATCTCAAAGTCTACTTCTCATTATTTCTGCACTCTAATATACGCAGCCTGTATATACGAGTCGTATATGTTTTAATATAATACAAGGCTATAGGATCATAGTGACCTCACAGTATTCACAATTCCCGTAGTTATTGCACTCTAAAATGAAGCACCCTAAATGTTCATGTTTATATATATTCTTATATAATGATTAGCTATTGGATCCTAGTGACCTAATAGTCTTTTCCTCCCGTAATTATTGCACTTTAAAATGTAATAGTAGATTATATATAATATAATGCTTAGCTATAGGATCATAGTGACCTCATAGTTTCCACCTCCCGAAACTATTGCATATAAAATGCAGCAGTCTAAATATACGTGTTTACATATATCCTAATATAATATTAGCCTATAGGATCCTACTGAACACACAGTCTTCAATTCAAGTAGTTATTACACTTTAATATAATGCACCCTGTATTTTTACATATTTTAATATATTCTATAAATATATTGAAATATCGCAACCTTACAATTAGCAAATTTATTACAGCCAACTTGTGTACATATCTACATATTCTACGTATTCTTTATGAGTAAAAGTATCTATGCATAAACATTGAAATGTATCTTCCTGATAATAATGTGAGTATATTTTACGCTACAATTATTTAACACAAAATTCTAAATCCAAATAAATCTAAAAATGTATATATATATGTATATATTTTAAAAATAATTTATGAATAAATTTTCTATGCACTTCACAATGCAAATTGAGCATTAAACATATTTAACACAAAAATTGTATTTAGTTATGAATTTGCATTTACTTACAAAAGTACAACATATGCGAATATTTACATATATAAAAAATATATTTAAGAAAATAAATTAAAAAAAATATTTTATAAAAATATAACAAAATATATGCAAAACAGTCGTAGATATAAAACCTAAACAATAACAAATCAACACTTAAATGCAGAATATTTTTAACATTGTTTAGAATTTCAAAAAAATTCAAAAAAAAATATATAAAAAAAATGGAAATTTATTTTCATATGCAAAATATTTATTTAAAAACAATATCAAGTTATTTTTAATATTTTTAATATTTTTTAATACTTTTAATTTAGTTTAAAGTGCATATTTAAATAAATAAAGATAATGAAACAAAGAGAAACCTTCGTTGGGCGCCATTCATACTTTGTTTGAGTAAAGTGCGGCGCAGAGCAGTTCATTCATTTCATCGTTTTTGAACGTAGACTTTTCAGATTTTTTAGATTTTTTAGATTTTTTCATTATTTATATTTTTTTGCAGTGTAGTAACAATGAGATACGCGCACTTGCAACTGCAGCCGCAATTGCGAATTTAGCATGCATTTCTGCCATTGGCATTATCATCAGCAATAAAAAAGTATTTAAGTGCATAATGAAGTGCCAGCTATGAATTTTCAATTTAATACGCTAAATCAGCAAGAATTTTACATATTTAGATACAAGCAACTACAAATGCGATAAGTTCCCCTGTAAGCACTTTTCATTTTTTATTCATAATTTATATGAATTATTTTTAAATATTTTAAATGCTCATGGCAATCTGAAATCATGTGAATTTGTTATGAAAATGGTTTGTAAATATATGAAAAATAAATCCAATCAATTTTAATTAAATAGTCAATAAGCTTATTGAACCATTCTTCAAAAATAAAATTTATTATATTATTTTTTTTTTTTAATTTTATAAATTTAAACAAATGAATTCAATCATTTCGCAAAATATTATGTTTAACGGATGGATAGAATAAATAATTTTTCAATAGTTCCCCCTACTCACTATGATGCCTACCCCAACATAGCGATGACATCATAGATATGTTATCACTATAAAGAACGTACCATAATGACATTAAAAATGAAGACATTTTTCCTTTACTCTAATTTTTAAATAGTTTTAGTTTTAGGTTAACTTGGGTCTGATAAGGTCAAATCTGCAATTCGTAAAATTTTCTTGCACATCTGGGTCTCTGGCAATAATGGGTTAATGTTAAATAAATTAAAAGATACGAATTTTTTATTTTCAGCAAACTTATTCTGATTAATTTAAAGAACATTTTTGTTTCAGACATTCTGCCCTATATTTCACTCTTTCTTAAAAGTGGGTTTTTCTTAAAAGTATTCATAAAAACTATGAGTTTAAAACAGTTCATAAAAACCGTTTTAAAACATATTTAAAAAATCAATTGAATTTTAGAAAGAATATCTAAATTATCTGTTCGACTACTTTGATAAGGCACATTAAGGTAATTTCTCTAATATTCCATTATATGCCTGTAGTCATTGCCAACCAGAACCTAAAGTATGAGTTGCGTTAAGTAATGTGATGTCTTTTTACAAATCAAACAATTCTTTGGATATTTTGTAAGTTTTAAAAGGTTTAGTACTCAACATGGTAAAAAATTGTTCTCTTAGTGAAGTCCTTTTAGATTGGAAAACCCATGCTATAGACGAAGGTGCGATCCTTGCCCCTGCTTTCGACCTAACCACACAGCTTCAGCTGCATAGCACACTCACGAGGTGTTACGATTGCGGTCAAACTATCCACCCCGCTGATCAGCCCTTAACCATCTTCACCTGGTATCTTGTATGCCTTATTGGTCAAGTCTATCCTACCATAGCCGCTAATGGCTATCCATATGCCTAAGCCTGTGAACTTCGTTTTGCGACAAGTTCCCCAACCCACCTCAACAGTCACCTCAACTTCTGATACATCTCTGTTCGATTTTATGTGAATCTTTGCCTTTGCCTCCAACTTTAGACAGCATTACTGCAGCGTTTCCGTGTGGTCTTCCTCATTCAAAAAGCCTTTGAATTTGCCTTAAGGTGAACGTACTGTTTGCGTGTCGTTCTCTTTCTCTCTCTGTCCTTGAATACTTAAATTGGGGTTGCATGCGCTAAACGCGACTGCAATCTTCCACAATCATTCATAAGAGGTGGTTTCAAGTCTCACACTGTGGCTTTTGATGCTTTCCATCTACTGCAAAAAAACCCTTCTTGTTTAACCTAAGCTAAGCTCATGCCTCTTAAGCCACCGATTGTATATTTGATTCGTCATACTACTGGCTTTAGATCTATTTTTAAACCAAATTTTAAGGAGCTAGCATTCTGTTAACATTCAAGACTTTCCAAGTCCAAGTCCTTATTTGCATAATATCCACTAGAAACCTTAATTTTAAATATCTGCTAATAAATATTTCTCTTTATTTGTCATATTTATAAATTTTATGATTTTGTTACTGACACTCTTTCCTGTTATATATTTTACAACTCATTAAAAGTATTTGATTTTTTTGATATCTATGAACTCTTCAGAATTGTACCTGAACCACTGGCATTTTTTTCTATTACTAGTTAATATCTGTGTCATATGTTTCTATTTTGATCCTCATCTCTTCCAACAATTCAACTCACTATCAACTTACAATTTATAAACTTGTATTTGTTGCTGTCGATAATAAACTATTGCCATAAATTCTGATCTTTGTCCTAAAATTTATCAAGCCAATTTTGTATCTCAGAAGTACATTAAAAAACTAATAAACATAAATTATAGAATGCAACGAACAACACAACAACACAACACCAGAACAACAGGCAGAGCAATCAACAATCAATAACCAACAAGCAACAAGCAACGACCTGCGATCGGTGATCAGTGATCAGCGAGCAACGGGCTGAGAGCAACACCTGCAAATGGTCATAATGTCGAAACTGTTTATGGTGTTGATTACTCAACTGCAGAATTGCCAAAATTGGTGGGTGACGACTAACGTGGCTCTAATCTTGTTAGCAAGAAGGCGATCGTGTAACAACAAAGGCATAAACCCAAAAAAAAAAAAAAATAAGTAATGCCAATAGAGAACAACACGCAACCAAAAGTATCTGCAATAGTGTTTTGATAAAATTTTAATTAATTTTATGCCATTTTTTTTTAAATATTTTAAGATTACAAGCTGAGCTAGAATTCTTTTTTTATTATGTTTTTTTTTCTCATTTGTACCGAAACTTGCATTGCCATAACCTTTAATTTTGCTATAAAACTTGTGTTGACCTTATCTTTGTATTAAGAAAAAAATTAATAAGCAAAAGTCAATCCAAAAATAAAAAAAAAATACTGCCGTTGTTTAATGTTTAATAGAGTTTTGGGATGACGTCATTGTTTAGTTTGCATACATTCGAAACTAATTAATTTTGTAAATATAGCTACAATTTTTTTTGCGAATAGCTTTCAGATATTGTTAGATAAAATTAATAACAAATAGTATTTTTTTCCAAGTGTCAGTTTAGTCTAAATATGCAGTCTATTAATACCCACTTAATATGCTTTCATATATGAAAACGTCATTTCCAACACATAACCCTCTCTTTAAAAAATAAGCAGGATTGGAAAAGGAAAATGGCTTTCTAGCTTATTGTAAACGGTGGACCTAATTCCACTGTACTACTAACCTACATAAATTTTTTGTGCAGATACAATACATTTAATAGATCCATGATATAAAAATATATTATACAAAAATATAAACTAATTAAATAAATATCTGTTAGATAATGAATGTATTGTCACCTGTCGAGCATTAATAACTCTGATAGATACTTCTTACTTATGAAAGTGCAGCCGCTAGATACAAAATGTATGAGGCTCTCTATATTAAAAATCGATTGCACACTTCAGTTTGACATAATTGAATAGAATAAATGCAACAGTAGACTTAATTAATTCTACAAGAATTAAGAATTTTTAGAATATATACTAAAAATAAATACACATTTACAGATGGAGTAATACATATACATTAAAATTAATTCTAGCATATAACAAAAATATTTATATAGTTACAGACCTCTTTTCAGTTAGTAAAAATTTCAATAGAATGGAAAGCGAACAAGCTTTTAGTCAAAATAATATTTATCTTTTTATCTAGTAAATATAATAGCTGTAAACTGTTAACCATTTTTACACTAATATATGTAATATAATTATATATGAGTATAATTCCTAATGAGGTGACCCCTCATTACCAATAATAACCAATGCAATACTTTAACAAATTTTTGGATTAACATGACTTTTAATTTAGAAATTTCACAAAAACTAAAGAAATTTCATATCCCCTTTAAAGGCAAATCTCAAGATGTCTAGTAAGTTTTTGGGATATAATAATCCAATAAACAGTATCTTTCATCTCCAGCTGTGTTAATAGTAAGCTGCTTCTATATGAAGTACTGCCTATTGAACCTTAGTTTTCCTCCTTCTTATCTTGCACTTGTCTCTCTTCTCTTTATTTTTTTATTTTTGTCTTTCTATTGTCCACCTTTTTGTCTCTCGCTTATCTTTCTCTCTCTTGTATCTCTTTTGTCTGTCTCTTTATTCTTTTAATTCTCGATAGTCTAGTTTCTTGTCTGTGTTTTATCTCTCTTTAATCATACTCTTAATCACACTCTTATTTTCGTCTTGTGTCTCATTGCCTTTTTGCCTATCTTTATTCTTGCTTGATGATTGACATCTTGATCATCTAATACCTCTTTTGTCTCTCCTACTATTGTTTCTCTATTGTCTAGTTTTCTGTTTCTTTTTTGTGTATTTCTCGTCTATATTGTCTTCTTTTGTCTTTTCAATGTCTCTTTAATGTCTATCTTTTCTCACTGCTGTCTCCCTATTGTCTTGTTTTTGCGTTTCTCTCGTTCTTCTTTTATTTTACCCTTTTTTGCCTTAAGTCTCTTTCTTATCTTATTGTTGTTTCTCTCTTACCTCTCATTGTTTTTTATCTCTCTTGCCCTGCTTTTATTCTGTCTTGTCTCTCTTTTATCTTTCCCCAATCTTACATTTTTTTCTTATCTTTTTTTTGTCTGCCTTTTCTTGCTCTATAGTATAGTTATTCTCTCTCTCTTTTTTTGTTGTGTCGCATTTGAATTTTTTTTGTCCCTTTATTGTCTTGTTTCTTTTCTTTTTATGTCTCTTTTTTGTGTCTATATTGTTTATCCCTTCGTTTCTTATTTCTTTGTCTCTTCCCGGTTCTATCTCCGCTTTGGCCCTCTCTTGCATATTTCTTGATTTTATCTCGTCACTCTTTCGTCTCTATTGCTTCTTTAGCTTGTTTCTCCTACAACTCGTTCTTATTTATTTTGTCTGTAATTTGTCCCACTCTTATGTACGTATATAAAGTTTAAGGATCTGAAATTACTAGAGCATATGTAAAGAATACACCCCACGTAAGTCCTGAAGAAGCGTCTTTAGGAAACTTACAAACGCATGGTGCAAATAAGATGAATCGATGTGAGTTTCACAAAATGGGTTTAAGGGATTAGAGAGCCATGGCATTAGATCTGGAAAAATGTTACTGTTTAGTTAAAGAATGTTTGAAGTACTGTTAAACTATGAAAGAACCATAGTAGATGTGTGATTACCTCAAATTATCTTATCGTTTCGAATAGGCAAACATATAGTCCTCAGAATATCGAATGGTATCTTCACTGCATTACAGACACTTTGTCAAATCTAAGATGTTCTATTTATACTATGAGTAATATTAATATTAAATTCAATCTGGAAGTTGCCACTTTTTGTTAATTTATATGAATATGTCAGCCGATATGTTAATAGGTATGAAAACTGAAATCTTGACTTAAGCTCTAAAATAGAATAACATATATTTATTGCACTTGTTAAGCAACAACATTCAAATGTTCGTTAATGGAATTTATCTTAAAAAAAATACAAAAGTAAAACATATGCCATGTAGCGCTATTAACATTTGTCGGTTGCGTTATAAGACAACCCATTTTTACAGTTATTGTCTTAAAGCCGTTCTTCTTGCCAAACATGCGCATTAAAGCACATATTTGCCATAAATTTATTTGGTTAAAAAATTATTTTTATAAATATCATAAAATCATAAAATCAAACACAAACACACATAACCTCAATCTCAATCCCAACCTCAGCTTCAGCTTCAGTTTCAGCGTCAGCCTCAGCCTCAGCCTGAGCAGAATGGAAGAGGAAAAATTATCTGAATTTGAAATGCAACCAAATTGGCTAGGTGGCTAGGTTGCTCGCCACCTCGGCATAGTTATGCGCATATTTAATGTAGTACCTTCATGCCACAATTTGGCTTCAAGTGCTACTACTACTTCCAACCACAATGCTTTTAGACTAAATATTTACAATGGACAGGCGGGCAACATGCAACGCTGGTGGCTTGTTGAATTGTTGGTAATCGTATCGTTGGTCGTAATCGTCGGCTTTGGTGGATGGATGAATTGTTGGATTTTTTATATTGGGTGAGGTTGGACGCGTTTCTGATATGCGCATGCGTCCAGTTTTTACAGTTTTACTTCACCTATACTACTAACTGCACTTTTTTATTCTTTTTTATATGCATAACTCAAGACTTGCTAGATACTAGTATCTTTATAGGTTTTATTTTTGTTGTTATTATGGTTTTTTATGTGCAGAGGAAAAAAAATTTTTGTTTAAATCTGCCATCCATAGTTGCGGTATCTTTAAGTTACTTAAATAAATGATATTTATGCTTACACGAGCGTTACTAACCAAACGAGCAGAACTTGGCTAACTTGGACCAGTGTGCACTGTACCCTTATAGCTGAATCTTATTTTGGTTTATGTGGATTTTATTAAAAAAAAAAACAACAACCAACTACCAACTACCAACGTTAAACTGTAGGTACACTTGCGCAAGAAACTATCTCAAGGAGGAAGCTGCCGCATATTAAAATACATGCTACATTACAGCACTTGTTGTTACTGGCTGATATTATTCTTGTATACATATTTAATGTTGTTGTTGTTGTCATTATTGTTTTTGTTGGTTTTGTTACGGCTAGCATATATGATTTTAGCAGACCAAGCAAACCAGTTGCAATGATTATATTAGAAAATCTAACTGTATCTATGAATTAGTTGGTGCCTGCAAATCTTGTGCAGTTTTTCCATAAACCTGCAAGACAAGACATAAGCACCAATAGCAATAACGACATACATAAGTAAGTAACAACAACAACAAATAACAAAGCAGAAGCACTTGCTGCAAATGCTTAAGACAGTTGCATTTTATTAGTTTCATTGATCGCAGGCAGCAGTCAGTCGGGCATTCAGACGGGCTTGCAGGCGGTGTAAAGTGAAAAAAAAAATTTCAAATCAAATCAGCTTGATTTTTCTACAAAGCCACAAACAAATACTTTTTTTTTGTTTTTCTCAGAGTAATCTCAAACTAGTCCCTGTTTGCTTCCCTGCTTGCCAGCCCACCAGCTTGCTGGACTGGCTGGCTGCCTTGCTGCCTGCCTTCCGTAGTGCGCTGATATTTACCTTAAGATTAATGCCAGCACATCGTAAAGTAAATTGTTGTCCTAAAAACTAAAGAACATTTACTTAAGCCTGTCCGGCCATTGTTGCCTTTTAGGGGCAATTGGTTATTAAGCTGCTGCTTCTGCCTTTGCTATTGCTTCTGCTGTTGCTGTTGTTGTTGTTGCTGTTGCTATTTTTGCTATCATTGCTGCCTTTAGTTTGCTATAAGGCAGAGGCTATCTTTGCTTTTTTCGCAGGAGCATGTTTACAAAGCTATGTCAACAATTTTATTGCCGTTCCTTATTCTGCAACAATTTTTTCCTGTTATCTTAACAGTTGTCTTCTGTTTAGTTCTTTTTTTCCTGCTATTTTTTCTTTTTATTTTTGTTTAAATATTTTTTTTTTTGTAAGGAAAAGGCCAAGTTGCTGTGCACTAGAATATTTCAAATATGCAACTTTATTCTGGGCACAATGAGCCTAGGCTGGTTGGTTGGGTTGGTTTGGTTGGTTGGATGACTGCTTGTATTATCTTAGTTGGCTCTATTTTTCTGCTGCCACTGTAATTGTGATGTTTACAGTTGTACAGACGTTTTCTACATAATTCAAAAGTTGTTGATATAATCTTTAATGCCATATAAATCCCGTAGAGACACTTTAATAAAATTCCTAAGCATTCTCTACTTATAAGTTTTTATGCCTCAAAGTTACTATTTTTTTTTACTGCGAGACGAGATACTTTTGCGATCTTATGCGAGACTTTCTAAGATTCTTAAAAGCCGATTGGGTTTTTTAGTAATTTGGACAACCTTTATGCAGTTGGCAGATTGAACTGTGCTACAATACAAAGGCTGGGTGAAAGTAAGTAATGTAAATTATTTGCGATATGCATCTCTTTAAGTGCTTATGTGTTGCATTTGCTTTAAAATTTATGAGAGACTAAAATATTTTATACTCATTATTAAAATTTAAAATTATTTTATTGACGAAATGAAACTCTATTTATTAAATACTCATGGACTTTGAGTATTTTTACAATTTTGACTGTAGTATTGAACCTACATTACAGAGTTTTAGTTATTTATCCAATATGAGATATCCACTTGGACACTACTTCTGCTTACATATCACTACTTGGTATACTTATAGCACATGGTTTTGAGGTCTCATTTTGTTCCCTACAAAACCTACAAGTTTCATTAGAGTAAGTTTCCAGTTTTTCAAAATGATAATTAAACCTACAGTGCTCTGTCAGAATTTTTGTCATGATTCGATTAGATTCGTCTTAGATTGGAACTGATAGATTATCCCAGTATAACTTTTTTTCTTTTCTTCTTTCTGAATGTGTGAATAGAAATTTCTTCTTACTGATTCGAGCAGTATAAAAATGTTCCTATTAAATTTCATTTCACTCACTCAAGCAGGCACACGTCTAAAATTTTTTACGTGATTACCTGCAGTTAAAGCTTAATACCATGACACTTAGCGGTATACTGCGCTGATAAATGCCCCATTGGAATTTTAAATGAATTTCCGCCGGTTTCAAATAAAGTTATGTATTTTGGACATAACTTCCTTCTTGATAAGGAGCGAGGCCTACGAATACCTCTACTGATCTTTCGGCGACAGCAACCGGTGGTGTATAAGCAACTCCACGCCAAATGAATGGTACACATATGCTTGACTACACTACCCGCGTAAGTTTGGGTATTAACCACAGCCACTGTGACTCAGCCAACCTCAGTTGACTAGGACAGCCGAAGCTGTGCGCACCTGGCCCCCGTAGTACCAGATTTACACCTCAGGTTAGGTGTCGCAAATGCCGTGTCGCATTGCACACTCCAAAACATTGCCTGCATATCGCCGGGATTTCACTCGTCTCTTACGATGGGCAACTCATGCAGGCAGTGCTCATTTTAGCTCAAATTTACACAAAAATATGTACATTAAAATAGAAAAAAGTCAAAGTGCTAGTTTATAGCACTAAAAAAAGTAAAAAAGTGCTACTCATTTGCACTAAAAAGCTGCATTCTAATAGAAAAATTTAAAAATTTTTTTGTTGAAAATTTCTGTATAAACATTTTCAATGTTAAAAATTTAATATAAATAAAAATAAAATTAATAAAGATAAAAGAAACAAGTGGTGGGATATACATAAAGTTGTCTCTATTAAAAATCAATAAAGTTGTAAAAATGTCCAAAAATTTCAACGAATGTGTAAAAATATACATAAATATGTGCACGGCATAAATTTGCATGTTATTGTAAATTAACCTTGAAACTATTAACAACAAAAAAATTAATCATTTCAACAACGAAATTCAAAAGAAATTACAACAATAAAAAAACGGCTTAATTATATACACACATACATATAATCATACATAAAGCTAGGTGGCAAGACCACCACCAACACTGCCAACAACAACAACAACAACAGACACAGATACATCAAAAACAAATAACAGCAATAAAAGAGTGAAAATGAAAATGAAGCCAGCATGTAAAAATCAAGGTTAAAGTTTGGCAAAAAAAAAGTTATCACAAAACACTTACAACAACAACACAACAGCAATAACAATAACAATATTAACAAAGGCTGCTTAAACTAAACACTAAAACTTAATGAAATAGCAATAAAATACCAAAAACAAAGACAAATATAATAAAAGTCAAATTTGGCAAATTTACAACAACAATAACTTTAATAAATATGAAAAGAAACAAAAAAAACAACAATTTAAAACGAGTTACAATAATAAATTTTGCGGTTGCCCTTTCTGTTTTTTTTTCTTTTTTCTATTTTAACACTGCTTACTTACAACTTCATAAGTGTAAGCAGCGGCAGCGGCAGCGGCAGTGGTGGCAGTGACAGTGGCAGCAGCGGTAGTAGCAAAAAATTTGAATGCGAGCATTGAACGATGGTGCCCTTTACCTTACTTTACCTTGCTGACACACATTTTATGCTAAATTTTAGCTAAAAGTTTTTGCTCGCTCTCCACATACTGCTGCACCATTCACACGTACATATTTGCTGTCCAATAATAATAAATTTATGAAGTTAACTTGAAGCGCAAAAAAACAGAAACAAAAAAAACAAAAACAAAATAAATAAAACAAAGACAAGGAAACGAAAATCAACAATATGAAAATATATGAGCTACGGATTAATTTATGTATTTAAACAAAATAACCAAAAGCCAAAGCGACAAAAAAAAAGAAAAATTCGCAAAAACCTTCAAAAAGGTAAAGTAAAACAAAAAAAAAATATAAATACAAATAAAAAAAACGTAAAAAATCAAAATTGGTTTAAAAGCTTATGGTGATTAGCTTAAAACTTACAAGACTTTTTTAGTGTGCCTTCAGCATTGCTTTTGTTGTAATAAAATTAAGTTCACTTAAGCAAATCTGTGCTTTGGTTGTTCTTATGCTTAATAAGGTAAATGATTTTATCTTCTAATATTATTTAATTGCTTTTTTCTCTTAATGTGTCACAGCTTCAAATTATTTTACCCCTTATACATCATATGACTTGCGGTCATATGATGCGCGGTGAGATGTGATGAAGAATTAACTGAATCAACTGATCAGTATACTAAGATTTTAAGATTGCAACAAATAGTATCGTAAAAGAGATGTAAAATATAATAAAATATAAAAATTATTAGATGAAATGCTTAAATGATTAAGTAAACGAACAGAACTATAAGAATAAAAAGCTTCGTTATTGAAAGAAGTATATGTAGACCCAACACTATTTTCTTTCTTCATATTCTCATATATTCATATTATGCATCCTTTTAGTGCAATTAACTAGCACTCTTTAATTTTTAATATTTCATTGTTTAGTGTCTCCTTGGCATTTTTGGTAATATTAGCTAGCACTGTGACTTCTGTTTAGTTCTTAGTTCAATATATATATTTATATATAGAGACTATCTGCCGATAATTTCAGTTTTTTAAGATTTATCTTAGTATTCTTTTTTCATATTTGATTGCATATAACTAACTATTTTAATTTTTTCATATTCTATTAAATAGTTTAATTAAATTTAATTTAATTATTTTTTTTTAGCTATTTAAGTGGTATTAGCTAGCACTTTAACCTATTCCAATGTACAAACTTATATGAATATTTGAGCTAAAATGAGCACTGCCTGCGTGAGTGAGTGAAGTGAAATTTAGTAGGAGAATTCTTATGCAGAAATATTTAGTAAGGAGGTAATAACTTCCAACCATCCTTTCGACACATAAATTAAAGAAGTATATAGGATTAACTTTAAGATTTTGTGCAAGCACATTTATTAATGACTTTGCATAATTTTGGACTTAAAGAGTTCTGCTTGTATTCGTTTTCGATTACTAGTAAAGTGTCTTCGAGTTTTGTTAACCGATATTCCCTATAATAAATAGATCTTGAGTTCTTCTATTGCTAAGACGCATAATGTACATATTCAGTTTTAGAATCATTTATTCAGTATGTTACCTTCACAGCTGGTGATCCACGTTTTCAAACATAGATACTTGGAAAACATACTATATGGACTATATCGTCTACACAGTGACATGGACAAAGAGTTAAGTGGATAGATTCTTTTCCTTGAAAATATTTAGGGCTTGTCAATATTGGCAATATTTTGAGATATTGTCAGTACTGACAATATTTTGAGATATTCTCAATACTAAGAATATTTTGATATATTGCATTTCTAGTGAACACTTCTTGTGGTAAAATGTACTACATGCAAGGTTTCTCTACAGTTGTAGTAGGTTTCGATAGTGCATAGCTTATTTTCGATTTCTGGCCGAAATTCAGCAAGGAGCATGAAGTTGTTCCAGAACCTAATTGACATATTTATTAAAATTTTTGTGGTTCCTTACTTTTAAGTTGATGACTCAATTTCAATGTTGCTATCCTTACTGTGTGTAGATTTTTTCTTCGTCCATGAACTTGACAGTTTAATTTACTTAACAACATTTGAAGTTGCTTGAACTTCCTTTCCACAGATATTTTATAGCATGAATGGAAAACTTGAAACTGAGATTTACTTTCAGCTGAGTAAGGTTTTTATTGATATAAGCTCGACAATTTTACCTTTCTTAATGCAACGCATTAAACTCCCAAAATAATTTTAATGAAAGGGAGCGTTCGTCTGGACATTTTGCAATAAATAATAGTGAATCACTGAAAATATTGTAAGAAAGAAGGATGTACGGAATCAATATTTCGAAGCAAGTAAATTGCTTCTAATTTGTATACATATAAGCTCATAACATACATTACCATACATTGCCTATATAATAAATGTCTCATACATTATTGGTTCATATGTCATTTTATAGAATTTCAAGTGAAATACAAAATTCAAAATAAATTAGAAATACACACATACACATGCATGTGAATCAAATTTAAAATTTTTGCAATTAATTTTGAAAAATATTTGAAGCTGCAATTTATTTCATTTGAACATGTATCTACTCGTACCAAATTTGAAACTGTCAAAATATAATTTACAAAATCACTTAAAATACTAAAAGGCAAATTGGCATATATCACTTCCCCAACACAGATAAACTCATACAGCAATTCATCTATTCATCCAACTAATTTAAAACAAGCACAAAACTGAGGTGTCATCCCACGCCTAAATGGCATCGTTAGCAGCACTTCATCCATAGCCAATTGGCAACGGCCGCATAGGCCCGAGAGGCCCGATTGCAACTCGTCAAATATTAACTTTCAAACCAAATAATTATATGCAAAAGACAAGAAGATAAAAAGACACTTTTCAAACATGAAAATCTTATCTCATATTTGACATTTTTTTATTTTAAGTACAAAAAAAAGATAGGAAAATCATTTTAAAAAATTGCTCAAAAATATTACAAAACATTAAGTTTCACAAACAGAAGTTGTACATTTACAAATTACACATCAACTGCAAATATTTGACCAGTAGCAGAAAAGCAGCTACAATGTTTTGTATGCGAATGTGCTTCAGATACACAGACATGCAGCTACGTAGATACGTAGATACATGCTTGCTCAGATACTCCTCAGCGGTTTGTTTTTCATGTTGCATTTGCCACTTGAATTGGACAGTTTTTCCAATTGATTTTGCTACTTTAAGTATTTTTCGCTAAATTCATTTGTGCAATACACATTATAGTAGCACAGCTTTTCACCTTCAATTAAGCAGATACTTTTGCATCTGGAAACTGCAAACAATTTTTATTGATCTGCCATTGGTTGCAGTTGCCTTCTTTGACTCATGCTGCGTATTTTGTTAATTGCTTTAATTTCTATGAAATGAACAAAAATTAATTACTTTAATTGGTTTCCGAGCCATATTCATTATGATTTTTCCAAGAAACTTAAGATTTTGTCACACCTCATTAAGTCCTAAAAAGAATCTGCTAATTATGAACACATTTAAATAGTTATTTATTAAATCAATTACTAGAAATACATGTGGTATGAATATATCTTCAAGATAAAATAAATTAAGAGTGCACATGCATTTAGTGTTAAGTACAAGAAAAGTAAATAAATTATTTTATAAAACAGCGACTAGAGAATACCAAGAGTATAATTGTCACAATCCTCGTAATCAGTAATTCTGGTATCCATAATGAAAATCACAACCGGAGAGGTGCTTATTCTTGTTTTCATATTAGTTTTCACAAACCTCTTAACTTGTAGAGGTTAGACGGATTCGAATAGCAAAGAAAAGAGAACAACAAAAATTTAGTACAAGAAAAGTTACACTTAATTTGACGTTCGAGTAGTTGTGTATAGGTGTGTGCTTAGAAGAATTTAAACATTGAAAAAACAATAAATAAGTAATAAGAAACCTAAATAGTTACTACGACTATAATACCCCAAAAGAATAATTGTCAAAATCCTCTTAATGGGTAATTCTGGTATCCGTAATGGCAAACATAACTGGAAAGGTGCTTATATTCGTCTTCATATATTGTTTTCAAAAACCTCTTAACCTAAAGAGATTTAGTTGAACTAAGATTTGATCTTGTATTACTGGAATTTCATGCTTTAACAATCGTTCATGCTAACTTTAAACTGATTACTGTTCCCTATATGTTAAGTACCTTGCGGACTTAACTATAAGCCAGAACTTATACTTAGTAAATGGTATATATGGTAGTACATGGAATACTAGTATTCAAATTGAACAGTATGTAGTTTTTCCATTTGAACATGCTTTCTTTGTACAACTAAGATCTACCACACAGTTAAGGTGTGTTATTTTGTACCCCATGTTTGTATTTTGTTGTAAGCATCTTTTCTGTAGTACCAATAGTGTTTTCATACTTATGAAAAGCTTAGATAGTCGAAATAGTCTGCAAGCAGATGTCTCGGGGGACAAGCGAGTACCAAAGTTAGTTAAGTGTCATCTTAATCAGTCAGTCTTCACGTGAAGGTACACATCCATATTTTTATATGAAAGGTATTGATACCGGTTTTGCAAAACACATTGAATATTTATCCGGTCCTAACAAAATATAGTAAATATTTTCTTTCATTTCAGATTGTACTAAAAGACACTACTGTAGTTCCCATCTTTCGTCCTTAAATATTTTTGATGCTGACACTACTGCTACGGAGTTTACTTTGTATTGGCGATCAGACGGGTAGTGTGGAGTTAAAAATTTACATAATTAGAACTAAGTTCTTCAGAGGAATAAATGACAGTATCTTTTTACCTTTATGGCTGATGTAATAATAAACGGTAGTGAGACAGACAAAGCCTCACTGCAAGGATGACTTACACCAACTCACTCGGAGGCTAGATGCATTGAACTAAACGGCAGCGGGTTGTCAACGATATCGATGTAGGATGTAGGAATGTAGGAATGAATATGTGTGGAGAACTGTCAAAATATAAAATGTCATGCCGAATTCGACAATATGTTGGAGGTAAGAACTCTTCGAGCGCCTTAATGGTTAATGGTTAGTTAGAAATTGTGGTTGAGTTGTGAAAGAAGGCCAAGACTGGATGCCGTTTGTATTCTCGATCAAGAAAATAAATTGTGAAAGAAAATTTGAAAATATATGTAGCGCATCTTGTATAGAAAACAGCCATAAAAATATTGAAACACTTTATAAAATTAATAGTTTTGTCCAGATCTGAAATCTAGTTATTGAACGGTGTTATGTTATTCTATCTTTTGATAGAGATCTAAATTTTGTTGATTTAATATTAGCAATAAACCATTTAGAACTAAAATAATGTAATATACGTGGGACTCGTTCATCACGATATCTAAACCTAACAAAGGGATATTGTATTTACAATAAAAAATAAGTGTTGATATCCAGGACACTTGCTATGAAACGCAATTAATGACACACTATACGAAAAGGTGATATGGAACTTACAAACGGTAGACAAAAGCATGAGTATCCTAGAGTGAAGCGTTTGAGAAGAATTATCCACTTGACGAAGCCGAACTGGCTCGGTATGACTTGATATATAACAATTATTAGAGAAACAAAAAAGGGTTAAGATCAGTAGTGCAAAATAAATCCAATTAAAGATTATTTCTTGGGAACTAAGTTTCCTTGATATATTTGTATTTATGTTTTATATTGTCTTTATAACAAAAGTAATCTAATCATTGTCAAATAAGCGGAAATCCAACATTACATTTAATGTTCCAGTTAAAAGATAATTATTCCCTAAATTTGAAACTATTCTGTTGTTAAACAATATGCTGCAATGAATTTTTTTTCACTATAGTGCTATAACATCTCTGTCTTTCCATTTAATAATCAGAATTTTTTGAATAGACTACGAGTAACAGAAGTCACTTGATTTTGCATTTCATTAAAATTTCGTTGTTGGTTTTATAGTTAATTTTGTTAAAAATTTTTTTAATTTTATTTAAATGAAATAAAAATATATAATATTTTTTTTTGATATTTTAACTCAACTGCAGCAACGATTAATATTCCACAGTTTCGCAGATTCAGAGAGGATGTCAATTAACTATCTTGTTTTTATCTTTTATATTAAAAGTATGAGTTTTTATACATAAATTATGTTGCATTCTTTGAATTTGCATAATTTGAAATTTGCATTTTGTGTACTTCACAAATATTTGCGTGGCAACATGATTTCACAAAAAATAAAAAATATTACCAAAAGGCAAAAGTTAAAATATTTTTAAAAAAATTCGTTCAAAAACAAAATTTTTGACTGCACTTAAATTATTTAATTCCAACTGCTATATGCAGATACATAAGAATATGTATATATAAAAAATTAAAATTGTTATGCATGTACATATTTATATATATATAAGATTAGATATGTAAGTCAACTTAATATTTATATATATACATATGTATGTACTTAGATATGTGTATATGCAGATACAAATATATTCTATAAGCATCCACTATGTAATGATGCCTTTACCAATGTTCTTTTTTTGGTTTTGTATCAAGTATGAAAGTGGGCGTTTGACAAATTTTAGATACTCGGACTCATACTCATACCCCAACGCATTGCTACGCACAGTTTTCTTTAGGAAATCCGAATTTTTCATGCATGAATAAAAAATTTCCTCACCTAACCGAACCAAAAGTTAAGATATTGCCAATGTACTCGTATAGTACAATATATATACATATATATATATATCAAGTATTTTTGTCCAGGGTTCCTTGTTCTGGTGTTCCGTCATTGTTGTTGTTGTTGGTCTGGTGTTCTGGTTGGTTTTGTTTTGTTGAGGTGCTCTTCACTTGACTGCAACTAACCACCCACTTAACAATTCAAAACTTTCTGTTTTACCAGTTCATATTATTATTAGTATTTGCTGCTGTTGTTGTTGTTGTTGTTGTTGTTGTTGTTGTATCTGTTGTGGTTGTTGGAAGTGTCCTCTTTGCTTGACACTTATTATAATTAATTAAAAGTAAATTTTACATTTTGCACTCGACAAATATTTACAAATGCAAAATATCTTATTCATTTTATTTTTAATAATAGTTTCAATTTATTTTTGGCTTTCAATTTAATTTTTTTTTATTTTGTTGCTCAGTACATTTGGTTTTTTATTGTTGTTATAGATGTTGTGTTGTTGTTGTGTTGGTATTTTGGTATTTTGCACCAACTAAAGTGCACTTGGTCATTTGGATATCAACCATACTCATTAGTTCATTCGTACTCATAATATCGCCTTCGCCACCTCCATACTTTGTGCTCGTTCTGTCAAATTATTTTACAGCAGAAATTGTCATTGCTCTGCTTCGTCCGTCCACATCCATTGGTATAACCCAAACGTTCCAAAACAACAATTTACAAATTTTATTTTACTTAAATTATATTATACAATTTTATTTGCTTTCTCTTTTAATCTAATCAAATAAGTTTAGTGAAGTGTAACTAAAAAATTTTAAACAATCCGTTGTATGGAAAATAAATTTAATCATGACACGAACTAAATAATTAATTATAATAATCCTTAATTGAAGTCGGAAGGTTTCTAGTTGCTTCTTTACTCGGAAATTTGGTTTTCCACAAGATTTTCCATAAGTAACCTTCATATCTTCGCAACAGTGCTATGTTTTGTAGCTCTTTTAACACCTTTTATAAGGATACTCAATAAGAAGTGAATTTTTAAAAATTGATCAGTTCCAATAAAAGCATTTAACTTAAAAAAAAATCGATTATATCTAGTCTACTATGGTCTACTACTATATTCTGTTGATTGTTTTTTGATTTTTTCTCTAAACATTGATTATCGCCACTTTATCCTGTGGCAGTCTTTTACTTCAGTGCCTTATAGATATGCATTTAGTTAGAAAAAAAACTGAAGCCATCGCTGAATTGATTCTCAAAATCCCCCTCACATATATTACTGTTTAGATGCACTGTTCATTCGGGTCGATTTTTCCGTTTTTGTTTCTGTCAATGCAAGTTATCGCCATCTTACTTTGTTACCTAGTGAAAGTTGACATCGTACTTTATTGTCTGAAGTCATCCCCGCAAAATTCTGCTTATATATGTTACTTGCTTCAAATGCTATTTTCATTTTCTAGAGAATTTTTTCAATTACTTTCTAGTAACGTTGATCATCGTCATTCTATAATGGTGGTTAACTCCAGCCTGTGAAAGCTAAAGCCATCACAGAATTGAAACTTGAAGTCCTCTTTCATACGTCACATATTGCTTCAAATGGTGATTCCATTCTGTCTAGACCCTAGGACGATATCCTGCTTTATCGTTTTCCAAAAGCGCACGTAGTCAAGAGAGCAGTTGAAGCCATCTCTGAAATGAATTCCTACGCTATGTTCACGAAAATAGATTAATTATAAATTGTAATTATATATAAAACAAAAATTATATTTGACAGATTGATTTCTGCATTTTAAAAAGAAATAGAAACTCTACTTAGTATTCCTCTTAATAACTTAATTGTTAAATATTTATTAAAATTGAATACTGTAACACTTTTTTTACAATATTTTCAACTACCGAAAATTGCAAACTAAATGAGAATTATAATTTTTATATATGTAACAAGCAAATTATAGCACTTTGAACTTTAGTAAATAATTATTAAAAATATTTTTATGTAAGGTGTTGTATTGATTCTATTATCAAACGATATATATTATGTATTTATTATTTATTATTATAATATATATTATAGTTATATTTCATTTTACAATATTTAATTTAATTTTGAGTTTGTTTTAAAGATACAGAGCCCATCTTCTTTTACTCTAATAGGTTGTTGCCACTAAAAAAAAGATACAAGTCCGGATTTGAGAAATAGTTGAACAGATGAGAGCATGTCCAGAGAACTGACAAACAATAGAGTCGTATACGATTTTTTTTAATTTATTTTTTTTTATTGCGATCTGTCACTTAAGAATTGACAATGAACAATGTTTAAGAGTAAGTGGCTAAATACTTAAAATTATTATGGGCTTGTATGGATTGTGCTCAGTAGCATATCTGTCTGTTGCAGCCAGTCACAGATTGAAGTTCCAGTGGCTTTTGTTTGTGGAAACGTGTGAACTTTCTTTCTTCTGCTACAATTCTACTGACAAAATGGTTAGGATGATATTACATATGTTTTTCTGTGATTTTTGGCTTAGCTTTTTATAATATCCATGTTTTAACAACCATGTTTAACATGCTAACATAAAAGAGACTTTCTCCAAAGTAATGCAAAAGCGGTTTCAGGATGGATAAATCTCTTCGAAGTGGGGTGTTTTGGTCTCTGTATAATATATATGTTAGGGAGTGGGGCATTTCATACCGACAGACGGTGGTCGATTTGATGGTGTATGAATCATACACACCATTCAACTATTCACCACAAAAAAAAAAAATAAAAAACAAAAATTGCTTCATAAAGTGCTTAAGTGTTAGTAGTAAATATAATTAAACTAAAATTGGATTAAGTAAATAATTAAAAATATTTTCATTGCTAAAAATAAAAAAATGTAAATTATATATAAATTAAAAAACTATGTTATATTTGTTTTGTTTTTATTTAAATTTTTCGTTTAATGAGAAACAGCAAAATTTACTGCGAACTACGAATTTGGGTCAAATTAATAACCACAAATAAAACTCAACTAAAAATAGCTCTAAAGAACTGCTTGGAAGAGAATAGAAAAAGAATAGAAAAAGACCAAGTGGAACTGGCAATTGTGACACTTTTCTGTGCGAATCAAACTAAATTTTTAGCGAAACTTTCGCTTTCATTTCATCAAAAAAAAAAAAAATTACACAACTAAATATAAACATTTATACAACAATACATATATTGTATATATGTATATCCCACCTATATAGGTATAATAAAATATTTTTTATTTCAACTAAGCACACACTAGAGAAATAATTAAAATTAATTATGTACAAGCTGCGTACATAAAATAAATTCACACACTTAATTACTTAAAAAAAAACAACAAAATAAAATTAATAAAAAAATTAAAAAAAATAAATAAAATAAAATTTAAAGAAATTAAATTAAAAATAAATTTTATACAATTTTTAAGTAAAACAATTTCAAGAAAAAAAAAATTTAATTGAAAAATTTGCACAAAATTTTTGCACAAAACATAGGCAGAAATTCATTGATGGATTCTTTTAAATTTTTAAAAATATTTCATATTATTTTTTTTTTTTGTTTTTTTGAGATACTTTTTTATGTACGTTTCTCCTAGAATAATCACCGTTCGACCAATAGCAGAGTTCGATATGTAGATTAACAGTTTACTATTTGATAGCACTATAATGATATATCATTGAAAGTTTTATTTATAATTGTTTTATTGCTCACTGACGCATATCGAACGTAACTAGTTTGCACTCAATATCTGTGCAAAGAAAAAAGTATCTATTATCAGGCAACAGGTAGTCTCACCGACTCATTGGCTTTAAGTGCCAATCTTGAGTATTTGGCATTTGGTATCATTGAACTTATCGTTGATTATTTCTACTGCTGTCATAAAACTGAATGAAAGTGAGAATATTTCAGTTTTTTTATTTTTTCGCAATTTATTTTATTTTATTCTATTTACTTTTAATTTTTTCTCGGTTTTCATTTTATTTGTGGTCTTGCTCCGTATTTGTATCTGCAGTATATTATTTTTTTGATTTTATCTAATCTGAACGAAGTTTGTTTTTGCTGATATCTTTTACAAAAAAATTCTTTAATATACTTTACGAAATAAAAATAAAAAATAAAACTTATATTATTTTTAAATAAAAAAAAAAATATATATATATATATATAACAAAATATATATAAGTCATGTTTGTTTAAAACTTTTACTTTTCGAGTGCATATTTGTCGTAAAGAAATAAAGTATCTGTACTTTTATGAGTGTTGTACTTATAATGTATAAATTATTTTTTTTTATTTTTTTATTTTTGATAATAAATTTGGTTGTATTATACTTTTTGTTTGTCAAATTTTTTTTTGTTTGATTACACATTCTTTTGATTATGTAATCTTAATGTTTATTTCATGAATTTAATTCTTATTTAAAATTTTTTTTATTTCATATAAATCATTTATATTTATTAAAAAAATGTATAAAGAATGAATATATGAAATCATTACATAAAATAATGATCTATAAAAAAGAAAAAAAAAAGAGTGATGAGAATAACGTACGAAAGTCTAGCCTTCCATGAATAATAAGGTAAATATTAGAAGAAGAAGAAGTTTGAGTAGAAAATCCATTCACTAATCCACTCGGTGAACTATTCAGGCAGTACTCCTAAACGTTTGAATTTACAAATTAAATAATAAGTTGTACAAACTTTTATTAATTATTATAAAAGTCGAACTTCAAAACCAAAAGTTAGTCGTCCAAATGAAGTGAAAGAGTTCCGATAAGACTAGTTTTCTTGGCTTTGCCAGTCCAGTACAGTAACGATCGCCTAGTCACTAACATCGCTTTATCTACAGTTCTGGACAAAGATGTGCTGATGATAAGCACGAAAATGTTAAAATTAGATGAATAAGTATGATGTAAAATAGATAATAAAATACTTCGGGAAGAAAAATGGTAATGATAATGATACAATAATATTAAAATTTACAATAGAAGACAGAAAAAACCAAAAAAAAATGTAATATTGAGAACAAGGATCTAGAAGAATTTGAAATAAAAGTTATAAACGATATAAAGTCGGAAAGGAGTTTAAGGACTGAAAGTGATCCGATAAGACTACTATTAGTTTTTCTACCAACCTACTGTAGTACAGAAATGATCTTCTTGTCTGACGTCGCTTTATATGTATTATCAATTTATATATATTATTATATATACATATATAAATTGCTCAGATTTTATTTAGAAAAGTTGGTATTCGGTTCAACCTTGATTTTCTAAAGCACTTCTGTTGCAAATATTCGTTTTGTTGTTGTGAGCGAAGTGGTTTGAAACTCTGACAGTCTCTTAAAAACGTGCGTTGAACATGGATACGTAGGATTTATTTGCTGTGTATGCGTTCAAGGTTAATTAAGCTTTGACTGCTGGCGTGAGTGGAGTGTAGGGGTTTTTTTGTAATTGTTATGAACTGTATTTATTAGGATGTTTTATAGGCAGTGTTACTTTAGTAAGTAATGTTTAAAATTTTTAAAATCTATTTTTAGTAGTTTCATAAATTAAATTAATCCTTTTAAACTATTATTTATTTATTTTTAATTTTCTAATTTATTATTATTTTGTATATGTATTACTTTGATTATTAAGCAATATGATCAAGATAAGATTAACAAAATATTTAACTTTGACATAACTCTTTCAAGCATCAATCACAAGAAACCGGTACTAATGGATTCAAACATTTTTTTTAAAACAACAACAAATATTCTCATCTAGGACTATTGTGATTTCAATAAAATTTTTCACACCCCTTGAAGGAATTTATTAAGGTTTAGGGTGTCAAACACAATAAAACGAACACTCTCTACTTTAACAGAACTCTGTTATGTTATACTTTCTGTTACAAGTCATCATAAACAATCAACCATTTTGTGCAAATTTATTCGAATAATAGCTAATCTCTCAGTTAAAACCAAATTAAATAGTAAGCTGAGTTGAGCTAATAAATTTTGTAATTTATTTAAATCTTTTCCTCCTTTGTCTTCTTCCTCATCGGAGTAGTAATAAATATAACTTTTTTGTCTCTGTGTGTGTATGAGTATGCATAGAAAAATCATATGTCTGCAATTTATTTTTTTTAATAGCTTTAACACAAAAAAAAATATATTATCAAGGTCATCACCAAAACGTGTACGAAAAAAAAAATTTATATAGAAAATGTAAATATAAAAATATATAAAAAATGACAAGCAACAACAACAACAACAAAATAGTATAAATTGTTGTTGTGAACTGCGAATAAATGCAACTGACATCATAAAAAATTATAATAAACAAAACATGAACACCCAAAAATATAACAACAACAACAACACCAACAACTACAATAAGAAGCACAACATCAACAGTAAAATAAATTAATTTTTAAAAAAGCAGAAACTAACACAATTACAATGTCAGCAACTTACACAAACGCATACAATTGAACATCTACACATACACACATACATTTGCATTAGCAGTAGCAATAAATTTGCCAAAATTATTTGCAAAATAAAAAAAATAACAACAACAAAAATCATATAATAGATAAGAAACGCGTTTAACGTAAAGTCAACATGGCAAAAAAAGAGAGAAGAATTACAAAAACGAAAAAAAAATTCATTTTTATATATATTAGTATAATAAATATACAGCGTGTCTTGTGAACTTTCTTGTTTGTTAGACTCAAGGTAATAGTTTTGAGATATTAACTATACATTTGCTCTTAGCCCTCTTTGTATGTTATTAACAGTCTAAGTAAAAGGAATCAATGAATATCTTTTATTTGGAATAAGAGCGTCATAATCCAAAAAATTTTAACAAAATATTTAACAGAGGGACGATTAAACTGTATCCATAAGAAACTTTAAATAATTGGGGTCTCACAAAGTAAAAGAAAGTAGTTTGCCAGTTTATTCCAACTTAGAACAAATGAGGCACACCTAGAGAAAGTAGTGGAGTTTCCAACTTTTACTAATGCCATAAATGCGCAATTATCAATATATTAATTAATAAACAAGTTTCAAAGTAATAATTTAGATGACATAAATAAATTTAATTAATTAAAAAAAATATTACTTTTTTTTATTATATATATTGCAGATTTAAGTACCTAAATTCCTTTAGCACCCTGTATGCGAGTTATTTGTGTAGGGCACATTAAATATTACATAGTGAATACAAAGTAAAAAAAAAAGAATTGCCAAAATGCGAAGAAATGCGATACGAGCTCATCCAAAATTTATTCAACATACGAATTCAATTCACGGTCAATAGTGATCGTAAATAAATGAACGTGCAAGTTTGCAGAAGTCTTTGCGTGCGTGTGTGTGTGTGTGTGTGAATATGTAACCGCGTTTAATGCCAAATGTGAGAACAGACACAGACCTAATGACTGAAACAAAATTGCAAATTTTTAGGTAAAAATTTTTTGGTGATTGTTGTTAAGGGCAAATAATTTTACAATAAAAATAATAAAAAAGAAAAAGACATTAAAATGCTTTATAGACAAGTTTCTTTCCCTTATAATAATTCAGACACTCATGGGAATGAAATTGAAGATAACTGAGTCATTCAGATAAATAATTAAATTCTTATGAATTATTATAATTAAAATATTTTTCGAGTTACATTGATTGGATTGAATATATTTATATATGTATATAATAATGTTATATATTATAAGTTATATATATAAATAACATTGTAACAACTTTTAGAGATTTATTTACTGATTATATATGTTTTTGTACGGATGTATATATATTATAATTTGTTTGCAATTGGTGGAAAGCATTGAAGGTTGAATTGAACCCACTAAAACCACCTTTTAGGAATGATTGAAAAAGATTTTCACAGCTATCATAATCAATATATCATAATGTAGTGATATATAATAATATATAATTAAAATTATTGTGTAAATATTTTTAATATTTAATATATTTATTTGTGCATCTATTTTCGTAGAGAACATTTAAACTCTATTTTAAAAATTTTGTTTTATTGCTTTTAGATTTTAAGTTTTTAAACTCATATTGATTGAATAATATCTTTCTGGTATATGAAAAAGGATACTATAAAAAATTAATATAAAGTAATAACGAGATTTTACGAACAGTAGTGAACAACAACAACAAAAATTCATTTTAAATTATTTTAATTAATTGAATTTTTGGCTGATCATACAGCTGTTTCGAGTATTGTCAAATACCCATCATCAGTAGTCTTGGAAATAATTCTTATATTTATTTATTTGTAAATAATTTTTTTTGAGACTGCAAGTACCAGGAATCGAACTCGGGTCCTGCCAAATTTTGAGCTCAGAGTCAGCGCACCTTAACCAACCGACCCAAAGCCGTACTTGACTTGTATGGTCGCACATTTTTCTGGAATTTTGTAACTTTTCTATGAAAGTTTTATTAATAAATTCTTTTGCTGTGTTTATATTAAAACGAAATCATAAACAATAATTGAATTAATTAATATTATTTTTTTTTTTAATTGTTAAATTTCAATACTATGTAGAGGCATTATTTGTTTACATATTTTTTCTTATTTATAGAACCTAATCTGAGGAAGTCATGCTAATGTTACTCCACGATAACTAAAAGATATACAAAATTTTTTTCTTCTAAAAGTCTTAAGTTTTTTTTGTGTACGTTTATTTAATTTATAAATAGTTGTGCAGATAACAATCCTGTTAGTGTTACATCTCTGGCTACTCAACCCACAGTTAATGACAGCCATCAAGTTGCTGTCGAGCGAACAAAATAAAGGAAGGAAATAGTAGAATAGCAAATCAAGAAAATATTTTAAATTTACAAGAAAATGTAATTAGAAAATAATTAATTGTAAAATTATGAAAGATTATATACTTATTAATTAAGTTGCTTAATAACTAAATTTTCAAACTGAAAACAGAAAACGCATATGCTGCTTCATATCAACAGTAAGCAGCGCTGTTTAAATGGCTTCCACATAAGTATATTTCCCACTAACAGACATACAGGCACTAATTACGCACATAGGCGTATGAGTAACATTATTAAATAACATGAGGCTTATAATAAGAAAATTATTACCTAAAATGTTAACTAAATTCTGTTATCGTTCTAAAAAAAGTTAAAAGTAATAAATAACGTGTGCAAAAATGGCTGCAAGGTTTTTTATATTAAAATAACTGAAGTAATAAATCAATATATTAAAAATAAAAATATAAAATTGAATGCAAAACAAACAAAAAGTACCAAAATAGAAATTAAAAATAGTACAGTTGACTAAATTAAGAAATAAACTATAAATGATTCATTGCTTGTTTAAATGTATATAAACATTTGATTGAAGACTTAAGCCATTTCTTTACATTTCTTAATCACAAAAAAATTTTATCAAAAAAAAAAAAATGTGACTAAAAACAAAAAAGTTCCTAAATAAATAAAAAGTTTGATAGAATAAAAAAAGTAAACGAAAAGTTACTTAAAGTCGTTTGTCCTTGAACATAAAGCAGAAGATCAGCAACATCAATAAATGAAAATACTAACACAAGAGAAAGAATAACAACAACAACAACAACAACAGCACAAATTACAACAAAAACAACAATAATAAAAGTAACGCTTTAAACGCAATAATGCAGTCAGTCGGCATTAGTTGTTACTAACAAAAGCATTAGTATTACTTATAGTCTGCTTTTATTGTTCTGGTTTTGTTTTTTTTTTTGTTTTTTTTTGGCTTTTTGATACATACAGTTTTTTGCAGTTTTTGGGTTTGGCACATGTTGTTGTCATTTCTACTCATTGCTGTTGTTGTTGTTATTGTTTTTGGTGCACATGTACATGTATTTAAGGAAATTGTGCGATTTTGATTTACTATACACAAAAGCAAAAGCATCAAAAGTTTGGGTTTGCGTGTTGCTTTTAAATGCTTTGTTGTCTGGACGTTGTTGTGTTTATATTAAGCTGCGCTTCGCTGTTCTGCTCTGCTCTGCTCTGCGCCTCTAACACTTTGCTATGCATCAAACTTTGCGCTCCACTAATTTAAAGTTCATCAAAAACTAACACAAAAAAATTTTATGTGTGTGTGTGTGTGTGTGTGTGTTAGTGTTGTTACACCAGTGCAATATGTATTTTATTTGGCATGAATTGGTGGTGTTGGTTTTCATTGAATGGAAGCAACTTCGTTGGAGAACTTTCAGGAATTGTGGAATAAAAAATGTATTTTTATAAATATTTACATATTTATTTATGCGTTTCATTTATTTAGCTGTTATTTTTATTTATTTATTTAAGTTATGTTATTGAAATTTTTATTTGTTACTAATTAAGAATATATTTTTATTTTTTTTGTGCTATTTTTTCTGGTATTAGTAGAACCTTTAGATGTACTGGTTATATATCGAATTGATAATATGTCTCAGAAAAGAAAAGTATAAACTAAATTAAAAAATATTAATTTAAACTCATATTCAACTAAATATAAAATAATTGAAAATTAGTTGAAATGAGTTTCTATTGTAAATAATTTCATCTGTTATATTGCTTTAATTTTTTATGAAAAAAAAACTTATTATATATATAGAAAGAACAACTATGTGCCCCTGATCTCACCTTGAACTCTTATTATTCTATATCTGCCCTTTTAACGACATAAAAATTCACAAAATTGAAGTGTGCTATCAAATTAAGAGCTTCTTTCCACACTGTAACCTATTTATTTTCTCAGAGAATTTTATTAAACTTTAATTTCATTAATATTACTAATAGATTTATTATTTGACAATTCTTCGTAGTTTTCGAAAACTGATGCGGTCTTAATACAAGAACTACCCTCAATTCTGTGACCTATTTACTTCCTTTATAGGTAGTCTAATACTTTTTAGAAGTTCTCGAAGAACTATGGAATTTAATACTCTTGATTTAAAAACTACCCTCAACTCTGTGACCTATTTACTTTCTTTATAGACAGTCTAATACTTCTTAGAAGTTCTAATACTCTTGATACAAGAACTACCCTCAACTCTGTGATCTATTTACTTCCTTTATAGGTAGTCTAATGCTTCTTAGAAGTTCTCGAAGAACTATGGAATTTAATACTCTTGATACGAGAAGTACCTTCATATTTGCGACCTATTTACTTCCTTTACAAGCAGTCCGATACTTCTTAGAAGTAAATTTTTTAAAGGTCAATATCAGTTTTTGACTGTTCTTTGAAGTTCTCAAGAACTAATAGGGTCTAATATTTTTGATACAAGATGTACCCGCATCACAGTAACTTATTTATTTTCTTTGAGAACTTAAGGAGGTTGTCAATAACAATTTTTGAAAGTTCTACGAAGTTTTCGAAGACCCATTGAGTGTAATACTCTGTTACTTCTAATTTCTTCTTCTAATGAATTTGTATTCTATGTAGTGTAGGTTGTTAAGATGCAAGTAGCACTGAAAAAGATACATCTGCATCTATAATCTGTTTAGTAATATGAAAAATTATATAAGGCCATCCAATATCAGTTTCTGACAATTTTTAGCTTTTGCAGTTTATGCAACTGTGAAGGAATGAAGAAACATGTTTTTTTAGGTTTACTTCCAGTATTTTAATCAAACAATTTTCTATGGGAGTTGCATGATGGCTTATATTCTGATTTTTGACATTGAGTAACTGAATATCAGATAGATGTTTATGTATTTTTTTGGTTAATTACACAGCTCTGGACACAGCTCTGGAAAGTGTTAAAACTGGAACTAGCAAGAGCACCTATTATTGGATGTCACATAGACCGAATGAAAACAGAATGAATTGTTGGTGAAATTAGCGACTTTCACAAAATGTTTAAGAAACCAACGCGTCAGATAGGGAAAAATGTAAGCTATTTGGTAAAAAAGGGTTGATCTAAGGACCATGGTATGAAGAATTTTATTGAACTAAGTCTTGTAATGAGAAAATTTCACATACTCGACAAATTTAATTTAGATATTTCTATACTGATTTATATATATCAATATTTGCGTATAGTAATATGTTCAATATATTGTTGTCAATAAATCTTACTTTATTGACTTATATCTCCATAAAATATTGCATTTGATGTGTTATAGATTTATTTCGATTTTAAATTTTATTTAAATTAATAGCGCATGCGTTCATCTTCCCCATTTAAGTCACCCAAAAATTCATATCTCGTCCTCTGCTTGTCGGTCTCTCTGTCTCTCTCTGTCTATCGGTCTGTGTGTCAATGAAGTTAATTCCAAGTAAAATTTATGAAAATTTATTGAGATACTTTTCGCTGACTTAAGGCGTGTAATTTTCGAAGAATCAAAACAACAACAGCAACAACAATAACAACAACAATGATGGCAACCAATATCCATGATGTCATATTTTGTGTTGCGTTTACTGCAATTTATCTTACGGATGAGTTACTTTTATAGCTTTTAGGTATGTACAGCAGCAATCTGTGCTATTTGTGCTATTGAGCGAACGTCTGCGATGTGACAGACATGCAGGGTCAGGTTAAAGTTGAATCATTTATTCTAACAAAGTTTTTTTTCGATTTTTTTTTTCTATTTTGTATGAGAGTATATTGTATCTCGGCTAATCAAAGCGTAGATAAAACAATTTGCACGATCTTTTGTCATAAGCAAACGTTCTTGAGCGTCGTAGATACATGCACGACTGTTGTAAATAAATCAAGTTTCGATTACAATTATTATTAATATTATTAATTAAACTTAATTGTTTTATTTAAAGTTCAATTTACAAAAGGATTTTCAAATGTTATAAGCGAATTTTTTTCCATAAATCTTTTTTAAGATTTTTTTAAATAATTGTTAACTTAACTATTGTTTTAGTTATTGTTATTGTTGTTGTGGTTATTGTTGTTTTTGTTTTTGTTGTAATTTCAAGTTTCAAGTCCTCGAATTTTTTCTAAGCAAAGCACTTAACACTTAGTCGTTGTCGTTACTGTGCCGTTGCCGTGTCGTCGCCGTGTCGTTGCCGCGCCGTTGCCGTGCCGTCGTCGTGCCGTTGTTGGTAGTAAGCGTTTTGTATTGTTGTTGTTGTTTGTATTTCTCGTTTAATTATTGACGAAAACCTTGACGCGTTCATACTTTGCTTGTAAGTCACGTCCGAAGAACGCTGCGTGTGTGTGCTCCCGTCTCGTTGAAAGATTTCGTCCAAAAATGCGCATGCGGTACGCCGTACGCATGCGCTACGACAGCAAAAGTTTACTTCTAAGTTTTTAGCTTTAAATTTTTTGTTTTCTTGGCTCTTTTTTGTTTTACCTTTCCATGTGCGAATTTTAATGTTGTTTTCTGTTTATTCCCTACCTTAGCAGCGCTGCGATGCCAATTTTTGCCAACTTTAGCAAATGTTTTTTTTTTGACTTACTTCTTTTGTGCTGCGCATGTAAAGCAGAATGTAGAATTTGTTTTGACCAATTTTTGATTAACCAAAAAAAAAAAAAATTAAACATGTTTTTATTAGATTTTTTTTCCAGTACAAGCCATAACGAATGTTATTTGCTACATATGCGATATTTAGTTCACAGTAGTGCTCGTACAGTGGGACAAATTGCAACAAAACTTTATTAATTTTTTTTTTTAAATTAAATTAAAACAATTAACACAAAATAATGAAATATAAATTAATTATCAATTAATAAAACAAATTTGCTTATATAAAAAATTAGAGTCCTAACTTTAAGAGTGTAATTACTAATAGGGTTTAAGTAGTCTGATGCGTCTCAAACAGCATCTTCGGCTTTAATGTCAACCTTCTACCTTTGCGTGATACACCCTATTTCAACAGAAGAGACTCTGGCGAACAAGTACATGGCAACATCTTGCTGTAGTAGAAAATGACTACAGCTAAAGCGGTGAATGTGATAAGTTTGCAGGCCGCATGTCCAATAAATATTCGTCAAAGGTAGCAGCCCTACCACCAAACTTCAAGAACTTCAAGAACTTCAAGAGAACAACCCTTATCAATAACAATACAACAAGAGAAATTTGTTATATCTTTAAGCTCCTAATGGGGTATGGAATATAATAAAATAATAATAGTAATTACTGTTATTGCTATGGTACCGGTGAGCAAACTGCTAACATTGTGGTATTTATCAGTACAACCTAACTTAAAGTGAAGTGAATATTTTTGGCACTTTATTTCAATATTTTATTGTGTAAAGATATTTGCTTGCCAAACAAAGCAGATGAGGTAGACCAACAGGTTGGCTTAGGAACATGTTTGAAACATCTGATAAACCTGGGCATAAGAGCGTTATAGTGGTAGCCACCCTTTAATCCAAAAAGCGATTTTATACCACTTTGCAAACACGTCACTTGCTATTTGTTCAGTTATTTTTTGTAAGCAGCATTCTTACTTATTTACTGCTGTCTTTCTCTCCTAAGTGGAGCATAGGGCCTCATCGGTTGCAGTCACCTGGATATTCGAACGTGAATTTGGCGACTTCACATCCGATGCGTCTGCTGACATGGCAGCGGGATTAGCCGTGAATTGGTTGCCCCGTGGAGATATAGTTCCGCTGTGGTTTTCATAAATTTTTGTTACGAGTATAAACAAAAAAGTTTTTTTTATACTATACTTCCAAAAGAAAGCCACCTTAGCATAATCCTGACTACGCCAGGGAAGTCAAGACATCTGTACGTAAGTTGCATTCTTTTAGAATACAATAATAGAAACGATAATAATAGAATCGATAATAATAGAATCGAATCGAATAATAGAATAGACTGCTTCATAGATTAATAGCGACCTTATTTTCCCATTAAAATTTTAAATTTAGAGTTAGTTTGTTGACAGGCCATTATCTCCAGAAAATTAGAAAAAATCTTCACATCTGATTTGTTCAGCGCATGAGAAATTAATATACATTCCATGAACGAAACACTTGCAGGCGTACTATTTCGTTTAGTTCGTTGGAAGACCTTCTTTTGAAAAACATCTTATGTTCACATAAAAATTTGAAAGTGCTAAAACCCATCGGTAACACTTTCAGAACTAACACAAAGTTAGTTTTCTACAGAAAAATATGTCAATAAGATACAAATTATCCATATCCTATTAGAACTTAAACAATCTAATTTTTTGATAGAGAAAAATATGTCACTCAGATATTTATTCCATTAGAAGAGATACATCGTTTTAAAAACAAATAATTCCATAACACCTTAAACTATACTTTCAAATGACCACTTCTTTATCTATAGAAAACTATGTCACTAAGATACATATAAGACGATATAAATCGTCTTAGAAATGAAAAATTCCATTAAGTCTTAAGAAATGCGTCCAAATAAATGCGCGGAATAAATTCTCTGTAGTTTTCATCAAGTGCCTAATAAATAATTTTAAAATAAAAATTATATTCTATTGGATTTTCATATTATAAGACACCTTGCATGTTTAAAGTAATTTTTAATTTTTTTTCAATTTTATTAAGCGTTAAAGTAACTCATCAGCTCCGTCATCATCCATCGTATCGAACGCCTACTTCAGCACCCACCAAAAATCTGTCAAAAGAATTAGCCATGTTTAAGTGAAAAAAAACGAGTGTTAAGTAAATAATTTAACAACTTACAAAAATCAAATTAATTAAATTAGTTAACAAATTTATTAACAACAATTGACAAATATTTTCTTTTTGGGATTTTAAGTGACTTGAATGTGGGTGCCATATCTATCGATGTCGGACTAGAGTGAAACTGAATTGGTTAAGTAGTCTCATAAAATCAAGAATTCACGTCGAACTCACGAAACTATCTGTGCATTTTGATTAAATTCACAAAATTCTCAAGAAATAAAAATGCAAATCTATCTACAATCAATGTATCTGTATCTGTTGTTGTTGTTGTTGTTGTTGTTGTATTGTACCTGTTAAAATTGATTGCTCGGTGTAAATATCTTTGCGCACGCATTCGTATTGTATCTTTTGCAGTTCGTGGCAAGAATTGATGACGTAATGTTGTTTTATTTTTATTAATGAAATAATTTTAAATTTAGTTTTTTGGTCACAAACTGAGTTTAGTTGAATGTATCCTTGAAATAGTTTTCATTTTGCTGTGAAATCAGTAAATGAGTTAAACTTGTACTTAATTTGCTGCTTAGAAGCGAAGTTGCACCGCAACTTGCATTTAAGTTAATTTAATGCAGTAATTAATTAACTTAAATGCATAATTAATTGCTTTTGGTTAAAGTTCATTGACATAAATTGCCATATAAAAAAGATAATGAATTTGTTTATAAATTGGCATAAAAAATTGTTTAACAGTTATATGTTGAGGCGGATATCTTTCTTAATTTGTCTAAAGTATCTCAAGTAGTTGTGTATGTCCTGCTGTTCGTTATATTGCACTGTTAACGTAAATAAAAAAATTTGTAATTAAAATTAATTGCAGATTTCATTTGGCATTTATAGGCTTAAGTACAACTTAATTACTGGCTTAACAGTGAAGACTTAAGCCGCTGTTTTCTGACTGTCTTAAAATGGATTAATAGCATTTCATGCAAACTTTTGCGCGCCTCGAAACGAAATCAGTGCAAAATTAATTGGTAAAAGTTGTAAACTGAGGATTTTATTTTAATTAAAATTACTCCAAATCTGATTACAGTAAATCGTATCATAGGAAAAATTAAAAACATATTTAGAAAGTAATAACAAAAAATTACTGCAAACGTAAAAGTGGATGTAATATAAACTATCTGTAGGTACCACCAATTAATTGGTAGGAGCCAGTAACTTACGTTCATTAAATTTGAAAATAATTATTTAATTATTTGTTTTTATCATGGTGGGAATGTAAATAAATTATTTAGGAAAAATGGAGCCTTCAGCCGGAAGTTGTAATTTGTACGGTATATCGGTATCACTCTGGTTACAGCATGTTCTGAATGAAGGAATTCATACCTCATCTGCAGACAAAGCAATAAGATTTTCATTGATTTTATAACAAAGGGTATGTAAGAACTACATAGTCAAAGGCATTAGAGACTAGACGAAGGAAACTACATTAAATCCATAAAAAAGTCTAAAAACTGGCTGCAGTTTTCATAGCAAAGCCCATAAGACTAAGTTTTTTAAGGTACTTGTTTATCAAACTGTAATCAGACTTAATCTAACCATCAAATTATGACCACTCAGTAATTATACAGTAGTAACATGACAATAAATGTTGACAATATCACTCCAACCTTCCATATTTAAACAAATATCTAAGCTTTCATTATTATAACGTATGTATGATAGATAACAGATGCAAAACTATATTACCTGCTATGTAAAATTGGAACTACTCTATGCGATTAAAAAACATGGATTATGGTCGATCCGTATTAACACAAATAGCTCAAAAGTAGGAAATATATATACATATATATATATATATATATATATATGCCCGTATATAGTGATTCAGAATTAAAATGGAATGATCAAGTCTTCCCATTCGATTATTTTTCCACCAATATGTTAAAGATTCCTTTAGTTCCTTTAAATAAAGATTCGAAGATGTGCTTATACATGTTATTTAAGCACTATTGGTCTAACAGAATCCATTCATGAAGGGCTTCCACAGTATATAATTGGACACTATTTATTGTATTAATTAGCTTTTGATTATCGAATTGTCATATTGTAGTATTTACTAAGATAAATTTAGAGCCATCAATAAAGTAGAATGATGGCTACCTTATACAAAATAATATATATGATGAGATGTTATTTTCACTGCAGAGATAACTAATTATAATAAGGTAATGCAAAGGATCGTGCTTACAGAGACAACATACATACTCTCAATGAATTGAATACGTTTTGGCGAAGCTAATATATAGTAGATATATAGCAAGACGACAACCCATAGAAAATTTTTTTGAATGGATCCAAAACTGTAATGTGGGCGGCAAATAAATATATTTCACACCGAATGGCAAGTTGTACATAATATATTATATTACATAATATGTATTATGTATATTATATAATATATAAGAGTTTTATCGAAGTTGAAATCACAAGACTATTTCATTCATGTTAACTCTTGATACCACAAAATGAACATAAGGTTACTTTAGGCTTTAGGACAAGTCTATGATGGACTGTACGTAGATTGTTGTGTTACCTTAAGAGTCCTATTTCACAAATGTCCCCATATATTTATATTGTATATCAATTTTATATAATAAAGTAAAATTGTAATTAAATTAAAAATTATTAAATAAAAAAAAAACAAACCTTGTCATTTGTTAAGAAATCTGTTCTAGTTGCTCTCCGAACCTGTGTTGTGTTTTTAAAATGATTTCGCCGGAATCAAATCATTTGTTGTAATTTTCTGACCACGAAGCAAAAGATGGAACCAAGTATATCGTCTACACGGTTTAAGTGAAGGAATTTGACAATCCGACACCGTAAAACGTTACCTGGCCCAAAGCCTGGTATTTCAACGATCACAATAAAAAGTCTGGTAATAGATTTTTTTTTAAGACTTCAATAAAAATTGTATCTCAATTCGCCGTTGTGATGTCTGCTTTTTAAATATTTTTGTTCTTTTATAATATTGTTAACTTTTATGTAATTAAATTATTTTTTTCACTATTTTTTTATGATTATTTGACATTTGAATTATAGCTCCGTCCTTGTTTGAAATCAATTTATTTATTAGTTCTAGTATCTTTTTTTCTCTCTCAGATTTTGAGATATATTTTTGGTTTATTTTTTACACATGTAGCGCAATAAATTTTATTTGTAAAATATGTTCAACAGCTTCAGCTTGTTTAAGTATTTTTACTAAAATAAAAATAAATTTTTATTAGTTTAAATATAGAAATCCCTCCACTTTATATGTTATTATATATATTTATATATTATATATTTATTCCTTTTATATGTGTGCAAAATCCGTAAACAACGCAAGCGTCATAATTGCCAAAAATGTTTTCAATTCGCAAATTTTTTTCTTCTCAAAATTAATTTTATATTTATGTATATATTTATATTGTATATACGCAGATATTACTTATTTTTTGTGAAATTTATCTTTGTAAGTGTAGGTTTGTTCAGTTGTATCTTAAATTGCTGCCGCATCGCTACCTTAAGTATTTTACATGCTTTGTTATACCAGTTTTATGTGCTTTTTTTTGGCGGTGTAATAGGTCTACCTTTTCCTACCTAAAATTCTAAATTCTATGAAAGAACGATGCGGCACTAAATGTATCTTGGTATTGTTCTCTTCTCCACTTGTACTTCGTCTTCAGCGAAGGCTTCGTCTTCGTGGAGGGTTTTTGCAAAGACGCAGACTTTCCTAATTTTTATTGCAAACTACAATTTGATTCAGCTGCGTTAGTTTTGTATATAAAGAGAACAAATCTATAATATATAATAATTTACTAAATATGTATATAAGCTATTATAAAAAATAAAATAATATTAAAAATGTTAAAATTTTCTGGAGTGTATACTAATCAGTAAATTATTATCGAACGAAGTTGCTCATAAATCGATTGCACAAAAACATTGAAAGATAGACATTAAATATTATATTAATAGTAAAATAAGATACACACATTAAGTACTAAGTTTCTCACACTGTGCTTCGTAACAGCGGTGAAAATTTTCTTCATCTCTTTAGATCACTTTAGGGGTTCAAAATCTTACGCTATGATTATCCATGCTTTCCACCTACCGCAAAGAGAAAGACAGATGTATAAGAAACGAAAAAAAACTACAAAACTTCATAAGATATATGAAGGGCTTTTAATTTTCTCTATTTCATCTCTAAGAGATGATTTTAGGGGTTCAAAATCTTACACTATGGCTGTCCACGCTTTCCACTTATCGCAAAAAGAGAGACAGATGTATAAGTAACGTAAAAAATCTACAAAACTTCATAAGATATATGAAAGGCTTCCAATAGATTTTCAAAAATTATTAAAGGAATCAAATTTGGTTTACTGTAACTTCGGAACCTGTTATTTCTAAACAAAAACATATTAAGTATCCAATTAAGGTTTATATAATAGACTAAATTACTATTTCAGATATAAAAATAATGAGTACAGGTTTTCAACGCATATGTTTCTATTTGACATCCTATCTCCGGTTGATATTGAAAATGGATCACTTTCAGATATATTTTCTGAAAGTATATTAACAAATTAATTTGTTTACGCAGAAAAAACATTTTATGTGGATGATAATGAGTCTTAATTAGCCGTGTTTTGATCATGAATTTCCGGTACTTTATTCCTTCTAAAAATATAACAGTGTAAATTTAAATCGCCTTTCTCTACAACTGAGGAAATATAAATAAACAGAGAGATGAAGATTTTCCAATATTTTGCAGATAATGTACTTTATATGCTTGTCATTACTTCAATAACTGCAAAATAAAGTCTTAAATAGACCGTTAAACAGACAAATAGTCATTGTATTGTCTTGGCGAACTTTTGAATATCGATTTTTTGATATAGCGCGACCTTTCTCTAGATCAGTAAGAAGATTCACGAAAATCAGACTCTTAATATTTGATAGTTAAAATCCACAGCAAAAAATATTACTCCTTCTGTGGGCCTGGAAGAAGACTTTGGAAGAAGACTCTATCAGTAAATCTGATAGACAAAATTTCATAACGGAGAACATTCTGAAGTTGCCTAACCTTTGTCTGGATGGCGAAAAAGATGCTGGAAGAATTCACTTTAATCATCTTCTTAGCGAGAGATAATTTTGTCTCCATTCGTAAGATGGAATGCCCTGTCTATAATTCGGAATAATTATTGCACAAAATATCTAACTTTAGTTCTAATTACTGAAGTCTCTGTAATTTAACTACATATTTTATAACTTCAATGCTCTTAATCCAAATCTATAAATTCATTCTCTACGATATTTAATAGAATATCATATGATTAAATTATAAAATAATAAGACATTTGATTCTACAACCCCAGTTTACGAAAGTAGAAACTTTTTAGACTGATTATAGCGTTCTCAAAAGTCGACTTAAGCCCTTATTGCTCATTTACTACAGAATATCAAAAATTTTTTATTACCTAATATTATTTTATCTCATATGCAAAAATTCTTGTTAAATAACAGATATAATAATAGTATTCACATGTGTTTTTATTTTATGGCTTTGTCCCTTCTTTCTTTGCCAAAATTTTGTTTATTGCAAAAAATATTAAAAACAACAACAATAGCAACTGTAATAATAGCAACAACAACTACAACTACAACATAATTAATTGAAACTTTTCTGTAAGCAACATGAATTCAACACTTAAATGTTTTCATTTTTTTGTTTTTGTTTTTTTTATAAAGCTTTTAATAAAATTACACAAACAAAATACTAGCAACAGCAACAACAACAACAATAATAACAACGAGAAGAGGAACAATAAAAAAAAACAACAAGTACATAAGAAGAAGAAGACAAACATTTTATAATGATCAAACCAAGGGCATTTTTGACACGACAAAGTTTAGTATTTTGCGCGCTGTGTGCGTCTCTTTAACGATAACGTTGACGACGACGTTCCTACTGACGTTATTTGACGTTGACTCTAATAATTTGGCAATGCTGTATGTACAGTGTACACACTGTTTACTGTTGCTGTCCCTGTCGCAGTCGCGGTCGCTGCTGCTAGTGTTAGCAAACTTAATACGAGTACATGGCTGTTACACTCTTGTTTTAGTAGACTCTGCTGACGTTATGATCCTCAAATATAATATGTATGTATGTATGTATGCATGTATTTTTTTTAAAAGATGTGCACAATTTATGCAGCCTTTTTGCAGCTTTATTAATATGTTTTGTTGTTGTTATTTTATTTTTTGTTGTTGATTTAATAAAAGCTAAACGCTGCCTTACTTCATTCCTTGTAATCGTGTGGTGGACTAGATTTGTTGTTGGATTTCGTGTGTTTCGTGTGGAGTTTTTTGTTTGTTACCAAGCGAAGCAAGTTGTTGTTCATGAAAAAAAGGGTTTCGCTTTCAAATGCTTTATTTCATTTTATTAACAAGTATTAACAAGAAACCAAATACAACAACAGCAACAACAATAATGAACAGCAAAAATGGAAGACAATGCAGTATAAAATTAAAAAAAAAAAGACATTTTACAAATACCCCAAATTAAGATAGCCCAAATCGTAATGAAGTTTAGTTTACGGCAGCTTTGAATGTGGTGGCCTGCACAAGGCAGTGCAAAAACAAAAGCAGAGTAAAGCAAAGGCTGATTTGTGTTGCCTCCTAACCTAGTCTCCTCTTTTTTATGGTTATTGGCGCGCCTTAAATTCAATTCTTCTTTTCTTCCTTTTATTATATATTATTGAATTTTTTGTTTTTTTTTCTTTTTTGTTCTAACACGTTTTAAAGTCTGTCCGTTACATTTTTTTTGCACTGCTTGAATATTATTTTATTGTTATTGTATTTAGTTTATTTTTTACACATATGTAAAGCTTTGCTTTGTGTACATGTGTACCAATGCACAAAAAGCAAAATGATAGTTAAGTGCATATATGTACACATACATACATTATATACATATGTTTGGTTGTGTGTTTTTTATGATCTTCGTAATGATATAATTTTATTCCTAAGAATTACTTGAAATTAAGCTCACACACATAATGCGCGAAAATGTGTGTGTGTGTGTGTCTGATGTATCGCATGTTAGATTTAGGAATTCGTTTCGCAAATTTAATGTAAAGCATTTCAAGTTCTCGTTGTTGTTGTTGTTGTTGTTCATGATATTTCTTCTTCTTGCATTTATTTGCTGTTGTTGTTGTGACTTCATTGTAGTTTCATTTACGATTTTTTATGCATGACATCTGCATTTCCAAAGATTGTATATAGAAATTTTCGGAATCGGAGCTCACCTAACACAGTTTGCATTCTGAATGGATTACAAGTTTTTAACAGGAAAAAGTGGTATCGTTCTCGCCGCTTTTGCGTATGGTAAGGTACTTTATGGTACGGTCTGTTGCAAGATCATTTCTACTCATACATTATATTATATTATATTATATTATATATAGGCATGTGTTTTAATTACATGTGTTTTCCATATGCGTTTATAAACTATACATTAAGCAGTAGAGTTCTATGGAAAGTGTTAGGGATGGTATAACTTTAATAAATTTTTCATACATACATATGTACATATTTACTTTACATGTTTGTGGTTGAAAAGAAAATTAATTTATAGATTTTACTCTTGAGTTGCTCTGAACATATACAAAAGATCGTGATTTTAAAGCCCTTAAGGTATCTTGTTTTTATCCAATTAATATTTATTACAAAATGTATAATAAAAGAATGCGATACATTCAAGAGTTACTATACATTAGATACAAGCCTTTTTTGAAATACTCGAACTAAAAGGATCTTTTGTTCCAATAGAATTAATGATGTCACTATAATGATCGTAACGCTTAAGCTAATATTGTTATGGACTAAAGGCTAATTAACAGCTGTGGAAGGAATACAGTTTAATAATATAGATATTACGATCTCTTAAGTACGTATGTATATTCTGTTTCCAATATATGGTCTTTAAGTAGGACAAATGCAAACATATTCCGAAAATCTAAGCGGTACTGTAAAAAATTTTTTGTACTACTCAATGTACTCTGGAGACAACGATGTACTTGTCAAGATGTACTTAGGATTGTGAACTTTGAAAATTGTGAACTTTCAAGTTTGAGTAAAAAAATAACAAATCTCTTACTAAAATCTCTAATTTACACGAAAAATAATAACAACATCACTCTCTTGTTGTAATAGACTAGTTATAAAGTCTGTAACCATCTGAGTCTACAGAAAAAAATGTAACCAGAGTGATAACTAATCAATTGCGAACTTTCATTGTAATTTGAACGAACATCCCAGTCATATGTCTGAGGTTTTTAAACAAATTTTTCAGAAAGTAAAGATGCTGATTAGTATTGCGAAAATACTATTTATTGAGAATGGAATATTGATTGAATAAGATAATATTGGTTGAACTTTGTGTAACCTTTTCACTTAGTGTTATATAAGGGAAATATCAATCGAATAATCCATTTTGATTCTTTACAAATTATTGGAATGAATTTAAGTTCCAAAATAGATTAATTTCAAAATTTATTATTGGAAAAATATTATTCTATAAGTATTATATACGGATTTATAGAACTGTATTCATTCGGAACTTGGAATGTCTTCTGGTCCGTTGCAGGGTCCGTTGCAGCACAAAAGATCAATCTGGTTGCAGTGCTCCGCTCTGTTGGAAGCTAATACTCGGTTCATTCCTATTCCTAAGAATTATATTTTATTACTTTATAGTATATATGACTTTATACTGTAATCCTGTCTATGAATACACTATTTATATAGCCAATCGTAAACTTAAGATGATCATAATATATAACTAAATAAATATTGATAAATATTTTAAATAAATATGTTATATTAAGTTATATATTTTTTGTTGTGGACAAATGTTTCCCTGAGAACTCAATGGAATAAAGAAGAAGAGGATGATATGCATATATTTTGTACTGAATTCCTACATTTACTTTTATATCAAAGTTTTAAAAGTATTTATTTAATTATAGACTTATACCTATGTATACATTTAAAGATGCCATTTTACAGTTATACACTTATAGATTGTTTTTATAGTATTATAATAATTTGTCGATATTGTTTTATTATTTTAAATTATTATTAAATGGAATCATTTTTTATTATATTTTTTTTAATTTAATTTATAGGCATTAGTTCAAGTGTATTATATTTTTTAATATTAAATATATATTAGTTTCGATTTTGTAAAATTCCTTCATTCATATAAGTTTATTATATATTATGCATATTATATTTTTTAAATTAATCATTAATATAGATAATATCTTTAGTTATATCTATATTAATTAGTTACTTTAATACACTTTTTATTATGTCTTTTATTATATATTTTTTTCTTTATACTTATATTGTATTTTTATTATAATATTTTATGTATCATTCTTCAATTATTATATTGTCTTCCTTATACCGTCGTTAATTTAATTTCTTTATCACTACTTTTTTGTACCATGGAAGCTAAATAATTTTTATATACATTTTATAATGTTTTCTATTCATATTAAGTAATGCATAATTTAATGTTAATTAGCTTAACGTATAACGTATTATTAATATATAAAAAATTTATTCATATTAAAAGTAAGCAATATACAATTGATTAAAATAGCTAATTTCAATTATATAAAAATTCTGCTTGGTAGGTCTAAATCATATTATTCCTGCAGACGGACTTATAAGGATTTGTAAGGTATTTCTATAAGCTATTTTAAGCTATTTCAAAATCATCACATAATATATTAATTTGTAAAGATATGTCATTCATTATTGTAACTTAAATTTTTTTTAATTTTATATTTCAATATTTGATCTATCAATTTCTCATGTATGAAATTAATCTATTATTTTTTTTATATATTAATACTAAAATTTATTTATTTTATCTTTTACAAAAAGGTTTTCTTTCTATTAAGTTTATTGTATATTTTAATTATTATTAATATACTTTATTTTTTAAAGATTTGTATATATTAACATTATTTGAATTTTATTTATATATGATAATTTATTCCTCATCTATTATAAATGAAAATCTTAATATTTTTATAGTTTATATCTTTAAGTAATATTTGCGTATATTTCACTAATGTAGATGTATTGAAATTTTTTTAATTTTTATATAATTTGATATCTTTTAATACTGACCTTTTAGTATCCTTTTTTTTTAATTTAAGATGATGAGTTTTTTTTTTGTTGTTAAAAATTATTATTGTTGTAATTTATTGCATATCATTAATTTTTAGAATGTTTTTTTATATGTAATATCAATTTAAAATATTTTAATATATATAGATACATTAAAATATAAAATATGTATACATATTTTAAATATACGAGTATTAATGCGACAATTAATTTATTATATTTAGTTTATAATTATTTTTATTTTTAAGAACTTTTATTCTTAATAAATTTTTTTTTTTGAATTTGAATATGAATTTCATTTAATTCTTATAGACAAAATTTTAATATTTCTTTTAAAATGATAAAATGTATAAATAATAAATAATCCAAACTTTGATAAAATTTTTTAATGTATAAAAATAATTAACATTATTTCAGGTTGAAGTCCTGATTATTTAAGTTTCTATATTTCTGCACAAATAAAGAAATAATTATTTAATTAGTAACAGTTTAATTTTAATAACAGATATAGTTGCGTTATTATTATTTTTTAATTAATTTGTTTATTTTTTTTATATTAATTATGATATTAAATTTTTAATTAGTAGAGTTTGAAATGTAATAACAGAGCTGTTAATGTTATTTTTTTTTATTTAATTAAAAATTGTGCCTAATAAATTTTATAATATCTTCAATATCGCTAAAGTTTATATCCTTAAGTAATGTTTGTGTAAATATTTCACTTATATAGACATTTTAATATAGTTTCATATAATTTAGT
>NC_051847.1:213632588-213636492 GCF_002237135.1 Teleopsis dalmanni
CTACCTTCGCGTGATACACCCTACTTCAACAGAAGAGACTCTGGTGAACGAGTACATGGCAACATCTTGCTGTAGTAGGAAATGACTACAGCTAAAGCGGTGAATGTGATAAGTTTGCAGGCCGCATGTCCAATATATATTCGTCGAAGGTAGCAGTCGTACCGCCAAACTTCAAGAACTTCAAGAGAACAACCCTTATCAATAACAATACAACAAGAGAAATTTGTTGTATCTTTAAGCTCCTAATGGGGTATGGAATATAATAAAATAATAATAGTAATTACTAGTAATGCTATGGTACCGGTGAGCAAACTGCTAACATTGTGGTATTTATCAGTACAACCTAACTTAAAGTGTATATTTTTGGAATATTTTTGGAACTTTATTTCATTATTTTATTGTGTAAAGATATTTACTTGCCAAACAAAGCAGATGAGGTAAACCAAGAGGTTGGCTTAGGAACATGTTTAAAACATCTGATAAGAGCGTTATAGTGGTAGCCACCCTTTAATCCAAAAAGCGATTTTATACCACTTTGTAAACTTGCTATTTGTTCAGTTATTTTTTGTAGGCAGCATTCTTACTTATTTACTGCTGTCTTTCTCTCCTAAGTGGAGCATAGGGCCTCATCGGTTGCGGTTTACGCTGTGGTTTTCATAAATGTTTGTTACGAGTATAAACAAAAAAGTTTTTTTTATACTATATTTCCAAAAGAAAGCCACCTTAGCATAATCCTGACTACGCCAGTGATGTCTATCTGTACGTAAGTTGTATTCTTTTAGAATACAATAATAGAATCGATAATAATAGAATCGAATCGAATCGAATAATAGAATAGACTGCTTCATAGAATAATAGCGACCTTATTTTCCCATTAAAATTTTAAATTTAGAGTTAGTTTGTTGATAGGCCACTATCTCCAGAAAATTAGAAAAAATCTTCACATCTGATTTGTTCAGCGCATGAGGAATTAATATACATTCCATAAACGAAACACTTGCAGGCGTACTATTTCGTTTAGTTCGTTGGAAGATCATCTTTTGAAAAACATCTTATGTTCTCATAAAAATTTGAACGGGTTAAAACCCATCGGTAACACTTTCAGAACTAACACAAAGTTAGTTTTCTACAAAAAAATATGTCAATAAGATACAAATTATCCATATCCTATTAGAACTTAAACAATCTAATTTTTTGATAGAGAAAAATATGTCACTCAGATATTTATTCCATTAGAAGAGATACATCGTTTTAAAAACAAATAATTCCATAACACCTTAAACTATACTTTCAAATGACCACTTCTTTATCTCTAGAAAACTATGCCATTAAGATACATGTAAGACGAGATAGATCATCTTAGATATGAAGAATTCCATTAAGTCTTAAAAAATGCGTCCAAATAAATACGCGAAATAAATTCTCTGTAGTTTTCATCAAGTGTCTAATAAATAATTTTAAAATAAAAATTATATTCTATTAGATTTTCATATTATAAGACACCTTGCATGTTTAAAGTAATTTTTAATTTTTTTTTCAATTTTATTAAGCGTAAAAGTAACTCATCAGCTCCGTCATCATCCATCGTATCGAACGCCTACTTCAGCACCCACCAAAAATCTGTCAAAAGAATTAGCCATATTTAAGTGAAAAAAACGAGTGTTAAGTAAATAATTTAACAACTTACAAAAATCAAATTAATTAAATTAGTTAACAAATTTATTAACAACAATTGACAAATATTTTCTTTTTGGGATTTTAAGTGACTTGAATGTGGGTGCCATATCTATCGATGTCGGACTAGAGTGAAACTGAATTGGTTAAGTAGTCTCATAAAATCAAGAATTCACGTCGAACTCACGAAACTATCTGTGCATTTTGATTTGATTAAATTCACAAAATTCTCAAGAAATAAAAATGCAAATCTATCTACAATCAATGTATCTGTATCTGTTGTTGTTGTTGTATTGTACCTGTTAAAATTGATTGCTCGGTGTAAATATCTTTGCGCACGCATTCGTATTGTATCTTTTGCAGTTCGTGGCAAGAATTGATGACGTAATGTTGTTTTATTTTTATTAATGAAATAATTTTAAATTTAGTTTTTTGGTCACAAACTGAGTTTAGTTGAATGTATCCTTGAAATAGTTTTCATTTTGCTGTGAAATCAGTAAATGAGTTAAACTTGTACTTAATTTGCTGCTTAGAAGCGAAGTTGCACCGCAACTTGCATTTAAGTTAATTTAATGCAGTAATTAATTAACTTAAATGCATAATTAATTGCTTTTGGTTAAAGTTCATTGACATAAATTGCCATATAAAAAAGATAATGAATTTGTTTATAAATTGGCATAAAAAATTGTTTAACAGTTACATGTTGAGGCGGATATCTTTCTTAATTTGTCTAAAGTATCTCAAGTAGTTGTGTATGTCCTGCTGTTCGTTATATTGCACTGTTAACGTAAATAAAAAAATTTGTAATTAAAATTAATTGCAGATTTCATTTGGCATTTATAGGCTTAAGTACAACTTAATTACTGGCTTAACAGTGAAGACTTAAGCCGCTGTTTTCTGGCTGTCTTAAAATGGATTAATAGCATTTCATGCAAACTTTTGCGTGCCTCGAAACGAAATCAGTGCAAAATTGATTGGTAAAAGTTGTAAACTGAGGATTTTATTTTAATTAAAATTACTCCAAATCTGATTATAGTAAATCGTATCATAGGAAAAATTAAAAACATATTTAGAAAGTAATAACAAAAAATTACTGCAAACGTAAAAGTGGATGTAATATAAACTATCTGTAGGTACCATCAATTAATTGGCAGGAGCCAGTAACTTAGGTTCATTAAATTTGAAAATAATTATTTAATTATTTGTTTTTATCATGGTGGGAATGTAAATAAATTATTTAGGAAAAATGGAGCCTTCAGCCGAAAGTTGTAATTTGTGCGGTATATCGGTATGACTGTGGTTACAGCATGTTCTGAATGAAGGAATTCATACCTCATCTGCAGACAAAGCAATAAGATTTTCATTGATTTTATAACAAAGGGTATGTAAGAACTACATAGTCAAAGGCATTAGAGACTAGACGAAGGAAACTACATTAAATCCATGAAAAAGTCTAAAAACTGGCTGCAGTTTTCATAGCAAAGCCCATAAGACTAAGTTTTTTAAGGTACTTGTTTATCAAACTGTAATCAGACTTAATCTAACCATCAAATTATGACCACTCAGTAATTATACAGTAGTAACATGACAATAAATGTTGACAATATCACTCCAACCTTCCATATTTAAACAAATATCTAAGCTTTCATTATTATAACGTATGTATGATAGATAACAGATGCAAAACTATATTACCTGCTATGTAAAATTGGAACTACTCTATGCGATTAAAAAACATGGATTATGGTCGATCCGTATTAACACAAATAGCTCAAAAGTAGGAAATATATATACATATATATATATAGGTATATATATATATATGCCCGTATATAGTGATTCAGAATTAAAATGGAATGATCAAGTCTTCCCATTCGATTATTTTTGCACCAATATGTTAAAGATTCCTTTAGTTCCTTTAAATAAAGATTCGAAGATGTGCTTATACATGTTATTTAAGCACTATTGGTCTAACAGAATCCATTCATGAAGGGCTTCCACAGTATATAATTGGACACTATTTATTATATTAATTAGCTTTTGATTATCGAATTGTCATATTGTAGTATTTACTAAGATAAATTTAGAGCCATCAATAAAGTAGAATGATGGTTACCTTATACAAAATAATATATATGATGAGATGTTATTTTCACTGCAGAGATAATTAATTATAAATAAATAATAAGGTAATGCAAAGGATCGTGCCTACAGAGACGACATACATACT
>NC_051847.1:213636592-213642921 GCF_002237135.1 Teleopsis dalmanni
TGCAGTTCGTGGCAAGAATTGATGACGTAATGTTGTTTTATTTTTATTAATGAAATAATTTTAAATTTAGTTTTTTGGTCACAAACTGAGTTTAGTTGAATGTATCCTTGAAATAGTTTTCATTTTGCTGTGAAATCAGTAAATGAGTTAAACTTGTACTTAATTTGCTGCTTAGAAGCGAAGTTGCACCGCAACTTGCATTTAAGTTAATTTAATGCAGTAATTAATTAACTTAAATGCATAATTAATTGCTTTTGGTTAAAGTTCATTGACATAAATTGCCATATAAAAAAGATAATGAATTTGTTTATAAATTGGCATAAAAAATTGTTTAACAGTTACATGTTGAGGCGGATATCTTTCTTAATTTGTCTAAAGTATCTCAAGTAGTTGTGTATGTCCTGCTGTTCGTTATATTGCACTGTTAACGTAAATAAAAAAATTTGTAATTAAAATTAATTGCAGATTTCATTTGGCATTTATAGGCTTAAGTACAACTTAATTACTGGCTTAACAGTGAAGACTTAAGCCGCTGTTTTCTGGCTGTCTTAAAATGGATTAATAGCATTTCATGCAAACTTTTGCGTGCCTCGAAACGAAATCAGTGCAAAATTGATTGGTAAAAGTTGTAAACTGAGGATTTTATTTTAATTAAAATTACTCCAAATCTGATTATAGTAAATCGTATCATAGGAAAAATTAAAAACATATTTAGAAAGTAATAACAAAAAATTACTGCAAACGTAAAAGTGGATGTAATATAAACTATCTGTAGGTACCATCAATTAATTGGCAGGAGCCAGTAACTTAGGTTCATTAAATTTGAAAATAATTATTTAATTATTTGTTTTTATCATGGTGGGAATGTAAATAAATTATTTAGGAAAAATGGAGCCTTCAGCCGAAAGTTGTAATTTGTGCGGTATATCGGTATGACTGTGGTTACAGCATGTTCTGAATGAAGGAATTCATACCTCATCTGCAGACAAAGCAATAAGATTTTCATTGATTTTATAACAAAGGGTATGTAAGAACTACATAGTCAAAGGCATTAGAGACTAGACGAAGGAAACTACATTAAATCCATGAAAAAGTCTAAAAACTGGCTGCAGTTTTCATAGCAAAGCCCATAAGACTAAGTTTTTTAAGGTACTTGTTTATCAAACTGTAATCAGACTTAATCTAACCATCAAATTATGACCACTCAGTAATTATACAGTAGTAACATGACAATAAATGTTGACAATATCACTCCAACCTTCCATATTTAAACAAATATCTAAGCTTTCATTATTATAACGTATGTATGATAGATAACAGATGCAAAACTATATTACCTGCTATGTAAAATTGGAACTACTCTATGCGATTAAAAAACATGGATTATGGTCGATCCGTATTAACACAAATAGCTCAAAAGTAGGAAATATATATACATATATATATATAGGTATATATATATATATGCCCGTATATAGTGATTCAGAATTAAAATGGAATGATCAAGTCTTCCCATTCGATTATTTTTGCACCAATATGTTAAAGATTCCTTTAGTTCCTTTAAATAAAGATTCGAAGATGTGCTTATACATGTTATTTAAGCACTATTGGTCTAACAGAATCCATTCATGAAGGGCTTCCACAGTATATAATTGGACACTATTTATTATATTAATTAGCTTTTGATTATCGAATTGTCATATTGTAGTATTTACTAAGATAAATTTAGAGCCATCAATAAAGTAGAATGATGGTTACCTTATACAAAATAATATATATGATGAGATGTTATTTTCACTGCAGAGATAATTAATTATAAATAAATAATAAGGTAATGCAAAGGATCGTGCCTACAGAGACGACATACATACTCTCAATGCTTTGAATATGTTTTGGCGAAGCTAATGTCAGCTATAAGACGACAACCCATCTACATTAAGACTGAAAAGTTTTCGGAAATTCTCATTTAAAATTCGCGCGCTGTATATTTTTCGATATTTTAAGTTTATGTAGTTTGGCAGCACTGTCCTTAATTACTATGCCAAAAATGAGCTCGATCTGTCAGACAGTTCGTTTACGGCAGCTGTTGAAACCAGTTCACCTCAGTAGTGCGTTGCGAAATGTCTTCGACGGTCGTACGACCGTCCTGGAAGGCTTTGTACCACTCATAAACTTGAGTTTTCGATAAAACTGATTCCCCATAAGCCTTTTGTAGCATTCGCAACGATTCTGCACACGAAATTTCGTTCGAAACACAAAATTTGATGCAAACTCTTTGTTCAATATTTTTTTCCATTGTTTTTTTCGCAACGCCCTACTGAGGTGAACTGGTTTCAACAGCTGCCGTAAACGAACTGTCTGACAGATCGCGCTCATTTTTGGCATAGTAATTAAGGACAGTGCTGCCAAACTACATTTAAAATATCGAAAAATATACAGCGCGCGAATTTTAAATGAGAATTTCCGAAAACTTTTCGGTCTTAATGTATGATGGACTGTACGTAGATTGTTGTGTTACCTTAAGAGTCCTATTTCACAAATGTCTCCATATATTTATATTGTATATCAATTTTATATAGTAAAGTTAAATAATAATTAAATTGAATAAAATTAAAAATTATTAAATAAAATAAAAACAAACCTTGTCATTTGTTAAGAAATCTGTTCTAGTTGCTCTCCGAACCTGTGTTGTGTTTTTAAAATGATTTCGCCGGAATCAAATCATTTGTTGTAATTATCTGACCACGAAGCAAAAGATGGAACCAAGTGTGCCGTCTACACGGTTTAAGTGAAGGAATTTTGACAATCCGACACCGTAAAACGTTACCTGGCCCAAAGCCTGGTATTTCAACGATCACAATAAAAAGTCTGGTAATAGATTTTTTTTTAAGACTTCAATAAAAATTGTATCTCAATTCGCTGTTGTGATGTCTGCTTTTTAAATATTTTTGTTCTTTTATAATATTGTTAACTTTTATGTAATTAAATTATTTTTTTCACTATTTTTTTATGATTATTTGACATTTGAATTATAGCGCCGTCCTTGTTTGAAATCAATTTATTTATTAGTTCTAGTATCTTTTTTTCTCTCTCAGATTTTGAGATATATTTTTGGTTTATTTTTTACACATGTAGCGCAATAAATTTTATTTGTAAAATATGTTCAACAGTTTCAGCTTGTTTAAGTATTTTTACTAAAATAAAAATAAATTTTTATTAGTTTAAATATAGAAATCCCTCCACTTTATATGTTATTATATATATTTATATATTATATATTTATTCCTTTTATATGTGTGCAAAATCCGTAAACAACGCAAGCGTCATAATTGCCAAAAATGTTTTCAATTCGCAAATTTTTTTCTTCTCAAAATTAATTTTATATTTATGTATATATTTATATTGTATATACGCAGATATTACTTATTTTTTGTGAAATTTATCTTTGTAAGTGTAGGTTTGTTCAGTTGTATCTTAAATTGCTGCCGCATCGCTACCTTAAGTATTTTACATGCTTTGTTATACCAGTTTTATGTGCTTTTTTTGGCGGTGTAATAGGTCTACCTTTTCCTACCTAAAATTCTAAATTCTATGAAAGAACGATGCGGCACTAAATGTATCTTGGTATTGTTCTCTTCTCCACTTGTACTTCGTCTTCAGCGAAGGCTTCGTCTTCGTGGAGGGTTTTTGCAAAGACGCAGACTTTCCTAATTTTTATTGCAAACTACAATTTGATTTAGCAGCGTTAGTTTTGTATATAAAGAGAACAAATCTATAATATATAATAATTTACTATATATGTATATAAGCTATTATAAAAAATAAAATAATATTAAAAATGTTAAACTTTCTGGAGTGTATACTAATCAGTAAATTATTATCGAATGAAGTTGCTCATAGATCGATTGTACAAAAACATTGAAAGATAGATGGTGAATACTTCCACATTAAATATTATATTAATAGTAAAATAAGGTACACACATTAAGTATTAAGTTTCTCACACTGTGCTTCGTAACAGCGGTGAAAATTTTCTTCATCTCTTTAGATGACTTTAGGGGTTCAAAATCTTACACTATAGTTGTCCATGTTTTCCACCTACCGCAAAGAGAAAGACAGATGTATAAGAAACGAAAAAAAACTACAAAACTTCATAAGATATATGAAGGGCTTTTAATTTTCTCTATTTCATCTATAAGAGATGATTTTAGGGGTTCAAAATCTTACACTATGGCTGTCCATGCTTTCCACTTATCGCAAAAAGAGAGACAGATGTATAAGTAACGTAAAAAATCTACATAATTTCGTAAGATATATGAAGGGCCTTCAATAGATTTTCAAAAATTATTAAATGAATCAAATTTGGAGTTCTGTAACTTCGGAACCTGTTCTTTCTAAACAAAAACAAAAAAAAAATATGTATTAAGTATCCAATTAAGGTTTATATAATAGACTAAATAACTATTTCAGATATGAAAATAATGAGTACAGGTTTTCATCGCGTATGCTTCTATTTGACATCGAATCTATGGTTAATATTGAAAATGGATCACTTTCAGATATAATTTTTGAAAGTATATTAACAAAAAAATGTGTTTATGCAGAGTAAGGATTTCATGTCGATTATAATGAGACTTAAGTAGTCGTGTTTTGTTAATGAGTTCCCGGTACTTTATTTCCTTCTAAAAATATAATAGGGTAAATTTTATTAATCTATCTTTACAACTGAGGAAAAATAGATAAACAGACAAATAGTCATTGTATTGACGAACTTTTGAATATCGAATTTTTGATATATCGCGAGTATATATCAGTATATATCAGTATATATATATACTGATCTCTAGATCAGTAAGAAGATTCATGAAAATCAGACTCTTAATATTTGATAGTGAAAATTCACAGCTAAAAATATTACTCGGTCCTTCTGTGGGCCTGGAAGTAGACTTTGGAAGATCAGATAATCTGATAGACAAAATTTCATAACGGAGAACATTCTGAAGTTGTCTAACCTTTGTCTGGATGGCGAAAAAGATGCTGGAAGAATTCACTTTAATCATCTTCTTAGCGAGAGATAATTTTGTCTCCATTCGTAAGATGGAATGCCCTGTCTATAATTCGGAATAATTATTACACAAAATATCTAACTTTAGTTCTAATTACTGAAGTCTCTGTATTATAATTATTACTATTATAATTATTATTATTATAAATATTAGGATTATCAATTTTATAATTATTCTTATATATATTACAACTGTAATTTTTTATCTACTTATTTTATAACTTCAATGTTCTTAATCCAAATCCATAAATTCATTCTCTATGATATTTAATAGAATATCATATGATTAAATTATAAAATAATAAGACATTTGATTCTACAACCCCAGTTTACGAAAATAGAAACTTTTTAGACTGATTATAGCGTTCTCAAAAGTCGACTTAGGCCCTTATTGCTCACTTACTACAGAATATCAAAAATTTTTTATTACCTAATATTATTTTATCTCATATGCAAAAATTCTTGTTAAATAACAGATATAATAATAGTATTCACATGTGTTTTTATTTTATGGCTTTGTCCCTTCTTTCTTTGCCAAAATTTTGTTTATTGCAAAAAATATTAAAAACAACAACAATAGCAACTGTAATAATAGCAACAACAACTACAACTACAACATAATTAATTGAAACTTTTCTGTAAGCAACATGAATTCAACACTTAAATGTTTTCATTTTTTTTGCTTTTGTTTTTTTTTTTATAAAGCTTTTAATAAAATTACACAAACAAAATACTAGCAACAGCAACAACAACAACAATAATAACAACGAGAAGAGGAACAATAAAAAAAAACAACAAGTACATAAGAAGAAGAAGACAAACATTTTATAATGATCAAACCAAGGGCATTTTTGACACGACAAAGTTTAGTATTTTGCGCGCTGTGTGCGTCTCTTTAACGATAACGTTGACGACGACGTTCCTACTGACGTTATTTGACGTTGACTCTAATAATTTGGCAATGTTGTATGTACAGTGTACACTGTTTACTGTTGCTGTCCCTGTCGCAGTCGCGGTCGCTGCTACTAGTGTAAGCAAACTTAATACGAGTACATGGCTGTTACACTCTTGTTTTAGTAGACTCTGCTGACGTTATGATCCTCAAATATAATATGTATGTATGTATGTATGCATGTATTTTTTTTAAAAGATGTGCACAATTTATGCAGCCTTTTTGCAGCTTTATTAATATGTTTTGTTGTTGTTATTTTATTTTTTGTTGTTGATTTAATAAAAGCTAAACGCTGCCTTACTTCATTCCTTG
>NC_051847.1:213643021-213658465 GCF_002237135.1 Teleopsis dalmanni
GTTGTTGTTGCTGCTGTTGCTGTTGTTGCTGCTGCAACATATGCCGTATCGTTACTGTTGCCGCTGTTTGTGCTATATCTGTCATATTAGCAGTCAATTGTTGCTGTTGTTGATACCAAGTGTTTTTCATTCGTTGCTGCTGCTCTCTTATTGCTTGGTGCAATAATACTTGTTGTTGTTCTGTCGCATATTTTTCTTGTTGCAGCAATTCAAACTGTTGTCGCATATTTTGTAAATGCTGTGAAGTTGTTGCATATATACTTGATTTTTGCTTATCAACATGTTGCTGTTCTTGCTTGTTGCTAGACAATGTTGCAGTATTGTTGTGAGTTTTTATGTTTTGCGTTTGTGTTTTCGGATTATCGAGAGAACTTGAGGTCTTTATTTCGGCATTTTTTTTTGATTTTGAAATTATATGTAAATCATAAAAAAAAACAAAGAAAAAGAAAAACTTAAGAAAAATTTCTTTAAACAAAAACTTAGAAGGAAAGAAGGATTTTGTAGTATTATTTTGTGTATATTTTAAAAATAATTTGTAAAAATCAAAATTATAAAAACAGAACAGTACTTTGGACAACATAAGTAACAAATAAAAATATCGAAAATTGTTAGATTTTTTCTTTTTCTTGGCCGATTATTTCTCTTATCATTATTATCTCAATAATCCTTCATCCTTCTCCATTTATTCATTTCTTAAGTTTTTATTTTTCTACGAATTACACAAAACTCATTCCATTAAGTGTGAAGCATTTTCTTTTAGTACATTATTTAACAAATTTAATATAAATATATATTTAATACAATACATAGATTCAGGATCTTCCTAGGGTTACAAATATAAAATACTTTCTAAATTAAATTAATTTGCTACATTAAAATGCATATAATATGCTTACAAAAAAAAATTTGTTTTTAATTATAAATTGGAACCATCGTACCGGTCCAAAGAAAAAACCTTAACAAATTACGATTAGTTAGACAGGACACTTAATGTATTCTATACGGATTAAGTCTACAAATATTGGAGACAATATAATGTTTATAAACATGTTCAGGAAACTTTGCGATTTACATAATACATTTGCATATACATTATATATAATATAATAAAATTTTATATTTGCTATTTCTAGAGAATATTGGGTAAGATTAACTGCTTTAAAAGATTAACTGCCTATATAGTAGGACATTTGAAACACAAGATATATAAACGAGTTAAGATGGGTGAGCGATGAAAGGTAAAGATGGAATAGAAGAGTTATGTGGAGTTGTCGGTTATATAGGTGTCTCATTCACTAGGTTAGGTTAGGTTAGGTTGGAGCGGCGGCCATGTTCGTAAAACCCATTTGAACACAAACAATAGCCCGTTGAATACTCTCTTTCACTATGTAATATATTTATTTGATTAAATTATCAAAATGAAAATTAAAAAGATAACATTTTCAAATATGGATTAAAATAGAAAAATGAAAAACTAGAAAGTGGAAATGAGATTTAAGAAAAGGGATGAGTGGGAAATATTGACCGTAATCTCTACTCAGATAGTTGTATTTACGATTAAAAAAAACTGTTTGTATATATCTATACATCGTTGAAGTTCCCAATTTAAATTTAACTTCCTTAAAATTATCACAAACTCTTCGAAAATCAAATAGTACAAAGGGAAATAATAGTGAGAAAAAATGCGGGTGTAAAACAACGGTAGAATGTAGATGAGTATGTGGAGAGGACAAATGTTCGGAATCGGAAGTATCTAGTCCTTCTTATTTTAAAAGAATGAACTTAAAAGTCAGTAAGGTTAAAGTTACTTTCAATAAATGCAGATTGGAGTTGCTATCTGGACATATATTTAAAATAGAAGAGTTTAAATGTGAACAGTATACTTTGGCATTAATTATATATAATATCCACACCTGGGAGAAAAACTGATCTTTACCAATCATTCAATTTCTGATAGTAGAATATATCCGGTGAATTTTTATAAACAATAAGATATCTTTATTTAATTAATCAAAGTATTTATGTCTGTTAAGAACTACAATCGATTTGATTATGATAATAGATAAGAATGTAAGGTAGGTCTGAAGCTCCCAGTGAATGAAGGAAGACACTGCAACCATAGAAAAAATGTTGTGCTATATTATAATAACAACATTGTAATAGAAAGGTAACAGAACATCCCACTCCATGGAAGCTTAGTTGTTTCGTCATTGGAAGCCTCTATGGAAGCCTGGTTGTGAGTTTAGTCAATCTCATAGCTACAATGTTACCCAAAGTAATATTCTTGTCGATAAGATCATTTGTATATATAAGAAACAACGAAGTCTAAATATCGTTAAGGACAAAAAATCAGAAGTATGTAAAAAAAATTTGTTAAATAGTTTCCTTCATATTTATAAACATTATTACGTTTTCTACTCCAATGATCATAAACTTCTTACACTAAACCAAACTTATTAGTAAAACATATAACATTTAATTTAAAAAGAAAAATATTTCTTACCGGTAAATATTCTGGTGGTAAAGAAACATGATGTTCGCGCTGTTGCTGTTGTTGGGCATCAATTAATTCCTGTTTAATACTAGGTGATTGATTCAGGCCCATTCCACCAATTAATGCGCTTACATTACCACCGCCACCAATGATGCCACCACCAACTTGACTGCCAGCTAACGGCGAGTCACGACGCCCACCGCCGTCTTCAGATTCAGATGTGTTTCCTGTTTTTGGCACGGGACTCGATTTAAAATTGCTGTGTGAGGACGCCTAAATAAAATATAATAAAATAATTAATAAATATTTTATTATAATTAATATATATCTATAAATAAATAAATTTATTAATTTAATAAACATAATTTAAATTTAATTTTATTTTTTTATTTAAAAAATTTGTAAGAGTTCTAAGAAAATAATTAAAAATTTATTCGGTTATTTGATGTGTAAGCCTTCTTATTATTAATTATTTCTACATTACTTTAATTATTTATGTTATAAAGGGTTATTTATTTCGTGGTATTGAAAAGAATGATCATTCAATTTGCTTTAAGTATTAAGATTTGTCATTTTACAATATGAACCGTTTAACAAACGCCGAACGTGTACAAATTTTCTACAAAATGTGATGAAGGTTTTCGCATCGAGTTTCCTAGTGTGATAAGCCTCACTAAGGTTAGGTAGATATTGTAACAAACAAAATAGTTGCATCTGAATCAGTTTAAATACAGAAATCTATCGGAAGATCATTGAATCTATAAGAAACTACTATGTGATGTTGAATTTGATCTGTTGATCTGAATGTACGAAGATAAGATGCGAACCATCAATCCTGATGACTAGGGAGGATCACATTATTACCAATTTGTAGAGAATGAAATTAAAAATACGGATGTTAAAGTTATGTAGTTCCACAAGTGTTACCCGGAAGTATGATTTCATACTTTTATGATTAGAATAAACCAGCAAGATCAAACAATTTGGCATTACTGGACACTTTTTGTGAAATTAAGCAAATAATCATATCTATGTCGACAAGCCTAAAACTCTCGATTCTTTTAGAAAAAGTATTTGTTAGTTTATGTCCTAGCTATATGTGGACAAGTCATTGGAATTACCATAAAAGGACTCACTAAGAAGGATGTGATATTTAACACCAAATAGTAATAAGGTTCCAACAATATATTGGAATAAAATATATGACCAATCATGTGTGTTTTAACCCTATATAGATTATTTGATTAAAACGGATTTATTTATTATTTATCATACCAAACATATTTCATTAATTAATTTTGATTGGCTTAGGATAACTAGATATTTATTGCTTATGAATTTATTTATAATAAAATATTATTATAATAATATTATAAGGAACTTAAGATATTGACATATTAACGTATATAGTTGTAACAATTAATAAACCTAATTTATTAATAAACATATTTATAAATATTAATAACATATTCTTATCAATAAAATTAATGTCTTAATAATCTTATACATTGTTCAAATATTTAATAGATCTAAAAATAGTAATTATTAAAATAAATTAATCAGTAAATTAATTATCAATACATACTAATAACTGATAGAACTAATTTAAACGCAAATATGTCAAAGAAACGATTTTGAAAGAGAAAAGAGTTAAATAGAAATAGGTAGATAGATCTACGGTATTACAACGGGCCTGGCCTTTATTTGTGCTCACGTAGGATTTAAGCACAAGGCTGCCACTCTAATCTAACCTAATCTAAATATATAACTACAATATTTTATTTATAATAAGTTATTGCATTCTTTGGGTAATCATTTTACTATTTTAAGTATTTGCAAAAACCCTTTATCAGTGATCTTTCCATATATTTTTTAGATTGTTGGAAATACATAATTTTTTGGCTCATACACAATTTTTAGACTGCAAGCACCAAAAGTTAACACATTCTGTAATATTGTTATAATATTATATTAATAACATTATATTATATTAAGTCAGAAAATGATTTTAATAAAATCTAAATTAAAAAGAAATAATTAATAGTTATAACAGGCTTTTCCCATCACAATAAATTTATACAAGATACTTAAAGGTAATAAATTAAAAATAATTTTGAGCAAAATAAATTAAAAAAAAAACACTTCGTTATATTTATTAAGTATAAATATTATCACATGCAAAGTAAGAAGGTTTTATTTGGAAACCCTCTCATTCCCTATCTTCTAAAACTTTGCACGACCGATAAGCAATTCTTTTCAATGAATGTAAAGATTTTTATCGAATAAAGAAAGTTTATTGAATGAAACTTATAATCAATGGACTTACCAAATATATAAAAATATATTTATTTACTTATGACATTACATATAAGATTAGACAAAATATAATTTATATGTACGAGAATATATGAGAAAATTGTGGAATTTTCTAGTTTTGCTGTCGTAGCATTTTTTCCTATTCAAGGGGTCTAAAGTGCAAATAAATCTAGAATGTTTACGAAATAGTAGTAGTGAAATATAGTAATTGCATCAGACTTGGCAAGATAGTTTTAAAAACCTAACGACTAATTAATATAAAAACAAAAATAAGTGTATTTCAATGATGAGTTTATATACATCATACGCTAATGATAGAAGATAAGAAGGTTTTCAACGGAGCTGGTATCCCGTTTATTCCTATGATATAAGGGATCATTTCAAAATAAACCCTTATATAATAATTTTTAAATAGTATAGATTAAATAAATAAATATATATTAACAATTTATTGTTAAATTAAACCAATTGCAATTCATTTAAATAAAAGTAATTATGAGTTACTAACAAATTTTACAAGTGGTGGCACTCTTTGACCATTTCAAATGAAAATTATATTGCGTGGTTGTTATTTAATATTAAATTACATTTAATTAAACTGAAATTACATCAACTCGCCACTAATTTGAAATCATTCAGCTGTTTTTAGCTGACAACCGCCTGCAGTAGTAGAAACAGTGGTCACGATTTGCACGATTTTGCTATGTTCACTTGTTAAAAATAATTTAACAACACAAATAAATAAACTATTTATTATTTAATAGTTTGCGATTAAGATTGATAAGTGTTATTAACTCAAATACAATAATTAATTTTTTTTTTAACATCTAAATGAGACAATTAAAAATTTTGATCATAAATGCATTAGCAGATATTTATAACTACAACAGTTTAATATATTAAAATTATATGGTACAAGCATAATATGCCTTCATAACTACAACTATAAAATTTATAATCTTTATAAATTTGTTACTCATAAATTAAAAATTTACTAAATTAAAATAAAAAAACTCTTAACGAGTCTAAAATGTAAAAACAGATATTTTAATGGGAACTTACTTTAGTTACGAAATTAAAATTTACTTTTGATAATAATTATATGATAATAATAATTACAATTATGATAATAATTAAAAATAAACTTATAATTATAACGACAGTACTTATTAGCAGTTGTTTTTGTTAGTAATTAGATCTGTAATGCAGTTCCGGCAACTTCTGGAACAACGACAAAATATAATTATGGTATCCCTATCCTACCCACTCCCCAATCTAACCTCGCTCAAAAATAATCTAAATATAAAATAATCTAATTCACATAAAATACACCAATCCATATCCCAACCCATGTATTCGCTTTATAATTTCTTCCATGTTATTTACTTTACAAATTCCTACCGGTTACAACTACAAGAACATGGTATTCCATATAATAATTTATAATAATATATATAATAATAATCTATATAATAATAATAAATACATTAATAATATATATAATAATAATATATATAATAATAATATAATATATATAATAATAATATATATAATAATAATATATATAATAATAAGATATATAATAATAATATATTATAGTAAAATGTAATATAATATAACATATAACACAATACTCTCGCAGATCACAATAATTTTAATTGATTTTGTTAATTATATTTTTTCTCTACCTGAGAGTCCTGAGTGTAGTGCCTATCCTGTACATTTGCGTTATGTGTCGAGGTCAACGAATTATCACAGTTGGATGAGTTCTTACGTCTTCTCTTATTGCTAATGTGCTCCACTGGTGTGGTAGACATTTCCCTATCACGATCTCTGTCCTTCGTACTATAATCTAACTGCATGAGTTCATCACGGCTATCAGCCCTTTCACGTTCGCCGCGTTCACCAACTATCATACCACCCCCAACACTGCCGCGCTCACTGCCGCGGTCACTGCCAGCATCACCGCGACTATTAATAACGCCACCGCTTAATGCATCAGCGCTAGCGCTACGATTGGCAGCAGCTGCAACGGCTGCAGCAACGGCGGCTGCAGCGGCACTTGCACTGCCAACACTTGGAGATCGTTCGCTTAAACCTAGAGCAACAGCAGCTGCATTCTGTAAGCTGGCATTATTACCAGCGGCCGCAACGGCGGCTGCAGCAGCAGCTGCTGCGGCTACACTACGTTCACTCAAACTGCTACTACTGCGATGTGAGTGTAGTTCATCACGCAAATCTCGACCGCGTAATGAGTCGCGTTCACGTGATTCGCGTTCGTTGATATTTGCGTAGCGTCCAGTTGGTGAGGATGTTGTTGAGTCGCGTTGTTTGTCGCAGTCAGCGCGATAATTTAAGTTATTATTATCTGTCAGACCGCGCACCTAAAATGAATAATTTATTTATTAATTTAAATTATTAAAAATTATATAATTTTAGTTACCTGTAGGCTTTCAGCTGTTTTCAAAAACATCGGTAATGAGCTTTGGCCGACATTTACCTCGCCCCTGTACATGAAATCGAGCAGGGAACGCATTTCGGAGTATCTTACATCTTTTAAATAGATTATAGGATGTGGATGATGATTTTGCAGGAAAATTGTTTCAAAATATGGGCTGCATGCTGACAGGATAGTTTGATGTGCCTGTATGATAAAAAGAGATATATGAATACTCGTATACCAACTATAATATAATATATAAAATATGTTATTTTGCAATTTGAATATGGGACTGATAAGATTAATGGATCTCCAAAATTATATACAAAAGTTTTCGTATCAAAGTATGCCGTATTAAGAACTGATTCGTGTGTATAACTACGTAATACGTCCTTTCTCAATTAGACAGAGCTAAGATTACAGAGAAATTACTTGATGAAACATCATAGATGCTTATTTCTAATAAGACTAAATGACGTTTCAAAAATGAAATGATAAAAGTTTATAGAAGATAATAACAAGAAAGAAGTGAAAATAAAAGCGAAATAATCTAAAAAACATAAAAATGAAGACAAAAAGATAATGAAGATAAAAACGACAAAAATGAAGTGATAAAATCAAAGAGATAAAATAAAAAATGGGAGGCAATGTGATCCTACTCCTTAATTCATTTTACTTTTAAATAATCCCCTCACTTTTCACACTGCCATTACCCATTCATATCCCAACCCATGTATACGTCTTTACTTCATAAAGATGAGAAAAGTGTGTCTACCTATCTTTATTACTTAGAATAATGATTAGCCCATCAAATTGATACAATAAGAATTAGTTAGACTGATTTTCTTACAATTTCAATAGCAGTTTTATGCATTATTAAAAATATTGTGGTACTAAAAATATTGAAACATCGAAAACTAGATAGTTCGATCATATTATTCAGACACTAAGAAAACCGGAGCTATATTCTGCAACAATTTTGTTTATAACCAAATGTCGGACCGAAAGTGGATTTAAAAGCAAAGACGATCGGAAGCTTATTTCCTAATAAGTTGGTTCACAACCAAATTTCGGACAGACAAGTGGATTTAAAAGAGGATAAAGATTGGATTATAAGTATTGATCTGGGCTAGTAGGAAAATAGTGTGCAGAAGGCTTTTATTTTTATATGATATTAAAAAATATTGAACGTGAAACACTTTGATCTATATTCAAAGGATTGAGTGTCTTCTGTTGGGTTAGGGTCAATAGCTATCCCATAGTCGCAGTACCCCAGCTAGTTATCTATTATTTATAATCAATTCTAAGTTGATTATTAAAGACGAGTGAAATATTGGAAAACAAAGACTATTAAGCTCACATTTTCGAAAAATTGTTAGAATAAAATTGGCGATCAATTTAAACAATATTCAAAGCAAACATTATGAAGAAGTTTATTAAATGAGCACCTTTGCTCCATTGAGAGAAAAAGATGATAGAAGAAAAAGTATAAATATTGATAGAATACTTATATTATATATCATTTTCGAATACTTTACCTTTACTGTTTCACCTTCACATGCAAGAGTTACATCGCAAAGTGCCTCCCTTTGTAACAAGGAGGTAAGCACACCAGTTAAATTTGTAGGATGATTGTTCCAGCGCAGACAGAATTGCTGGTCCATCGCTCCTTGGTCAGTATTGTACCTGCATAAATAAATAATATTATTAAGTTACTTTAAAGTTAGTTTTTAATAGTTATATGTAAAAAATTATTGCAATGAAACGTATACTTGTCCAAAACATCTTATTGAAGGGGGTATGTGTAAATAAATATAGAGTTTCGTATAATTATTCTTGAAAACGATTTAGATAAAGAAGAACTGTTTTACTTTTTAAATTATTCTTTTTTTAAATTATTTTTTTTTTTAAATTATATTTTTTTAATAATTGTTTTATATTTTTTAAATTATTTTTTTTTACCTAAGTTTTTGTTATTTTTTTTTGTTCGCAATATTATATAAATAAATTATTTATGTTGATATGATTTGTATCTTTGTAAAATATTTGTTAATGAATTTATTAATTATTTACAAAATTACTTTTTGTTTGTCTTCTAATTTTGATTAGTTCATCTCTGAGTGGATATTTGCATAGATGTTTAGGTTCGTAAGTATAATTTACATATCATTTAAAATCAAATCAATAATTTTGTATAGAAATACTTTATTATGCAAATGAATGCAAGATATGTGTAAGGAACAGAACACGAGAAATTCATCAAATGCAATTTGCACTTAATTATTATTTGCATAAATAAATGAAATATGTTTACAATGCACCAGCAATAGAATCTATGAAATATTTATGAAAAATTCCATATGCGACAAAAAAAAAATATACATATGTATATGTATATGTATAATAGTAATAATAATAATAATTGAGAAAAAAATAGTATAGGAAGTTTTATCAAATAGTTAAAGTAAGGAACAGTTTTTATCGATTCATTGTTTTAAACATTCTTCCTTTGTGTCTGTAATTATGCCATTAGATTCTGGATGGGCTCACTTAGACAAGTTCAATGTTCCTTGAGTTTGTTTATCTGCCAGTAATTCGCATAGAAATGCGACATTTATCGGTTGCATTGCATAACTTCGCACATGTATGCTTACATATTTACATATTAATTATAAATCTAATTACTTTGAGCTATTTCAGACAGGTGTGCAGAGGCATACAGAGTAAATTCTAACTGCACACAAATGCACTTTAATTGCATGTGCATAATTGTTCAATTGTCATTATTATTGCACTTCCGATGTGGCAAGTTTAACCGCATTTTTGTACATAAACAAAAAAAATTAAATGTAAATGAAGTGGAATATTTTTTCCCTAATATAGTAATTGACTTATAGAAGTCAATATAGTTAGTAAGTGAATTTTTTATTTCAAAAGCAAAAGGATTTCTTTAATGTTGGTACTAAAATTTAATGTGTAAAGTATATAACTAATGACATATAATCAAAATCGGATGTATTTGATTTAATAACGCAATTTTATTACATATCAACAGTTGCATTCCACAGTTTTGTTGGTTCAATCGACCAATAAGAAGTTCAAAGTAGGCAGTAGTTCTACGTAAGCTATTAGTAAGAAGTGACTGTTGTAAGATCTATACAGTTGTTCGGCATCACAGCAGGGAGGACGACCTCAGACAAATGCCGCTTAATCTTATAAGTAAAGAAATGGTAGTACTATCTGCTCTTAAGATTACGCCCAATGTCTTATACTTAATACTACATAAAGGATTAAAAAGGTACTTTTAGTCTTACTTAAAAAAATATTGACTACATCTCTCCCATTCTCCATTTCCACATCTATTCGAGTTTCTATCTAAGAAACAAAAGTTAATCACTGAGAAGATCTTATCATTTTTACTGACGGCTCTAAAATAGGTAGTATAGCACTAAGTGTACACATAAGTCACTGGAGTTTTCTCAGAAGGACTGAATAAATCGATTTATTATGGAATTTTTGTTCATTACAGTGTTTATCAGGCGGATGTGATCGGTGTTAGGAAAGCTATAACTTTTCTGGAATTCGATAATACATTTAATAGCAATATATACATACTATTCTCGAGTTCAGTCTAATTTACATCCAAGATAGTTTTTAATTCCAGTTCCCTTTTCTTAGGAACCTTGGTTAACTCCAGCAACTCCCTCTAAAGAGCAGTTTAAGCCTTGTCAAAGGTTTAAGGTGGTTTATACACGCTAACACAATGGGCCTTAGTGGATACTTAGGATTCCTGGTTTAACTTACCTTAATCTGTAACTAAGTCAATACCGCTTGCATTGCAAATCAGGCATTAGATTACTTGAGTACACAAATGGCATTAGACTGTTTAAGTAGTAAACAATTGAAAATATATAATTTTAAAAGCTAATAATATTAATAGTGTCATTATTCATTTTTTTTACAAAACCTTATTAATTCTCTAGTTCGTTTAAATACATTAACGCGCCCTACAATTCAACTACTGTGATAGTGTTAATAATCATTACAATCATTATAATATAGATGTGAATTTGAACTCATTATTAACAAAATAATTTTTTTACACATATTGCTTATTTACTGTAAAACTATCTATAAACAATAAACTTGGTAACTAGAGGGTTAAAAAAAACAAAATAATTCTTATGCAGTTTGTGCCAAGTGGAAAAAAGTCCTATATTTAGCCTTTATACACCCTAATGAAGTTAAATCAGCTTTTAATATTTTAAGAGTTTATAAACAAAAGAGCAAGTAAGAGTAACGATCAGAATGAGATAAATAAAACAAAAAGCTCTGTTTTGTCAAAAAGCTTTATGTGAGCATACATAATAAAATTAAATAAAATACTATGCCGCTTCATTTACGATAGCTAGAATAGCCGCAATGGCAATAATTTAAACGAAAGAAACAATAACAAACATTATGCCGGCAGAATAAAATAAACAATACGTCAAAGAACTTTTTTGCAAACACTTAAATACTACTATGAGTAAAAATAAAAGCAAGAGTAACAATGACTGACTACAACAACAATTACCGGCATTTGAAGCAGCAGAAGCTTTGCAGAAAACTTTTTTTTTCAAACTTGATATAATTTGCTAATGTGTACGTATGTGAACGTGAAAGTAAGTTGGCAGCAAATGTTGGCAGCGCAGTTGATGCTAAGAACATTTAAGTGGCGCTCACATGAGTGTTTGCAAAGCAAAAAATAAAAGCCACAAAATAAAAGAAAAAAACTTAAATAATTTTTTGTGCAATTTTTTTTTTTTTTTTATATTTATAATTATTTGTTATTAATAAACTTACTAAATTTTTTGTTTCTTTGTGTAAGTGAACGCGCGTATTTTTGGACAAATTTGAATAAGTGTTGATTTTTTGTTTAAAAGTATTGGTTGAAGCTTTATTTTAATAAGAACATGAAATTTTAATTTATTTAACAACCATACAACAACAACAATAACAAACACAGTAGCAAAAGTTATAAAAGTTGCAGTAGCCGGTGATATGCAGGGTGGTGTTGGTGATGACTTGAGAACTTTCGTTTTTTAAATAAAAACGTAAATTATATTTACATTGTATTTGTTTTACACAATCAAAGTAAATGAAAAAAAAAATGGACGGATATTTTTGTTGATGATGCTGTGTGTTGTAGCAGAATTAATATAACCAGAAATAAATAGAATAAGCAGGAAAGAGCGCTACTGCAACAGCTTTGCAACTTTGACAGTAGCGACGATGACGATGACGTTGACGCTGACGCAGACATGCTGACATATAAAATTTTTTTAGTATATTTAACAGTTATAAACATTGTCATATTATGAATACAAAAAAAAATAAAAAGAGTAAAGAATACAAAGAAAAAATCTAAAGAATTCAATCACGAGTATTTAGATTATTTTTTAAATATATGTACATGTATAAAAATAGTATAAAAAATGTTAAAAATAAAATTTTTTGAGATACGATCATATGTACATATGTATGTATACATTTATTTGAATATAAATTGATAGTTTTTTAATTATGTGTGTTGATAAATATTTACTATATGGTAATTACATAGCTTTCCGTTAGTTAGTTAGTTGCCTATTACGTTTTGTCATTTCAGCAACGTGACATTTCTTTTTACTCTTATATTTGCCTAATTAGCGTACCGCACCTCATCTCTTTGCACCGTTCAATGTATAACGTGCAACGTGTGCTCTGTTGCTTTTGTTCAGTTTGTCTCGCTGATTCTTGATAGCTTCTTGGGTGCGCCGCTGTCTTGCTTTTGTCGTAAGATATTTTCATTTTCACTTTCATTCTTTGCGATCGTGTGATGAAGTAATATTCACTTTAATTCAATTTGAAATTGATTTCTTTTTGTTTTCAATTTCATATCGCTACTTTACTTCTCCCGCTTGCGCAGTGTTTGACGAGAGTATGTGTGTTTGTGCGTGTGTTTGATTATGTGTGTGTGCACTTAGCGCACTTAAATAAATATTTCTTTATTGCTGTTTGTGTGTATTTACTCATCGTTGTATTTTAATAACAATTATCAATTTTTTTATTATTTGTATATTCATATTTTCAATTTGTTTTTATTGTTTTACGAGTATTTAGTTTAAATTAAAACAGGTCTAATTATTGCATTAAAAAGAAGAATAAAATTTTATGCAAATGATTTACTTAATTATATTGAGAATTGAGTTCCTTGTAAATGTGATTTGTTTTTCTTTCATTTTTGCAATCAGTTTTATTGTTGTTGTTTATAAATCATAAGCAAGGTCAGTTATAGAAAAATACACACAAACATAACCACAAAAAGGCAGCAACCACAGACAATATGTACGGACCTTCAGATGAAATATTTTATTAAGAATATTATTACATAAAATTTTAAAATTATATTAATTTCAATTTATATTTTAATATTTACTAAATTATTAATTTTTAATAGTTAAAATACAATAATATCAAATATTTTTAATTAATTTAACATAATTTAAAAGATGTATTTCAAGGCTTACATACAATAAAAGAGTATGGGATGTTACCATTTTAATTCACTGGAGAGTTCTAACACATCTTTATGTATATAAAAAAACAAACATATGTTACCTTTATATCCGTTATGGGGTTTAGTTTTGATATAAACAAAAGACTATATGCCGTTTATTCAACTTTTACAGCTCTTGCATTTAATACATCAAAGTTAACAGATAATTTCAGCAAGCTTTTATTGATAGAACATTTTCGTAATACCCCACCTTATTTTATTGAAAACAAAAAAACCCAAATAAAAGCTTTCAATTTGTACTTCATTACTATTTCTGCAATTGTTTTACTGTTTTTGTTTTTATTTTTGTAATATATTAGAATGCATACAACAAACAAAAAAAATAAAACAACGGTAATGAAAGTTAAATAATAAAGAAAGAATAAGTGCAACAGCGTATGTTCAAGTGTGTGTGTGTGTGTGTGAAAAGGTTATTAAGAGGTGGGTGAAGTAGGTGAAGTAATAATTCTGGCTGATATGGTTTAGACATACATACATATATGTATATAAAAAGGGAGAGTGATTAAGATCTATTTTGTTTATAAATTTCTTATTTGTTTTTGATTGTGTGTATGTGTATGTATATTGTTATTGTTTTGTGTGCTTGAATAATTGCCGGTGCAATCGTTACGTGCAATGACGTATGCAAAAGTCGTTGTTGTGTTTTGTTATTGCAATTTGTGTTTATTTATATTAAATAACCGCAAATACTTTCGATTTTATTTTCAATAAATTTACTGAAAGTGAATTGAAGGAAATTGAAAATGGTTTTTTATATTTGTGTGTGCGTGTGTATGTGTGTATTTTTATATGCATACTCTGCTTAAGCAGTGAGAATGTTTATATTAAAAACGATTGTTTGTTTTCGTTGTAGGTAAGTAATGATCTTTGTGTAGTTTAATTTCAAAGTAATAAAGTCATAAAAAAATAGCTAAATATAGCACTTAAATATGTTAGTATTTAATTACTGCTGAGTGAGTTCATACTTTGCGCACTTCACATAATATGTGAAAAACCTTTTCTAATCAAAATTAACAAGGGTTTTTATTGTGTGTAAAGGGTAATTTTTTTTTAACTAAAATAATCAATTTTTTTTTATTTTTTTATATTTAAAAAATTTTTAATTTAATATTTATTTTTCTTCTATTGTTATTTACACAATATGCTTGTTTGCTTATTTACATAATTTTTTTACACTTAACTACATAAAAAGAAATACGTAAATTCAATTTCATATTGAGTGTTATATAATTTTACACATAATTATTTTGTTTTATACACAATATAAAGCTGAAGCTTTTAAATTTGTTACAAATTAAAATAAACAGAAAAAAATGTAAAAATATATAAAGTAAATAATAAATTATTATTAATTTACACCAAGTAAGCAAGCAGCGACGCAACGCATCCAACTGCGTCAGCGCCGCTAATGTTGTTGATAACGAACGAAATGCCTCTGAGCCCAGCTATATTTAATTTAGTAGTTGTTGTTGTTTTTATTTTTTTGTTTCGTTCATCTACCACATACATATCAATTAAAAGTTAAGTGATTACTGATATGCCCGCATAAACATACATATATTTGTATGTGTGTGTGTGTGTTGAGAGTTGGGT
>NC_051847.1:213658565-213665351 GCF_002237135.1 Teleopsis dalmanni
ACTGATATTTGCTATAGGTATTTCGTGTAATGTATTTAAATAGATATACATAGTACATTTTATCTATTAAAATCCATTTAAATATTTAGCATAACCTACAATTATGGAGTAGTCTTCTCTCAAATAGTCGCGTGTAAATATTTAAATACAGTTTCTATAATTATTTATTACAAAATGGAGATACTAATTAATCTAAACTAAAACGAATCAAAAAGTCAATTTATTTTCAATACCAAATAAAACGTTCTGTTATTTATTTAATAAAATATGTAAAACGCAAAGTTAATGACAGTTGAGTGCAGTCTCGTCATTAGTTTACATAATTAAATTATTTAACTGGCTAAAGGACGGCGGAATATTTAATTTTTAATTTTTAGCACAATTTTACAGAACCTGTTAAAAATTTGTAGCCATATGAGATACATCACCGTAAATAAATTACGAGGATATACTATCGCATAGATAAAAGAGAAAACTCATTAGTGATATTATAGACTTATTTATAATTTAAATTGCATGTAACAAAAATTAATTATGTAAACCTGCTAATGATTAACTACGTTCTTTGAGTTAAAAGCTATTTTAATAAAGATATAACTTAAATTAGCAAAATCATTTAATAACTTTTCAAGCCGCTAGAGTATGCCTCTACAATTATTAATGAATTATAAAATTAATTTGTATGAATATTAATATCTTATATATTTAAATTTATTTATTTATTTATATATATGAATTTATTAGTAAACGTGAACATTCACAATAGACTAATTTTTGAACTTGGCTGCACTAAAACTTAAGACTGAACATTTTAAGAGCATTGTGGTTGCTCCATTGTGTTCTTTCGTAAGTTGCGAGTATTTTTTTGCTGCTCTGAAAGAAAAAATAAGGGCTAATATTATATTAATATTTGAATTAATATTAATTATCAATAATAATAATATTTTACTTATTATTAACAGTGATTTATACTTTTAAATATAGTATCCATGAGTTTTTAATATTACTTATTATATATTTTATTATTGATTATTTTTAAGCAATAAACGATCGTTTCCATTTAATAATTTTTTAATAAATTCTAATTAATATAAATTATTACTAATCATTATTTTATTTCAAATTTTTATTATATTTCATTATTTAAATTTTTTTTTGGGGTGTGGGATGAAGGGAAATTTCTGTTCACCGCCCACTGCACCTCATCACATTCCCTCATTGTAATACTTTAACCCATAGACATAATTGAAATACTACCCTTTCAACCAAAAGACTAGGTATTCTGATGACTTTTGATTTAATTAATAAAAATGAGTATTTTATTTAATAAAATCTCCCTATTGATATTCATAATAAGAAATTATTATAATTATAATATATAATAGTTACACATAATTTAATCATTAGCCATTTAATATATAATATATTAATTTAATATTCTTTTTCTTCAAGTACTCCGACATCCACACCACGCACCTATGGCCACAAATCACAAGTAATTTCTTCGTGAAAGGTCCTTATGCAATATTCGTGGGTCCACCTACGAACAATGCGGTAGATGAAAAGTCCTTTGATATATATCTGGTTTTGCCGAGCTCAAGACCTACAAACTGCAAAATAAACTCTGCCAGTAGTGGGTGGATTCAGCCCAACAGTGGTTGCGTCACCACCACCGAGAACGCCTACACCTACCAACCGCCTACTCATTGCGCAATCTACGTCGCCGAGGTAAGGTTTTTTCAAGCAACAACGTACATTAGAAAGTCGGTCAACAATATCTAAAGACCGCTAATATGATGAAAGCCAAAACAAAGAGAAAGATAGAAAGAAAGAAAGTTTTTATGTGAAAGCAAAATAAAGCATATCACATCAATCAACACTTAAAAAAAAACTTCTTCAATCAACAATTCAAACAAATTACTAATATCAGGCAACGAAAATGCATAAAACTGCATAATAATGCACTTTTGGCTTAAATTCAATAAAAGTTTTGACACTTCAATTTCATTTGTTTTGACTGAAATCTATTATAAAATTAAACATTTTTACATATAAAGTTTAAATGAGTTAAAGTTCAATATTAAAAATTTACTAATATTATTTTACATATTCTTGTTTTTTTATTTCTAAACTTAAAGTTGTAGAGTTAACGTTTTCCCATAAAAATAGAAAAAAAGCTGATAAAAAATAATAATAACAAAAATGCATGAAAAGTTAAATTTTATGAAGTTTAATATAATATATTATCTCACTAATTATTTAAGTGAGTTAAATTAATCTATTCAAAAAATTAATCAAATTTGTTATTATTACGTATGTATTTTTAAATAAATATTAAACTTAATACTTAATAATTATTGAAAATATAAAAAAAAATGTTACCACTACATACATATTTATTTTTAAATAAAGACTAATCATTTTAATTAATGATTATTAAAAAAAAATGTACTATTAATTAAATATTAACACTTATAAATAATAATATCGAAATAGCTAAAAAAAAATGTTACTATCACAAATGTATTTTTAAATATATAATATTGGGGTTTATAATAAATATCCAGTAACTGATAAATTATCAATATGATACGTATATATTATTTTATATTAAATTATACTTTATAATAATAATTTATTAAATAAAGATAAAAAAGTATTTTTTAAGTATACTAATATTTTGTTTATTATATAATTTTACCATATTAATATGAAAACTAGTAACAACGTATATTAAATCAATAGTAAAAACTTATAATTAGCATAATCTATAATTAAATAAAAAATAAAATTGTATTCTAATCACATTTAAATTTTATTTAATTAATATAATATTATATAAAAAATATTACACACACCGACTATATTACCATTAAAAAAAAAATATAAACATTATATATTTACATATAAGAAGAAATAATTTTAAAATAAAGCACCTAATTTAATTTTAAAATCGATTGTTATATTTACAAAATATAATATACTATAACTACTATTCAATTAAAAGTGGACTCTATATAAAATAATATCACTAATACAACATGTAAATACATTATGTAAGCTTTAATTTTCAAATATATAAAAAGTTCTTCTTTATTCAGAATCATTCCTGTTAAAACAATAGTTACATTATTCAAAATACATATACCATATATAATAACATAATTTGCTATAAATAACAAATTAACACCTACTCTTAACATGTGATTTAAAACATGTATTACAATCATTATTATTAATTACTTAAAAAACTGTTATTTTTAAAAATAAATTACCATCTAACAATTATATAATAATTATAATTAATTAATTTACATTTACATTTACATATTAGTAAAAGCACTCCATGCTTGCATAAAAGGACTTAAATCCCACATTAATAGTCATAAATATTCAATATATATTATACTAAAACCATTTATACATAACTACAATTAGATTACATATGAATAATAATAATAAATATATCTAAATATATATAATACTAAGAGAACACCACATTATTTATAAATTTTAATTTCAGAATTTATTCCGGTAGTTATTCAAAATAAAGTGACGGTAAATTATAAAAAAAATGGTTATATATATAATTATTCACATCTTATATAGTAAACGAAGATATTTAAAAAAAATAACTTTCTACGCTAACAGCAGCAAAATTTTCTATAACTCTGAATATATATAACCTCTTTAAGTTTCACTTTCTTCCCTATTTTAAAGAGCTACCTACATCTTAAATTGTGCAATCTTATCTATATCAGGGTTTCTCAGTCTAAAATGCACTGTGAAGTGGAAATATTTTGAAAGTGTTTTGCAACAACTGGTACCAATATTTCTCCAGAACATAACGTCATAAAGAACGAAGCTAAAATATTTTACGTGGTGCTAACACCTTTGATCAACACCGATCCGTAGTCCAGCGATTGAGAAAATATTTTTGAAATAATAAACGTTTTTTCTAAATTCGTATTTATAAAATAAAAGTAAAATAATTAAAAGAAAACTTATATTAATTATAGAAAATATATTAATTACAACTAACTTAATCAGTATTTTAAAAATATAAATATAATTCACAAAAAAAAAATTGTTATAATAAAAAAGTAGTTTTAATACATTTATCGGAATGACTACAATTCTCTGTATTAATTTTTCTTGTACATTTAACTGTAAGACAGAACGCCAAATTAAAATATTAAATTATTTTTTAAGATAAGTTGTAAAATTAAAAAAAAATACTGAATTAAATATATAACTGAAGCAAACCAATATTAAAAATAAATTAAGCTTTAATATTAATTTTGACTATATAATATATATACTTTTAATTCAAAATATACTTATCGATTAATAATATTAATATAAATAATATTACAATAAACAAAATAGTAATTAACTACACACAAATTAAACATTTCATTAAAATACTAGTAAATATAAATATAAAAATATACATAAAATATATATTATTGCAGAGCAGCGTCCCATTTGATAATATAGAATAAAACTATTAAAATCAAAAATACTTGTACTCAGAGTTAATATTCGTACAATACATGAAATAAAATACATGAGGTTACTAAAATAAAATAAATTTTAAACTATAGAATTACATATATATAATAATGATTTCCAACAATTAAGTAATAGTTTAATAAGCCAGATATTTAAGATATTATATACCTATTACAATAATAATAATTTAAAACAATATATATACTTCTATAATGCTAGTTTTAAATATATTATTACTTTATATTAATTAAATTAATATAGCTAACAATGTATACATATATATTTAATATATATAAAATGCGAAGTCGTATAATTTAAAATAAATTTTGTTGAACTTTTGTTCATATTTTTCTTAATTTCGACATTATATTTGGCAAAAATCAGATAAGACAAATTTATAATTTTATAAAATAATTCTAAATATTTTTATAATGTATATAATAATTTTATTTTAAATTAAATTTAACAGCCAACAAATCATCCTGGCCAAGCCCCTAATTGCTAGGAATGATTATGTGGTATGTGTTATATTAATGCGGCTTTAAATCGAGTATTATCGTGTGTATATAACAATGGTTCTAACTTAATAACACAATACTCAACCATTGAAACAATCAAATGTTAGATCAATAATTAAATAGATAATAAATATAATCAAATATATATGTGATTATGTATGGTTACTATATAATCGAAAAAGCTCATATTCTAAAAACGAAACGATACAATACAAAAGTATACTAAGTCAATATAATATATACCTAAAAGTTTAAATTTTATTAAAGACTTTATCTATATTATTAGAACTCAATTATAATAACTATATATAAAACATTGTTATATGATCTATAATATTGTAGTGCATTTTATATATCTGTTTATTGTACAATATATAAATATATTATAAGCAAAATCTGAATATGGAAGTATAAAAAAAAGTAGATTTTAATTATTTTAAATACTCAACTTTAACAAAAATATATAAATATGTTAAAAGTTATATATTATTAATAAATAATTCAACTACATTCTTATGAATTTTAAATATTGTATACGACAAAATGTTATAATAAATATTATTATTATACTGAAATTGAAATTAATATAAAAAATTCTTGAAATAATATATATATATATTTATAAAATAATAATAAATATTACAACTAATTTAAAGATTAACATATACTTTAAAGATTGTACTTATTAAAAAAAAAATTAAGCTAAATATTATTTAAAATTATGTTTATATATATTTATATTATACATATATATATATTATAAAAAGTAAGATTTTATAGTATTAATCTGTGATGAATGAATATGAAATTGATCAAAACGATTATTACTGTATCAATCTTAGATAATGTATATACATGTATAATTATATATATCTCATTAGCTTAAAAAAAAAAACTTCTCTAAGAATGCACATTTCAGTCAGTTTGAATTCATAATAGTTATCACAGAAAATAGATATTTTAAAAAAAATTAATTTAATTATTTATTCATTAAATTCATATTCAAAATAAAAGCACAGAAATACTGCGAAAATATTGATAAATATTATATCATTTTTAATAATATTCTATAAAATCAAATATTCCAAGCTTAATAATAACCTTTATAAGCAAAAATTTTTAACCTAAAATATATATCATAAATTAAATTTAAAATTATTTTAATATAAAATTTAAATTATATGTATATGTATATATATAGTCATTCACTCAATAGTAGTTGTAGTAGTATGATAATAATATGTAATAATAATATGAATAATATATAACTAGTAATTTATAAAAAATTTAGTAGTATTTAAACAATTTTTAAATTTATATACCTCAAAGAAAAAAAAGTTAATTATAATCTAAAAAAATACATAATCTAAATTTAAAAAAAAAAAAATAAAAAATGTTAATGATATAAATTTAATTTGATATTAAAGAAAAATTCTTTTTTCACTGAATTCATGGTCACGAGCACTTTGTAAATTTCAATTTAACCCTAAAGTACAAAAAATTACATACGTATACATATTATGAAAAATTTTGCAAATCAAAATTGTAATATTATAGTTAAAAATATTATTATTATAAAATAAATAACACCTTATCAAATCTATACTAACAATCCATAAATTTTAAATAAAATAATAAGTAATAAATTCAAAAACAAGTTTCATTTTTAAATAAGTTCTTATAAAAAAATAATATACATATTAAAAAATAAAATAAAATAATTAGAAAACTGTAAAAAAAGTAATTATAATAT
>NC_051847.1:213665451-213692163 GCF_002237135.1 Teleopsis dalmanni
CAACAATTGCGAAGTGTAATTGTGCACAGAGCAAACGCGGCACGCATCTTAATTTGTCGTGTTGGCTGCAAGTGAACAATTTCAGTTTTCAAACGAATTCATGGCAAATTTTTTAATGAATGGTTTTTTACCAAGAAAATAATAAAAATAAAAATAAAATTATAAAAATGGAAAAATTAAAAAAATTACACAGAAAATGTTAAACAAGCGTTTTTTACATGAATTTTGTTATTTATACACGCGATTTGATGAGAATTCAGATTAGCGGCGTTTAAAGATACTAAAAATTACAAATAAACATAAAAAATTAAATAAAAAAACGCGCAAACTTTTTGAAATTTATTTACGTTAAATTAATAATAAATTAAAAGTACATTTTTCAATATTTGCATATATCAATATATTTTATTAAAAAAAAAATTTATTTTTTAATTTTTTCAATTGAAGTATTTTTCAAAATGAAAAATTAAAAGAGCTTTTAATTAAAAAATAATTATGCATTTTTAATTTATGTGCATTAGTTTTTAAATAAATTTTAATTTAAGTATTTTTTGTTCTTAGTTTTTAAATAAAATTAATTTGTCGCATAGTTTAAGTGGTCCGCAGGCGATTCTTAAAATTTTTAAAAAATTTTGCATAAAATCTTTTAAGCAACTTTTAAGCAAACTCGCTGCATCAAACGTGATTAAATGCGATAATGATTAAGCAAATATTAAAGTTGATTTTATGCAAATTAACTAAATATTAATAAAATTTTTGAGATAGAATTTAAAATCATATGTCAGTGAAAATATCACGAAAGAAGTCGTACTTTATGTATACTTAACTAAGTCGTATAATAAATATTTAACTCCTGCTTTTATGACAGGAAACACTAATAACAACAATGAAACAATAATAATATCCCTTTTAAGACTTTATGTTAAGATCACTGAAAAGTAGAAAATAAATAAAATTCTAAAAAGTTGACTTCCAATCCATGGGAAGTCCCGAATATATAATTAGAGACTGTATACAATTCGTAGATACTAGACAAAATCTAGAGACACTAATTGGTGAAGCCAGCCCTTCTACTATGGTAATACAGATATTGGCAAGCATTGAATAGTAGACCCTTTACAAGTGCATAATCTCTAAAACAATAAACATTGTTAGAGCGGACAAAGTATACAATCGGAGTGAAAGCACGCTAAGTGCTCTTCTAACCCTATCGTGAGATGGAATGCCCTAACTAGTCATACTGCAGGGATTTCCAGGATTTTGAGCTGAGAATGTGGGGACTCTTCAGTTCGTAGGTATGTCTGACTCAATTGAGTTGTACATGAATCGGGCATGCAAGTAGTACGGGTCATTTGTATCTTTACAAGATTTTTATTTATTTAAACAAAAAAAAAATTGATGGGGAACGACATCCTAGCGCAATGAAACTAATTAGTTTTTCATGATCTTCTCATGACATACTAAAATCAACAATTAATTATTTTAAAAATTGTTTTATCTGAGAACATCGTCTACCATAAAACTATTTCAATGCTAAAAATACTTAAGAAACTCTTTTCATATAAATGTAAAGTAAATTAAAGTAAAGAAGTAAAGAAGTTTAATATTAAAGATACAATAAAAGTTTCATTTGAAGAGCTCTTATATACGTTTTGAGTTTTTCAACAAAAGTGCTACTGAGTGAGCATTTAAAGGAACCGTCTAGAGCATATTGTATGATTCATAGTCTTAACTTAAACGTATCTATCTGACATATTATTTGTATTATAAGCTTATTTTTATTTCTTTGATTATTCTTTACTATAACATTTAAATAATTCTAAATAGTTCTATATTTATTGTAGTCAAAACATCGCTTAAAAGTGCAATCCAGACCGGGTTTCGGCTTGCACTATAAACTTGTTCCAACTTTCTTTTATCACCAGTTAATCAGTTTTTCTTCTCAAGAATGCTTATGTCTTTGTAGATACAATCGAGAAATCAAACGTGTTATTGTCGTCTTCTGTAAGTGGTAGGAGTAGGACTGCACTTAGAAGTCTTTTTGTGGGATGAAATCAAATTCATTTTTACGACTTATACTTTCTATAAAACAAAAATTTCATCATTTCTTAGCTGTTCATATTCTTTACTCCTTTTTAGGCCGCAGTTTTCTTATGCAACACGATTTGTACTATAAATCTTTCGCCTTTTGAGTGGTCCAATCATTGGTGGCCTGAATTGTAATTGACGTTATCACTGTTATGTGTGATATATGAAGATATCCAATTTTAATGGCGCAGGTTGCAATCATCCTTATTACCGCTTTGTAAACGCCGCTTTCTATTATAAGTCAAGCTTTCTAAGCCAAAGAATTTTAAATGAAATGAGAGCGTATCACTTTTACTAACAATCTGAAGTTATCATTTTTAGTCACAGCTGTAATTTATTCCCTAGCATCAATTAATTAATTAATAAAGCTTAAATTCCAAAACCACACTTTTGTATTATTGTCGTATCTAGTCGATCCAAATACTAATCAAATGACCTGCTGTAGCATACAGTCTACAATGATAATTGCATATTTCAAAATTTTGAATAATTGCAGGCGTTCTGTCAAATAATTTATGTGTTTTTGTCAATTTAAATTGATTGATTGTTTATAGTTTTGTCAAGCATTTCATTTTGAAATTTTAAAATTTCTAGAATTTTTAGTCAAATAAATCTGAAATCGCGTGCGACATCAAGCAGCGCTTCAACTTAGCTAAAATCGCTTGTACTGTTTTTTGCCTAAAATTTGCACTGCTCAAGTGGCAGAGCATAGAAGCACTTGAAAAAAAAACAATGTCGATTTACCAGGTTTTATGGCTTTTTTAGTGTTTGCCAATTTTATATTTCCCTCCAACTTTTATTATCTGTTTATGTTTGATTAAGAATTAACTTTAAATTTGTATGCTAATGAGTTAGAAAATTTGTTTTTTTATTTGTTGATTAAATCTTATCTCAAACACGATCAACAGCAATTTTTATGTCTTATAATTCATGAGCGCATACTCGACGACGATCAAATTTTGGTACCTCAGTTTCGTCGCATAAATTGTGAATGGGGTCAACAAATCGTAGGTAAATCATAGCATAAATTTAACAAATGACTAATTTATACATATGTGTGTATGTATTATATATGCTAAGCTATTTATATAACTGATATATTATTCTAATATATAACATATGTTTTAATTCAAAAGTCGTTGACCTACTTTACTTAGAAGCAGATCCTCAACTTCTTGAAACAAGTTCCATTTTTATGAATATTAAATTTTTTTGTTTAAATATTTTTTGTTTAAAACAAATCAATTTTATATGTTGAAATGAATAAGTTAATTAAAATAAATTAATTTGTACCAATTTATTTTAATTTATGAATTGTACGCAATCAAATGTGGAATGAGTCAGAGTCAGTTGGAAAGTTGAATATTTGGAGTACCTAATTTAGCAGAGTAAAAAGGTTTGAGTACAACACTTATTGCTTCCACTTTAGGGAAATGTCAAATGTGGTTGTCAAATGAAGGAATCACAAATTATGCAATAAATTTTCTCAAAATTTGTGCACTTAAATATTATGTAAAATATTTAACTAATTTATTTTGAAGTAAAATATTTTTGAAGTGTTACTTGTAGGTAACTACGAATTCTTCAGATTTTTTGCAATTTTGTTGAAATTTCAAATGACGACCTTGAGCTGCGGTATGCCACTTTTTCTTTCGGTCATTGCAAATATTTGCAAAACCCAAACAATTCAAAAAGTCCACAAAAATTATTTAACAAAAGTCGAAAAGATACAAAACTGACACTAACAAAATATTCATGCTAAATATTTATCAATTACTGAGCAAATATAGACAAAGCATAGAAAAAGTTGAAGAAAAAAAAAATATGTAGAAAAAGCTGTAAATGCAAAACTAAATTAATAACAACAACAAATTTGCCAAATGCCAAGTGCAATATTTGACAACTGCGCACACAATGGCGCACACAATGGCGATGTGTTAAATATGTGCTAAGTTATAAATTAAATTGTCAAATTACAAAAATTATTGGCATTTGCCACACTTGAATTACGTCCAATGCGCAGCTGTCAGAGAACAATACGAACGCGACAGCTTGGCCCAAAGGCAACAACAAAGCAGCGCATTAAATTTTTCCGGTAAGTCGCAACTCGCGAATGTGTACGTACGGAGGCAAATATGCGCACGCTTAACCATTTTAGAATAATGTCAACAGTTTAAATCAGTTTACTAAGGCAATTAAGTGACATTACAACAACACAACCAACAACAACAACACAACCAGCAACAACAACAACGTACTGCTGACATTTGTTTTTTTATCTCCTTAATTACAGCGATTTTTATCGCATTTAGCGACGCATGGTGCGCAATCAAGAAAGCGCCTTCAGCTATTAACCAAAATACTCGTACTTGTTAGCTTAATGGTCAGAATGGCCAGTTTCAATTAAACCGTTATAAATGTTAATAGAATTGTCACTTTGACAGATGCGGGTACGCACATAAGCACCAGTTAACCCTGACTTTGTTTATTCTTTCACATATTGAAATTAATTTTAAATGATTTGGAATATATTTTGAAAGTCGTCTTGCCGTGGATAATGAGATTTTGAGTGTTGTGTTTTTTTTATTTTCAAATATTGGAATGTACATAATTTAACAATAAAAAAACATAATTAAATATTAACTTACAACTACGTTAAATATTTAGTAGTAGGGTGAAAATCGATATATATGTTTGCGTATAAAACTAATTTCATTTACGAACGATACTGATTATATATAAAATAGCATAAATAGCATAAATATAATACAAACACAAGTATTTCAACCACAAAATTGGTTACTATAGTTTATTTAATTGACTGGAATTAAGAAAGCTGATTAGATCATATGGACATGACCACAACTGTATAAATTTACTGTGCCATCAATCTATGATTATTTTGGCATGTTATTAATTACAATAATTAAGAACTTAGCCTATTTACAAATAGTTTCCAATTTCCTCTATATCTGGTCATATATCGCAATTCAATAATCGATTTGGATGTTTCCCGTTGTATTGTACGTCTCCACGTCGTTCTAGGTCTTTCTACACTTCTTTTACCTTGAGGGTTCCATTCAAGCGCAGCGTGTGAAATTGTCGATCTGTCTTCACGTAAAATATGGTCCAGCCAACAGTATTTGCGCTTAATTATTTCTTTGCTGATCTCCGTCTGATTTTTGATACACCACAATAGTTCATTCGTGATTATTCTTGGCCACCAGATTCCTACTATTCTTCTTAGGCAGCGATAGAAAAAGGTTTGTAGTTTTTGTAGAATCAAAGAAGTGGTATAACTCAGTTATTAGTGCTACAATATAGTGCTGTAAAAGGGAAGTTTATCACAGACGAACTAGTGAAGAAAGGAACGCTGAAGAAAATGATGCTAACTCTTTTCAAGTTTCCAGAAATATGCCGTTTCCGACAGTTTCTCTATTCCTGACCAATGGAGAATTGCATCTTAAATGTAGTGTTGTAAAAGCTGTGGAAAAAATCGAAATGTATGCGCATATTATGTTTATGTTCATTTACTTTTATTCGTTGCGGCACTATAACGTAAAAAACAGCGGTGGTGTTAGATTGGTCTCACTCCCAACCAAGGATGAAACTATTTTCAAACCTAATGGTGCAATTGGTACCGACGAAATTTCTTGAAATTCAATAGTGTTTAGGCACTTATAATTAGTTAAGAATCACTATCAGATCAGTATTTAGCATGCAATTTAGTATTTAACTTAGTTTAGTATTTTAGCATGCGAAAATCTGTAAATATATCCTTTGGTATAAGTTTACACTACGGTATTAATCGATGCGAGTGTTTTTTATGCAAAAACATTTTATTAAGAAAATCATATCTTATTTGATTATAGTTTTAAGCCTCTTTTCGCTCAAGGATATGATTTTTTATTTTTATTTTCCTGGTATAAAATCATATTAAAATGGTTAAAATAACAAAACTTTTACGAGTTAATTTTTTATATTCTACTTGCGAAGTTACTTTTATCAGTTTAAGTGCAAAAAATTAATACTATGAGATTCTATGAGACATAAAGATTTTTTCAATTTTGGAGTCTTATTTTTTTATTTAATTCACTGACATTTCGTTGTGAAGTTGAAATAAAAATGATTATTTCTATATTATTATTATTATTATATAAGACTGTATTTTTTTAGAGCATTACTTTGACAAGTCATTGTCAAAATAATATAGAAATGTGCCCCCTTTTGCTAATCCCTCGTAGGGCTCTAATAACGCACAAATACCTTATAGAGTAGATATGCGCGCGTGATTTGTTGCAAAATAATTTCCACTTGAACCTATGAGTAATGTGAATTGATAAAATTGTTACGTTTTTAATCAAATTTTAAATAAATATAAAAATTTCATTACAAACAGTGTTTATTTTTAAATCATTGTTAAATTGTGCAAAATTCAAAAATTAAAAAAAATTCAAACAATTTCGGTAGCTCAAAAGCAGATTTTGCGGTTGTTGATTTTGCTTGTGGTGCGTTGTAAAAATAAAATAAAATCGCGGGGCGTATTAACATTAACCAATTTTTATGCTCGCTTTACATAAACACATACTCATATATATATGCACATCTATATATATGCACATGTATAACTATAAGTTATTTTTTATGACTGAAAAGTGTTAAGTTTTTAGACAACAGCCAGCGATGCGTGTAAATAGCGTGGGAATCATGAACCCAGAGAAATAGAAATACGGACTCAAATAAATGCTTTATTTTGATATAATTTCTGATATATTTTTGAGTAATTTTATTTAAATTTTAGTAGATATAGTTTTTTTTCTATAGTGTGCAAGTGTGCGTGTATAATTTTTTAATTATCGTATTTAATGCGCGTTTTTGACACTTCTCAGTTGACCAAATTTATAATATGGGAAGCAATAATAGTGAACACACTGAATCTTATGTAGCGTGAGCATCTTTAGCCAAATTAACATTTAGTACATTTTAATTATTTAATATGTAAATAAACACATAAATTGGTGTAGTTAAAACTACATTTTTTTTTTGGTTTGTTATTAAGTTTAATTTTTGCCTTTATAGTTTTGCTTTAGTTAATTAAGCATTTATTACGTTTCAACTCGCTTTGGTACTGCGTCAAAGAATTTTATTACTTCGATGTTTTTTCGTTTAGTTTCTTTTGGTTTCTTTTTGTTTGAAGGATTCCAGAACTCAAACGAAGTTATTATGTCTTTGACATCACTAACTTCTCTAATGAAGTTCTTTATTAACTTTAGTTGTTATTCATTCTTTGGCTCACATGGAGACATACAGGCAACTGAAGTTTTCCGTGAAGAATTGCTGAGCTGTCATGTACATAATTTGTTCAAATGCTCGTACACGATAAATAAATAAAGTTTTGCTTTTTTTTTTTTGTTGACATACGAGATTAGAGTTTCGCAACTTATAAGATTAATTATATTTTATTTGATATGTACAAATTGATTACAAAGAAAATTAAATATACAACAATTATTAATTCAAAAGCGGAAGCTGATTCGTAATGGGAAAAAACATTATAGTTTGCCATAGATAGGTAAGTGGAAGGAGGCAGAATTAAAGTGATGTTTTGCAAATGAAGTAACTTTAATTAACGAAATACCAATATATCCCTTTAAGTTATTATATCATACGTCAAATTTAAATTAATAGTTTTACTGCTATTTTAATGTTACTATAAAAAAGTAAAATAACGATTGTAATTATGTTGTTTCTAATATTACTTCCTAACAATAATAGGCTCAGAATAAAATGATTAAAAAGATCCTGTCGTGCCTAAAGGTTACAATAAATGAGCAATCTTGCTTGTTTTTGAGAACACAGAATGTCTTATAATAGATAAGAAAAGCGTATCTGAGTTATCACACATAAAAATTGCTTTTTTATTGTCTTCGCAATGTAATTGCTACAATTCAATATATTATCAATTAGTGATATCAACATATTTATATTAGTGACTTTAATATTTATTTTGTCCACACAAACTAGACCAAAAATGATTAAATACAAGATTGTGATATCCAAATACATTAGTGTTACATTACTTCATAAATAAAATAACGTGCTCCTCAAATCTTATTTAGAAATATACCATTATTTTATGTAATATATACAAATTAATATTTATATTACAATTTCGCATAGAAAGCTAGCTTCTTTTCTATTTTTATATGTACTACGTTGCATATGATTTCATTATCTCTAGCTTTTTTCTACCGTAACTGCTGCTTGTAGCGAGCTGCTCGCATGCTGTTAACGTAAGTAACAGTTTGATTTCGACAAATCGAGTCCATACCAATTTATAATCCTGATATTGACAAAATTGGTATTGGCAATTATCTAATTACCTTTGCATTAACCATTTTATAGTGGAATCGTCTATAGAATGCTGAGTATTGTGAAACAGTAACAATGTTTGTTTCCACAACAAAGGCAAATTTAAATTGATAACACCTATAATCCACTTAAATAAAGAAAAAGGCTTCACTTAAAATTATATATTTTAAAATTTTCTAATAAAATAATAGAGAAGTTTCGAAAAGTAGTGAACTACACAACGATATAAATTTTTTTTTATTGAACTTTTCGCTGACCAAACAGCTGTTTCGAGTATTGCCAAATTTTTGTTGTTATAATTTACTACTTTTCGAAATCTCACTATTCAATACAGTAGTTTCGATTAAGTAAAAAATTCACTACCGTCACAACTGACGTTAAAATCAAATCTAATAAAACTAATCTAAAATTAAAACATATGTATTCTAAAAAAATTTCCATTTTGTTGATATTATATTCATATTGCCATTTAATTTAAAAACCTATTTATAAAAGATTCTATCTTACTTCAATTTCATTTAGTTTCACATTTCATTTAATTCCTGCAAACAATAACTAAAATATTTTCCAAAGTAATTTGCATTTAATTTACGCATTACAAAAACTTTTAATTAAAACTCTATAAATATTAAATGCAAAATTAACTTATTAACTTAAAAATTATAATTTGAAATATGTCGCAAACATAATTGCATACTAAATAGTACAAATTATAAGTGTAAAAAAATAAAAACATGAAAAATTGAAATGGCATAATGGCTTCATTTGCAACTTCCGCTTTAACACTTCAAAAATTTTATATAAATTCAATTATTCCAACAAACGTAACAACAACATAACAAAAACAAATCCAACAACAATAACAATACTGAATTTTATTATGAAAATGTAAAGCTAAAGTATGTGTGTTTGTACGAGAGAGTGTGCTGTATTGTATTGTTGTGCGTGTAAATAACAAAATAGTTAATGCAAATAAATACAAAAGCGAGCATAAATATTTGCGTCGCAACACTGTGCAGCGCACAACAGGCACATTATACCACACTACTTACCAATACCAAAGCCGAGTTGTATTTTGTCAGCTGAGTGCTACTAACCGAACACATGATGCCATATGCCAGTGGCATACGCCATCCTTCCGACCTCCGTTTCAACTATTGTAAAGCTTACACTCACACACACACACACTCAAGCTGGTAATACTGCTACTAACAATGAGCTCAAATGCACATAACCCATACGACGAGTGCGACCAGATTTTATAAATACAAAAATTATTTCATTTGAGGTACCTTCAATTTGTTTGTATCTTGAATCTGTGAAGTATATTTAGTTTGTTTTTTTATCTTTAATTGAAATTAAAATTACGTATTTTATCATCTATTTAAATTATTTTAAACTTTTAAACTATGTAGCTTATTTTTTATCGGCCTTGTAAAAAGTTTATTTTAAACAGAAAATTTGTCTTTTTTTGTATAATGTATATAACAAATCCTATGTGTATATATATTAGAGCCTCATTCTGCATCTCTCTGTTAACAAACCTTAATTGTTATCCTTTAATAGAGTCTGTTTCCATATCTCTCTGTCACCGATTGTTAACAGCTATGATTTACCAGAGCCTTTCTCTGTATCCCTCTGTTCTTTATTTTTTATCTCTAAGTTTATCTCTATTTGTTCTTTATCTATCATCAATCTCTAATTCCTATGTTTTAGTAGAATTAGTTTCTCCATGTCTGTGATACCTATGTTTAACTTATCTATCTACAGAAACATCTATTTTATTATTCAGTGTAGAATCTCATTCTTTATGAAACTCTTCAAAATGCTATTCGATACACACGTACTTTATATTTATAATTTTTATCTCCTCGTCAGAACTCCTGACAAACAAATATTGTATTCAAAGATAATAAAACTCATGGGAATTATATTTGAAAGCTAAAATAATAAGAATTACTAAAAAAAAATTAGCTTGAAATAAAATTTAAAACATCTTTGGTAGAAATTCATTCCTTTCCGATCAGTTCAAAACAGTTTCATATAAGATGATCAAACCAATTTATACAATTTTACGGTTCTATTCAGAATGCCGATGTAGAAGTTGTAAAAATCTTTTAAAGTTAATCACCGCACGTTCAGTTGAAAAAAAAGTCTTATAATAAGTCTCACTAAAAATTTTAAAACGGTTATATAATAAAAACGTATGAAAACGCCTACAATGAATAAAATAATTTCATTTGATAGATGGAACTAAGAAACCTTCCGCCGCATGTATTTAACGTTCATATATTTTTTATATTATAATACATTTTGTATTTAAAAGTAGTAGTGCCAAAAAAGTAATTATCCGTTACTTTGTATTCGTTACTCAAGAAATACCGGAGTAACGAATACAAACTTTTTATTGTATTCGTTACTTTTACTCATTTTACCAATGAGTAGTATTCGTTTTACCTACTCTTTTGAGTACTTGGTAACGATTACTTTCAACAGCTGTTTTCGCGGTTTAATAACAACTACTTTATTCAAAAATTTTGTTCGTTTTCAAATTTATTAAAAATGTGTGAAAATATTAATAATAAAAAAAGTGAAATTTGGATTCATTTTGAACCAGTAGGAAGTGAAAAAGCTAAATGCAGATTATGTGGAACAAACTATTCAATAAAAGGTGGTTCTACTTCAAATTTGAGAAAGCATTTAAACATTAAGCATCCCACGGTCCTAAGCGCCGTTAATCGGAATCGTGAAGTAACGAAACCGCAGTAACGAAAGCGCAGAAACGAATACTGAGTAACTAATACTGAGTAACGTGTAACGACCCCTTTTCCCGGTCGTTGCCTATTTGCTGAGGTATGCTCAGTCTCACCAAAGTCGTCACAATAAATTTATAGATTGTGACCAAAATATTCAAAGTGCAGTGGTTTTACTTCTATATCTTTATTTATGTATTACTTTATTTCGATAGTTATAATTTTAAATTTATATTTAAAATAAGGAAATAAATTAACTTTAATTTTTACTTCAGAATTTTATAATTTTTGTTTTTAGATCTATATTTCTTATAGGGAAATAAATTAACTTTTATTTTTATTTCAAAATTTTATAAATTTTAAATTTGTATTCAATATAAAGAAGCAAATTAACTTTGGGGAAAAAAAAATATATATATATAACCCAAAATTCATACGTAAAAAAAAATAATTAGAGATGTCCCTTTTAGAGGTTTCAATGCTTGGATCTTCTGGATAGGTCTTCCTCCTTCAGGTCTCTGGCGTTATATTCTTCCGGAACTGTACCACCTGTCGTGTTCACTACAATTATACCTTCTTTAGGATATTATTTTAATTTAAAATATCCTTATGTTTTTTAGAATTTATCTTGGTTACAGTCGGCGTGAAACCACCTGTCGTACCTTGATTTGGATATTTTTTTCATATAAAATATCCTTATTAATTTTAATAGTTATCTTAGTTACAGTCGGCGTGAAACCACCTGTCGTACTTTGATTTGGATATTTTTTCATATAAAATATCTTTATTAATTTTAATAGTTATCTTAGTTACAGTCGGCGTGAAACCACCTGTCGTACTTTGATTTGGATATTTTTTTCATATAAAATATCTTTATTAATTGTAATAGTTATCTTAGTTACAGTCGGCGTGAAACCACCTGTCGTACTTTGATTTGGATATTTTTTTCATATAAAATATCTTTATTAATTTTAATAGTTATCTTAGTTACAGTCGGCGTGAAACCACCTGTCGCACTTTGATTTGGATATTTTTCATATCAAATATCTTTATTAATTTTAATAGTTATCTTAGTTACAGTCGGCGTGAAACCACCTGTCGTACTTTGATTTGGATATTTTTCATATCAAATATCTTTATTAATTTTAATAGTTATCTTAGTTACAGTCGGCGTGAAACCACCTGTCGTACTTTGATTTGGATATTTTTTTCATATAAAATATCTTTATTATGCCTTTGTGCCTCTAGAGCTTAGTTGACTTGATCTTCCAAGGTGTATGTGCCTTTGAAGTAATATTGCAAGTCCTCGCATAAGTAAAATGCGCGTCTTATATACACACTCGACCGAGCTTTTGTGTAGCGTATCATTTTATTTACAGCTGATCTCACGTAATTCTTGTATATTTTTGCCGTTCTGATGTTCTATTTCATGTTTTGTGCGGTACTCAGCTTGGGTATTTATCTTCTCTTTAAGCTTCTCTTACGGCGAATATTTTTGTTGTTTTCTTATGTTAACGCTGCTTTGTTTGATTCTTACAAAACGTGTTTTAAAACTACATTCGGTCGGTGGTGGTTTTTTTTATTTACTCTTTGTTTGTTACGATAAATAAAATATTAAAAGTGCAAATATTTGATGAATATTTACAACATAAAAACAAGAAATATAATTAACAAATAAATAAGGTGAGTTTATTATTAATTTATTTAATTATATTTTTATATTTCACTTCAATATCATTTCAGCTTAGTTTGAAATGTTATTAAGGCTTGTAAGCGGTTTAGGTTTTGGTAAATGGTTGTGACTAAATATTTTAAATATCAATTAATCTATTTAATTCCAGATATTTGCAACATTTACTACCAGTGAGTCTAAATTTTCCAAGTTTGAACATAACCATATAAAAAGTGTGTCGTTTTATAAAAAACTGTGTTGTGTTGATGTGTTTTAGTTCGTGTTGTTATTGTTTTTAGTGCATGTTTATGTAGCGTTTATGTAGGTGGAAATTTAGTGTAAATTTCCATCCTTACATTTCCCTCCTTCTTCGGGAAAGTTAACTGGATCTGAACCACTACCTGCTTGAGTGATTTCTATTTCGTTTCTTTGAAGATTTAAACACTTTGTAAAACTTGTCCTGATGCGTGTTAATATAGTCGTGATCACTCTGCTGGAGTTCACCTTGACTTTCCATTTGCTTTTGCTGAGTTCGATTGCTGGAAGAATTCCAACTTCCGAGACATTGTTCTTTTATTTGCATCATAGGGATATTTACTTTTTCTCTCAGTTGAGTAGAATTATCTTTTCCTTGATGTGAAACTCGTTGTGATTCTTGAATGGGACTTGGGGTTTTGTGAGTCATTCGATGTTGTGTAGTTTTATTTTCGATGACTTTAATCTCCTGTTGACATTGATCTGATTGCTTGACGGACATTTCCTGTCGCGGTATTAGCGACGTCTCTGAGTGTACTTGATCGTGAGGTATGGAAAGTAACGATGTTCTTACTAATTTAGTCGATGGTCTCCCAAGTTGTTCTTCTTGAAGCGGTGGATTTCGTTGTGAATGTGCCTCTTGCACCTGTGTATATTCTTCAGTAGTTGTAACATGTTGAAGTCTTTGTGGTGGTGGTATTTGAAACATCGGTTTATCTTGTATGACTTGGACTAGGTTAATTCTTTCTAGATTTCTTTTGTTTGGCGTCTCGCGTTGCCGTTTTTGCTGTAGTTGTTCGACATGCTGTTGAACTGGTAAAACTCGTTGATCTTGTCTGACTGACTGTTGCTTAGGTATTTCTGGAGTTTTATTGACAGGTTTTGGATTTTGCATTCGCTGTAATTCTTCAATTTGCACTTGTTGTATCTCTTGAATTTGTATGAATTCCTGTTGGTGTAAATCATACACTTCTGGGGTTTCTTTGCTTGGTTCTGGATCTTGCGATGGTACGAGACATTTGCATGACATTTGCTCTAAATAATTTTTACATTGCTTGTGCTGTGTTATTATGCTTGGCTTAGGTAATAATTCTGTTGATGGATTGGTAATTCTAGTTCTTACTGCTGTTGTTTGCTTTGCCGTCGGTCGGTTCTGTTGCTTGTTCAAGATAGGTGGCTCTGATTTATGATGCTGGATAAGTTTATCCCGTATTGGCGTAGTGGGTATGCATCTCATAGTATTTTGTAATGGCATCGTTTCTGAGCACTCCACTACGATGCACCTGCCCATAGTTTCTTTTCGTGTACCGTCCCGATTCACTTTATGCTGTTCTCTGCGAAGCTCTTCGAAGTCATCAGCAAGTATTTTTAATTCTTCTAAGCTGGAAAAATCTCGACGTCTGATAAAGATTCGGTAGTCTGCGCTCATGTTTTGATATATTCGCTCTAATTGCGAATCTGGATTTGTGCAGGCTCGTCGCATAAGATTTTTGATGTTAATTAAATATGTTTTGAAATTCTCATTGGGTTTTTGATGGCGGGATATTACATCATCCTGTAGGTTCTCTAAATATCTAGCAGAAATGAAAAATGATAAGAAATCGTACTTGAAACGTGTCCAAAGTGACCAACGACAATTGTTATTGCGAAACCATTCTAGTGCTTCGCCTTCGAGGAGTAGAGGCATTGTTCGAGGAATTTGATTTACATCGATGTTGTACATGTCTGCTAGTTCCTCTATGTGTTCGATGAAATCTAAGGTGTCCTTACCACCGTGATATCTGAAGGACCATTTCTCTACGTATTCAATTGTCTGACGATAGGAGCACATTGGAGGATTTATTGAACTTTCTTCAGTCCCTGGTATTCCTCTTGATCCCACCGACATTGTTTCTTCTTACGATTTATGTTGCTATTTTATGTCATCTAGTTTTTTAGATTTTCTTTGCTTGACTACTATATTTCCATCACTATCTCAACGACCTTTGAATATTTTGGTCCCTGCTCAGGCGCCAACTGTAACGACCACTATTCCCGGTCGTTGCCTATTTGCTGAGGTATGCTCAGTCTCACCAAAGTCGTCACAATAAATTTATAGATTGTGACCAAAATATTCAAAGTGCAGTGGTTTTACTTCTATATCTTTATTTATGTATTACTTTATTTCGATAGTTATAATTTTAAATTTATATTTAAAATAAGAAAATAAATTAACTTTAATTTTTACTTCAGAATTTTATAATTTTTGTTTTTAGATCTATATTTCTTATAGGGAAATAAATTAACTTTTATTTTTATTTCAAAATTTTATAAATTTTAAATTTGTATTCAATATAAAGAAGCAAATTAACTTTGGGGAAAAAAAAATATATATATAACCCAAAATTCATACGTAAAAAAAATAATTAGAGATGTCCCTTTTAGAGGTTTCAATGCTTGGATCTTCTGGATAGGTCTTCCTCCTTCAGGTCTCTGGCGTTATATTCTTCCGGAACTGTACCACCTGTCGTGTTCACTATAATTATACCTTCTTTAGGATATTATTTTAATTAAAAATATCCTTATGATTTTTAGAATTTATCTTGGTTACAGTCGGCGTGAAACCACCTGTCGTACCTCGATTTGGATATTTTTTTCATATAAAATATCCTTATTAATTTTAATAGTTATCTTAGTTACAGTCGGCGTGAAACCACCTGTCGTACTTTGATTTGGATATTTTTTCATATAAAATATCTTTATTAATTTTAATAGTTATCTTAGTTAAAATATCCTTATGATTTTTAGAATTTATCTTGGTTACAGTCGGCGTGAAACCACCTGTCGTACCTTGATTTGGATATTTTTTTCATATAAAATATCTTTATTAATTTTAATAGTTATCTTAGTTACAGTCGGCGTGAAACCACCTGTCGTACTTTGATTTGGATATTTTTTCATATAAAATATCTTTATTAATTTTAATAGTTATCTTAGTTACAGTCGGCGTGAAACCACCTGTCGTACTTTGATTTGGATATTTTTTCCATATAAAATATCTTTATTAATTTTAATAGTTATCTTAGTTACAGTCGGCGTGAAACCACCTGTCGTACTTTGATTTGGATATTTTTTCCATATAAAATATCTTTATTATGCCTTTGTGCCTCTAGAGCTTAGTTGACTTGATTTTCCAAGGTGTATGTGCCTTTGAAGTAATATTGCAAGTCCTCGCATAAGTAAAATGCGCGTCTTATATACACACTCGACCGAGCTTTTGTGTAGCGTATCATTTTATTTACAGCTGATCTCACGTAATTCTTGTATATTTTTGCCGTTCTGATGTTCTATTTCATGTTTTGTGCGGTACTCAGCTTGGGTATTTATCTTCTCTTTAAGCTTCTCTTACGGCGAATATTTTTGTTGTTTTCTTATGTTAACGCTGCTTTGTTTTGATTCTTACAAAACGTGTTTTAAAACTACATTCGGTCGGTGGTGGTTTTTTTTATTTACTCTTTGTTTGTTACGATAAATGAAATATTAAAAGTGCAAATATTTGATGAATATTTACAACATAAAAACAAGAAATATAATTAACAAATAAATAAGGTGAGTTTATTATTAATTTATTTAATTATATTTTTATATTTCATTTTAATATTATTTCAGCTTAGTTTGAGATGTTATTAAGGCTTGTAAGCGGTTTGGGTTTTGGTAAATGGTTGTGACTAAATATTTTAAATATTAATTAATCTATTTAATTCCAGATATTTGCAACATTTATTACCAGTGAGTCTACTTTTTCCAAGTTTGAACATAACCATATAAAAAGTGTGTCGTTTTATAAAAAACTGTGTTGTGTTGATGTGTTTTAGTTCGTGTTGTTATTGTTTTTAGTGCATGTTTATGTAGCGTTTATGTAGGTGGAAATTTAGTGTAAATTTCCATCCTTACAAACGAATACTGAGTAACGAATACATACTCGAAAAGTAACGGGTAGGTACGAATACCCAAAAGTAACGAAGTTTGGCACCACTATTTAAAAGTTCCCTCAACGATTGTTGAGATATAAATTTTGAAAATAAATCAAATAACATATTTCGAAGTAGTCGTACCACTTCCAAACTACATAGTACTTTAACTTTTATATTAAAAATATTTAATCACCATTGCCGGTACAGTTTACCAAACAAAACTAAAATTAATTTTAAAGCAAATGCGAACTATAATACTCAATAGGTTCAACACCTAAGTAGAATTTATAAATTAAAATACTCATATTTTAGACAATATAATTCTCATGAACTTCATTTTTTTATAATTGTAATAAACGGCAACGACCACTGAGTAAAAACTTAAGTTTAAAGGGGGACATATCTTAAAATTTCGATTCGATTCATTATGTTGTTAACATTATAATGGCACAGTAATGCATCTAATTTAAGAATTAGTACAATATTTTAATACTACAAGCACGGTTGCCACTTGAAAATTTTTTTCTGTACCAAAATTGGTTTAAAAAGGTACCAATTCTGTTAAAAATGGTCGTATTTGATTCTATTGTCTTTTAATAAGAAAATACAAGAAATTTTGGTGGTATAGTACTACATGTATCAACCGTGACCACAAGTATAAATTAGTCGAATGAGAATACACAACGTTATCTGTCATAGGTAGTAACTTCAAAAGTATATATTTATTATATATATAGAATATATATATAATATATATGAGTACTATATATAGTATTATTGTTTTCTTAAAGTCAATAATGGTAACACAATAATGTTCATCAATAGTGATAGATCTAAGATTATTTTGCTTAAGTTCTCGTTAATCTGATTTATAATATTGTTGATATTTGATATGCGTCTAGTACACTAGACTATACTAGTGTATATATTAAAATGCACTAATGCAGTATACTTATGTATATAACATATACTAGTATATAACTATACATTACAGTGATTTTAAGTAATTTAAAATAAATAAATTATACTATGTATTGTATTAAGCGCGGTGCAGACTATCATTTTTGAGTGTTATCATTCAAGAGATAAAATCTAAGAACGATACTCAAAAATGGTAGTCTGCACCTGTGAATGACACGCAACCAACTTGTTGGCGTGCTAACCACAATTTTGGTTTACAGCGTGCGAAAACACCCTTATTTTCAAAAATTTTACTTGAATGACAACTCTTGAATGTGAGTATGTTTAATCGCTCAGTCGCTAGAATAAATTTGAACAAGAGAGAAAGCGCCGCAGATGAGATTATTGTTCTTAAGTTCTATGCGAAAGTAACACCCACAGTTTATTAACCAAATTTTACACAAATCTCTGTTTACTGAGTAACATAATATATTTATAATTACTATTATTAAATATAAACTTATATGAAATAAAATTATAATAGTTTTCTAGAAATTATTGTGTCATGAGCTGCGTATTTATATACTTTGAAAATTCCTTTTTTAGTTACTTAAATTTAGTAAGTTAATGAGTATATAGTTTTTATTATGAATTAAATTTCACTATTTTATATATGATATCTACAAATTCTTTAATGCTTAACTTTACTACTATTTTCTGCCATTCACAAACTTTCCAAGCACTTGCACTACAGCGCGTAATTCGTTGTTAAACTAACAACGTAAAAATTTGTTCATTGACAACAGGAAAGGAACTCAAACAACATCAGATGGCAAAGGAAGGCTAAGGAAGGCATTGCAGTACATCGAAACGAAGTGAACTGAAGTTCGCGCCAAATAATTTTCAGGCAGTGCACAAAATTTATTTGCTCTCACATTATTCGTACATATATCTTCTGTAATGTTACATATTTACACTTGCACTTATATATATAAGAGTTTATGTATTTATTTAACATTTATCGTTCAAACGTACTCGTAGTATTTTAACGTTCACAGTCTGACGCTTTTCACTATTCGCTGTCGAAAAGAATTTCCATTAAAAATTTTACAAGTTAAACACTCGAAAATCTGCCGCTGCATGAAATTGTCAATATCCACAAAATATACATACATAAAAAATTAAATATTAAATGGCAGGACAAAAAAAAAATGGTTATGTAAAACAAAATAAAATAGAAGAAAATTAAAATATTTTAGTCACAATCTGCAGAACATATACAGTTTGGCAGCGCTGCCTTGTCATAGAGCAGCGCATCAGATATTATTTAATAAATTTTTCAGTGAGAATATTAAAATTTTCGTTGTCATGTCACTTGTAATGAGCTTATTACGTTTGCTATGTGCCTGCTTTTTGCCAGGATACCGCAGCCACATTAATACACGTTTGCCATGGTCCTTTCAGATATTGTGAACCTCATATCAGCAGAGTTCAATTTTTTGTCTTATTTAATTTGGTTTCTTTTATTTGTGCGAGAAATTTAATTTTGCTTTTATCTGCGCAAATAGTGAAATATTTTTTAAAAAAAATTTGAAATTGACATGCGTCACTTTTCCTGATGACTGACAATTTTAAATTGAAAACTACAGCGATAAATTGATTCATTTCTCTATTGATATCAACTGAAAAAGTTATTTATAAAATTACAGAAATAATTGAAAATGGTAAAGAAAATGATGGAAAGATAATGCCATACTAATTTTTGTTACGCATACGCACTGTTGGCCAATGTTTTAATTCATATGTATTTCAAATAACAAGAAATTGTTAAATATTTCAATTAATTAAGGAAATCATATGAAAGAATTAAGTATTAAAATTGTATTTACATACTGATTATTAAGCTTTTATTAATCAATAAAAAAGTATATACAGTAAGTAATTAAAGTGCATTCAAAATAAATATTAAATATTTGAATTGTGTTTTTTTTTTCAATTATTTTAAATTCTTTTTCAGTAGTAATTTTAATGTGTTAATTGCTATCGGTTGACTATTTATTATATTATATTGTACTATTTATTGTATTATATTGTATTTACACTAATAAGGTAATGTACAATGAAAGGATTCGAATATAAAGCACTTATCTCAAAGTCTTCATCTCAAAAACCACACCTAAGTCAAACTCTGTTTCTGATACGCAAAAAAAAATAATTTTTAGTATGGAAAGTGGCTGGATAAGCTTATTGGTGGTATTATAATACAATGGGCAATAATTTCATTCTCCTATGAGTTAGTTGAGTACCTTCTATCGTAAAAAAATTACTATCCAAACAGTTTGAGGTTATTTTAGTTCTATTTGTTCAAGTTTAGTTTTACTGAGGTAAAAAGTTTAATGTACAAAATTTAATTTATCAAAATAATTACAAAATATGTTTCATTTATTTATATTTATTTAATCCATGTATATAAACATTAATACCTTTAGACTTGCATCAAATTTGGCATGTACGAAAAACTGTTTCTTTTAAAATAAATATAGGTGCACTCTTATTTCAGATTTCTTAAAAAATATCTTATTGTAATCATAATTTCATTTTAGTTGAATTTTTGTTTTAATCCTTTTTTCTATTTTATCAATTTAGTCTTATATAATTGGTGCAGTGTCAGTTTTTCTTCATATACTAATATTTCTTTTAGTAAGTAATAATTCTTATTAATATTAATGTATGTGTAGATATTCATTTCATACTACTTTTATCTAAGCTGATACATAGCACTCCTTCTATCATTTACTATAGACGACCTTTATATAAAAGGTCTTTCGCCAGCCTGCGAATCTCACACAATTTAATTGATGACCCTAAAACATATTCAACCCAAGCTAAGTTTCTTGACCAAAATTAGTGATTGTCCAAAAAACCATGAATTTCACTTAAACTTATCCGCAATTAGTTTACCGCAACAATAGTTTCAGATGTCTTCATAATTTTTTAACAGACGATTTTGTAGAAAATGGAGTAAATTTGATATCCCTGCTGAGAGAAATATTGAAAGATTTTAGATAATGAAAAATATAATAAACATTAATTAGCTTTTTTGAATCTTTGGCGTTTGTTTAGTGGTTTACAACAATCCTTTTGCATAGCATCAAATCCTAATATTTAATAATCATTGCTGTCATTTATTTTTATATTATCTTATTTTATTTTAAATAATTTTCGGTATTTAAGCTTGGTACTTATACTCATATACATATATTATAACAGTAGCAACTCTGTTAGCATTATCTGCTGTATTCTTCGATTGTGTTCCATTATGTTCTTAAAATAGAAACAAAACCTTACAAATAATGAAACTGTTAAGTGTGAATCGTCGTTTATATTTTTTCTATACAGTTTCGCCTAAAAGAATAAAATCTGATATTGCAATAATCACATCTGAGTGCATTTAGTTTAGCAAAACAGAAGAGAAAAGCTACTGAAGCGTTAAACAAATCAAGTAGGAAAAACAAATCAGACGTAAAATGTGAAGACAAAAAACCTGTAAAATCAAAAAAATGAGTATATACATCCCAATAATAGATTAACAAATAAATTTAATTATATATTAATATGTCTCGGACACATCAGTTATAAATAAGAGAAATAAAGAAAGTGAGAAGCAATATTATGAGCTTATATAGCGCCCAAGGGAAACAGCTACTTAATGCGTAACAAATCTACGATAGAAATTATATTTTGAATAATAATAAACAATATTATCTGTTAAGGTAACTTGACATATACACACATGGTACCGTTTCGATTAGTCAATGAAGTGTGATTCAGTCGCACAAGAAACAAACTCAGTCACTAGAACACGCTAGTATATATTTCAGTAAGCAACTGTAAATTATTCAAGCTAATTAATTTTACTAATACTAAGTAGACTAGATACGGATAACCAAATTTTAATATATTAAACGAAAATAGTTTTTGACATTCAGTGTTTTAAAAAAACTACAAATTCTTTCACTTTATGATCATTTTTCAATCAAAGCCGTATTCTATGTTTGTTGTTTTTTCTATTCCTAATCACTGTCCCTCTTTTGCATATACATATTTTTTCCAAATTTTTTTTATTGTCTGTACTCCATTTTCTATATTTCAGTGGTTCTATGCTATCTATATTCCTCTTTGTTTGTGTCTTCTTTTTTTAATACTTTCATTCTTACTCAATAGTGTCCATAACCAATTGGGTAATCCATTATGATAATGCATTATTGAGGTGATTTTACCAGAGTATAGTTTGAAACTCAACATATATTTCTAAAGGAATATATATTGCATTAATTTTAAAAGATTGCAGTATTTAATTAATATGAGCATCCACAGAATCAAATAATTTCAACGAAACTTATCAAAGGGAGCTTTTGCCCAATATCGATTCTTAAGTCTTTGAGTATATCTTCCTTTCTAATATACCATGGAGCTTTCAGCATACTTCTCAATACAAAAATTTGAAAACGCTGAAGTTTTATAATGGTGGACTTCATTTTATTATTTCTATCACTTTCTTTTCTCTAACTTTTACCTGAGATATAGTTGTCTATGTTATTTCATCAAATGCTATAGTAAATCTATTATTCGCTGTCTTCTGTTTATTACTACTCTCTTCGCTTCGCGTTTGTATAGTTGTACATTTTCTGCCTTTTACCTTTTCTTCATCTTCATTACCTCTTCCTTTCTCTTAAATTTCATTCTGGTTACTTTTCGTTCTTATTTACTAACAGCTCGTCCATTCGCCTGTTGCCAAAAAAACCATTCAATTTCCGATTCTTCTACTGCATTTCCTCTAAACTGTATTTAATTAGCGGTGAATTACATTGCATCATTGCTAATAGAGTTGCCAGATTTTAAATAAAAAATATTGAAATAATGATATGCGCTTATTGGAATACCCAATCATATTCTTAGTCATAATTTCTCGTATATTTCAGTTATAAATTTTACTCCTAACTGCTCTTCGAGTTCATCCAAGTGCTGGTGCACTGACTCTTGTAGGATTTTACGGAACACATCAGCAAAAGATGTGGTTCTGCAAAAATTCAAAAAAGAAAAGATGTGCACTTTACATTAATGCAAGATGATGCGGCGCGTGTTGAAGCGCGTATTTCTTTGCTGTTTGCTGCTGGTGCAGTATCCAGTGTTGCTGCTCAAGAAGTTGCTACTGATTGCGTTGTTATACTTTTCATTGGTGGTATCGAATGCAGTGCAGTTGGATACGCACTTCCTGTGCTAGCTTTCATGAGGCACGCAATAGACAAACACACATCAATGCAGCATTTTTCCAGCACTGAACATGGCACAGATGCCTGCAGTCATTTGTGTTGCATATGCTGACACTACGAGTACAGACTTGTCAAAGGAGCCAACCAAACTCGTTTTTTAAAAGGATTCTCATATTTTCTTCTATAGCACATTTTTCATATATATTTATTTTTTTATCTTTGTAAGCCTCAGGCTAGAACGGTAAAGTGATTTTTCGCGTTATGTATTTCGTGGTGATGTCAAGGAAATCTGATGTGCTGTGTAAATGGTAAATGGTAGATGTGATGGAAATTTGATAAATAAGATAATAATAAAATGAGATAATTTTCAGCATAATAAATGCAAATTCTTTTCATAGAAAGATTATTTTAAAGTTTATAAATGCAAGGCTTGTTAAAAGGAAATACTAACTAATATCTAAAACCATTTACCATACCTGTACTTGAAGTATTAACATTCTTTATACATTTTGTTAAAGAATATGCTACTGTAGATCTCACTTATTTAATTGTTGTTATTTTATTTTTATTATTATTATTATAAGCTTTAAAAATTACAAAATCTAACCTGTTATGTTAGATATAAATATTTTACAAATCCATCCTATAACACCTGTTGTTAATTACCTACAACTTCACAACAGAAAGTCTAGACTCTATAAATAGAAATGAAAGAATTCCATAAATACAAAATTGAATTACAAAAAAAGCCACTATAGTGAAAAATAGATGCTGCACCAGCTGCACGACCCCCTTCATAATTTCGAATCGACGGTGAGCGTCTTCATATAATTTGAAATTTGCCTTTAACCAGGTGTAAACAGAAGCCAAACCGAATCAATCAAATGTCCCCTCCAGGCGTAAGCATCGCAGTCGCACATTCCGTATTACGGCTTCGATGGCTTTAACTTTCTGCCACAATTCAAAATAGTTTCACTGCTAGCGAAGCAAAAAACTCCTCAAAATAGACAAATCGCGAATTTGACGCTAACATAAATTTGCGTTTTGGCAACAAATCAACGAGGAAAAGCTTGAATGAGATTGCCTGAGTCTTAGTCTGCGTCTGTGGCCGGAGCGCGTTAAATTTTTTACCACACAATCTGACCAACGGTAGCGTTTAATGTGTCCAATTCGTTACTTACGTACTTCTAACAATTGGTCAATTACATCCGCCACACTTCTCTGCTCACATAGGTATACATTGTTTGTAGAATATTTGCAGCGAGTAACAGAGTAACAACTCAGAACTAACAAATCTGGAAAGCAACTAGAAATCAACTTGTCGCCTGACGAAAAAATCTAACAAAAATCCATCTGTGTTCATTAACGAAGTTGTTGGATTCTTGCGTGCTGTCCAGAACTAGCAACAGTTCAAGCTTCGCTTTATGTTTATGTTGCTGCTTGTGTATTTTTAGCAACAAATAAAATTAAAGTTGGTAATAGATACTGACGTATTTGTTCAAACAAGCCATAAACAATGCTGCGTACGAGTTTCCGTACGCGTAGTACATTGTGGCACTAAAATTGAAAAATTCTTGAGCTAACGCAACCGTATTCTGTCTTCAGAGCCTCTCTTCCAAATGCACTTAAAATTAAAAATTTTATATACGATTTTTGTGTGGAGTTTGTGATGCTGTGAGTTCGTAGCTTCCTAATGGTCCACTGTGCGAACAACGAGGGAAGTAAAACTGCTGCCATTTATTAAATGCTTTTTAATGGGAATTTACTGTTTTCTGCTCTTGCAGCAGATATTTTTGCTTTGATAAATTTTATAAAAAAATTTTAGAAATTTCCTCTAAGAGAACTTAATGCCATTAAGTAACATATGCCGAATACTTTTTTGTCATATATATGTTAAAAAACAGTATTTGTAAATATATTTTTAAATGACATCTGTGATACATAAACATCCTAAAGTATTGCAAAATATTAGAAGTGTTTGATATATTAGAACTATTTTCATAGTTCCTCTACTGTAGTATAAAAATGTAGTTTTTACTACCCATTACTGAACTGATTAAGTATATCAAAAAAGTATTACATGAAAGAATTTGATTATTGTATTCTTATTCAATTTAACATCTCAACACTATGGTCAGCACTAAACAACACATTATTATCTTGAATAATAAACTAGGACTAAATGTCGAAATATTATTTATTTAAATCATATGTGCTTAATAGTAGCAGCTGATATAAACATCCCATGTGTTGTAATAATGTTTTACTTTATTACCAAATAATTTTTATCTGATATTAAAAAGATAGTAATACCAAAGAAAAAGAAGAGGAGGATGCTAGTTGAATCAGTAGACACAAAAACAGACTGTATGGAATTATATACAGATTATTTAAAGATAAATATTGACTACACATATTATAAAAGATTTTAAAATTAACGAGAATCTTATGTGTACAAATATATTCCACAAGACTATCAACTAACAACTGAAACTAAACTAAACTTTTAAAAATTTGTTATACATAATACAAAATGGAATATTCAACATAAGTACTTTTTATGAAACCGATTTAATCTAGGTTAGCTTAGGTTATCCTTAAGATCAAATTAGGCCCATTAGCCCATAGTGTTATCGTATACGAAATTCATGCTAACGTATAGAAAAATTTATAGTAAATTTTTATCAGGCTAGTTCGTCTCGATCTTATAGTAATTTATAGTAAACTTTGATCAGGGTAGTTAGTCTCCTTTATAGTAAAAAGAAAGAAATACATTCATTCTCAGCGTTTAAGAATAAACTTTTTTTAGCACTCACATTCCTAGAAAGTGCTAAGAGAATGACTAACAAGGTTAGTAAGTGTGAAAGAAAGATGCAAAGTTTAGATCGATGATAGCAGTAGACTATCCTTTTAAACTAGGTGTATATGTTCGCAGAATTGCTTGTCAAACTGGTGAAAATTGATTGTAGCAACTGCACAATACTAAGAAGAAACTGCTATATGATAGCTGTAAACTATCTTTTTAAACTAGGTGTATATGGTCGCAGAATTATCTCGTCAAACTGGTGAAAGTTGATAGTATTAGTTATAAATCCAGTGAATTATTACCAAATCCACAATACTAAGAAAAAATACACAGTGCTTTCGAATCTTTCAGTAAGTAGGGCAATAGCAATATTGCAATTATATATTATTAATACCGTGACAGTACATCAGTGTCTGATATATTTAACTCAAACTTTTCAATAGTCAATTGACAAATGGCTTCACTATATAGGTATACTTGATTTTGAAAAATCTAATTTATTTGAGACTTCACCTTACATAAATATAATGTTATTAATATAGATAATTATCAGGTTATTAAAATAATGTCTTAGTATCGCAAACTTTGGAACATTATTGATATGAGAAATTTAATATATTTTACAACTTCAAGTAAAAAA
>NC_051847.1:213692263-213710292 GCF_002237135.1 Teleopsis dalmanni
TTTACTTAGGAGCCATTTTTATTTTAATAAATTAAGAACATTTTATTTCTAACTTTTCTTAACTAATTTCTTAAAAGCACAGACAGTATATAACTATAGTAAAAAAAACCTTTTAAAATTTTTTAAAATTTTCCTTAGTTTATTTTTCTTCCAGCACAAGCCATTAAATAAATAGTCAATCCATTACCAGAAAGGTTACTGAACTTATCTACCGCTACTTAATATCAGTTACTCGCATTAATTAAAATTGCTTACTTCATAAAAGATAAAGCATGAGACTAATATACATATACTCGTACCTTATTTACGATATCAAACTTCTTGAAGATATGCGAAACTCATGCACTTTACTTGCAGCTTGCATGCCAAGTGCAGCAGATATTCGTATCTGTATCTGTGCATACCAAGTATCTGGGATGAATAGAAATTATTGTGCCAAATTAATATCACATAATTTTTATAATTTACTAACGATTAACTTAAGGCATTTTTAGTAACAAATTCAGCAAATCCGACATTAGCAGCTCATATCAAAACAAAGAGCTGAGCTGAGTTGAGCTAAGCTGAGCTGGGCAGATATAAGTCACTTCAGCATTTCGCCTGAGACGAAGTTTAGCTAAGCGAGTTGAATGCAGTTTGTTTACTTAGAAGTTGTAAATGTGCATCTGAAAGTATAAAAAAAACATATGGTATAAATAGTTTTGCTAATAATGTAGCAGATAAATAGAAGAAGACGAATTGCACAAATTGCATGCAATTCTGCTCTCCTGCTGTGTTGCACACTCGCTGTTGTTGCCTAATGACGAATAGTTAAATGCGGACAGCGACATGCCAGGCAGCAACAAGTTGGCTTTGTACAAACAAACTTTTAGTTGTTGTTTAAACAGCGTTTTGAAGTTTATTGCAAACGACAATAATGACAACAACGGCAAATAACAGCAGCAACGGCAGCAATGTCAGTGTCAGCAATTGCATTAACATGCAACAGGCATTAGCAATTGCAACTGAAAATGTGCAACTGCTGCTGCATTTGTTGTGTTGTTTGCTTCCGAGACTGAGCTTGTGTCTGAGACACAAGCAATGCCGCTGCGGGCATTGCAAATAGCAACAGCAAATTGCAGCTGTCGTTAATGAGCAATTGACATGACTACGACAATTGCCGTAATGATTGTAAGCGCAGTTTAGATTGCATCCAAGCAATTCTTTTATCAGCTACAATTTTTAAGCTATTGCACGCAATATTTTGCTTATTTCGATTTATCGTTTTTTTTTATTTGTATTTACCATTCCACCTCTTGGCAATACTTTTTAATTCTTGGTTTCTTTTACAAATAGAAAATTTTTCCAAAAGTGGCACTTGTTCTAATGAACTTGGCTTGACTTGTGTGTGGCTTAATGTGACCAGTCGGTTATTGATAATTGTATAGATACTTTTCTCAGGCACTTGCATCTTGTCTCTATGAGGCTGTTGAAGTTGCTGTAGCAATTATGTGGTTTGGCTAAGTGGCAAATAATTTTTATTATTTAGGTTATGACCGAAAAATCGATTTCTATGGCATGAATGCATGCCTAAATGTGGTAAAAATCATTGTTGATAAATCTGCACGATTCTGTTGATGGAATGTTTTGTCAGTAATTGATTGATCCACTGAGACTTAAACTTTTTCTAAATGAAAACGTGCGCTAAGCGAATTAAGATGCGTGTAGTCAACAGGATTAATTTTATTTTCTGTAATACTTTCTTTTTAAACTAACACGCAAAGAAAAAAGTAAACTTTTATATTCTTATGATTATTATATAGAATGCGTTCTTAATAAGATTAAACATTTTTATTCAATTAAAATTTAAACTGATTATTACAAAAAAAAGTAATATTACAAAATTAATATTTTTCTTTAAGCTTTTTATTACTTATAACCTCATAACTCTTTCTGAGCTTTAGTTTTTCCTGCTATCTTCCATATTCTTTGCAGGTCATTTTCTATGTTCTTAATCTTAATAGTATAATTCTTTGTGAGCTTTAGTTTCTCTTACTATCTTCCTACAAACAATACGGTTAGTAGACAATACACGATAGATTTTCACATCCATATTTTTTGCAGGTCATTTTCTATGTTCTGTCCTTTTCTTCTTTATGTACATCTCTAATAGTTTTTTAGGGATTCACGTACTTCATGACCTGTGTACATACGTTAGGTTAGTTTAGGTTACTGGGGCCGTCCAAAGACGCACTTAGACCATGAGGTCCATTGTGATAATTTTAAGAATTTCATACCTCTCACTATAATGTTGCAGTACTGACCACAAAGCCATTGACACGAGCTAGGGAAATAGAATTTAGCTCTCTTAGTGAATTACAAAACTGCGACTCTAAGTAGGAGAGTCTCTGTCTTGCGAAAACAGGACACTGCGACAGAAGGTGTATTGGTGATTCCTCTTCGTCATCCTCCATGCAATATCTAAAGTGCAATATTGAGCCTCATCTGTGTACATAACCAAATCATAGATTATGCTGTGTCTTCACATCTACATATGGAATTAGAATTTACATCAGAAATTAGGTACTATATGTTTCCAAACAACACAGTCAGCACCCAGTCTATATTGTTAACAGCATTCTTAAGGTTTGTTGCTCTTTTTCTCTTTAATTATGTACTTTTCTAATATCATTTTTGATATTCCCTTATTTTATTCGCTACAGACAAAAGCTTATTATTGAATATGCTATGATATTATCTAATTAACAATGTTTTTGTCTTAAATCAGGTTTTCTCGTACATATCTCTCGTATTTTGTATTTTGCTTCTGATTGATTGATTGTTTATTGTTAAGATTCATATCCTTACTTTATAAATAAACTTTTATTTATGTTTCCTTAAGTGATTTTCATAGCTATTCACACCATTTTCCACACATCTTTGCATATTTAATTCCTATCATTAAATTCTCAGCATAATTTAAAATCATTTTTAAACTGATAATGCCACTTAATATCAATTTCGCATTTTATACGAGAAGTATGTAGAAATTTGTAAAACATATACTTAAGCCTCTCAAGAATGTTTGTAAGTTACACACCATTATATTGCTGAATCTGTAACTGGCATTCCAATAAAAAATATTCCCACTATTTGGTATGGCAGGCACACCATCACAGGTACTCCATATTAATGCAGAATGAAACCCTATCAGTTGCAAGTAGAATTAAGCAGATACTTGCAATGACTGGCATGCAAGCACGCAACTCAAAAATATTAAGTACAAATAGCATTAATGCCGCACTGCCACCTTCAATGCAACGCAGTGCAACGCAGTGCAATGATGATGATGGCATGATGAGAAATGGAAAATGAAAAATGAAAAATGTGAAAAAAGTTATTGTATGATGCCAAAGGGGCATTGTTCGTCCTAACGATACAGAAGAACCATCCAATAATAACAAAACAAGCATTTGTCTGCAGGATCTGCTCGCAGAGCTCAAGAACAGCTTAACAAACGTGCCATTGTGCATAATTGTGCGAACTAAGCGCACAACAATGCGTTGTCGTTGTCGTTGTCGTTGTCGATGTCGGTGTCGTCGCTGTGTTGTGTTGCCACAATCAATTCACGTAGTTGCAATATATATACGCTAAGTGCTACTAGTTGCAACAACTTAAAAAAATCTCTATATACAATATACAATATATAATAACTTCTTTTCTGTGTACTCATAGTTCTTGTTTGTTCTTCTTGGCCATGTTTGTAATTTTTCAACAAAACCGAAACACAAAACAACAAAGACGCACATGCGTACACGCCTGACTCGCTCTATTTTGACTAAATAGCGCATGCACCAGACATGGCGCATTTGTTGGCCCATACTGGCTGGCTGGCTATCTACAGTACTCGGCAGGCCACCATGAATCTGCGACTTCGCAAATATTTACATTTAATACACACGCGGACGGACCCTAAAGCACGAGAGGCAGAAATATTACACAAAACAAAAAAAAAGATCGTTTAAAATGTTATTAACATAAAAAAGTATACCAAATCTTCTGGAACCTCTTGTCGAGAAGAAATCCAAATCCAAATAGTAAAAATTTCAAATTGCCAAGTTGCATGTTATTGGTCTTATTTCAACCTTAAGCAATTGCTCATACGTTCATCATATAAAATCATATATAAATTTATAGGAATGTGCTGCATAATAGATTAAAAAATGAGCAAAAGTTGTGCTTAGTTATGCCATATGCCATTGTCAATTTTGATCCCAAAATAGAGGCTGTAAAGTGTATACTACACGTTCAAGGTTTGCGCTATGTTAAAGCACTTTTTCTTCCTTTTATGTTATCTGTTATGTTAAGTTCTCGGTATGTGTCAGCATGCCATTTATTCGACTTAAAATATATTAGTCTTTTTCTTGGTTTTTCTTTTTATTTGGCAATTGTGTGGTTTAAGTATGCTGGGAAAATGAAAAATTTCTTCGATACGAGTAGTTTATTCGTGAAAAATTAAACTGTAATGAATATCGATTGGTTCTTACAATTAGTTACAGTTTTTGTTTAATTTAAGCACTTTTCATTAATTTTAATTGAGAATGAAAGGTGTAAGATTAAGTTAAAGCTGGAACAAGAAATTTACTCCTTTCGATAATAAATAAATTACTTGAGCTTCGAATTAACAGTATAGAAAAAGTAACAGAATTTATACTCCACAATTTATTACTGTTCGTACTGTACATTTAACTTCATAAATTCTTACTTTGTTTAGTTTAGATTTCTTTCGACAAAGTTCAAGCAACATAAATTAATTTCTTAATTCATATTAAGATTGATGCTATACTTATATAGTTATAGTTATTACTGTTCGTACTGTACATTTAACTTCATAAATTCTGACTTTGTTTAGTTTAGATTTCTTTTGACAAAGTTCAAGCAACATAAATTAATTTCTTAATTCATATTAAGATTGATGCTATACTTACATATAGTTATAGTTATACCATATATGCTATAGTATATAGTTATTGATACTATACTTATAAGTTATACTTTTTGACTGATTTAAAACTTATTTGAATTAATGCTATATGCTATATGACAAACAAGGTTTTAGATATTTCAGAAGTAAGACAAGGTAAGTTACATATATGATCATATACTAGTTGATAGTATTACAAGCGCTTACGATATTTAAGGACTACTACTTCATACTTAAGAACATAATAATGTTTAAAAGTAGAGTATATAAAATTTAATTATGATGTGGTTACAACATTTACATGGTTGTATTTACATGTACATATAACTTAAAGAACAATTTTATTAGTTCGAGTGCTCTTTATAAAACATTTGAGTCCAATTTTATATTATTTATTAACATTTCAAAAACATGTACAATAGTTTATAAATGTACCAATGCTTGTAAATCTTAATAATATTTTTTGTAAATTAATGTTATTTAATGTTGTTCTGTTTATTTTTTTTTTTTTTTGGCTTTTTTCTACTCTTTTAGTGCTATTAGTTTAATTTTTAATGTTGTTAATTTTAATTTATATGGTATATTCATGCTTACTTGAGCACTGACTACGTGCGTTTGCGAAGCGAAAGACTTTATTCGATACGTGTATAATTAAGTTAGAAATTCATAACTAGTGTGTCATTTTAAATATATATTATAGTTATTTTAGTAAATGATATTGATTTTTTATTAGCATAATTCTTTTCTGTGCAGATGGACTATAGATAGTTATTGCAATGAAATTTTTTCTAATTAGTATATTAGAATTAAAATTGCATCCATTAAAGTGGAAGGAAATTTCAACCAATCTTTTCTACATCTTTTATAAAAATTACATTGGTTTTAATATTTTTTATATTTGTCTTAACACTTAAATTTTGAACCAAATTGAAATTGTCAGATCAGTACATTTACGGTCAGTTGTGCTAAATTTATTTTAATTAACTTTTTTGCATTTATTTTCTTTTATCGGCAATTCTAACTAGAATGTGAAAAAATAAAAAGAAAACTCATTTTTATAAAATTTTTATGAGTTCAAGTATATCGTCGTCGTTGAGGCATAAAAGACGTAGTCATACTCGTAGCGTATTCACACCTGTATATCTGTATATTAATAATGTTGATAGCACGGTTTCTTTAAGTTTTTAGAATTTTTATTGCTCAAATTATTATTGCGTTTTTTTCTTCTTGTTTATTATTAATATTTTACCACAACACAAAAACACCAAATACGTGCTAATGTACTTAGTTTGACCCTAAACAGATGCAATCAGCACACAGCACATATTTCTCTAATGCATTTTCTCCACATTTCCAGAGTGTGCATCTTGCAGATCGTAGCTTATCTGAGTTGTAATTCGTTGATAGATCGAGAGATCAATCGTACATGGCGTATTAGTACGTTTCTAATTTGTTTATGTGGTTCTTCTTTACTTCTTTACTATTTTATTACTTTGTATTTTATTATTATTATTATTTTGCTTGGTTTCCTTTTATTTTATTTTTTTTTTATATTTTTTATTTTTTTTTTTTGTTAAACGCACATTGCTATTTTATCGATTAACGGTTCAAGTAAGAATTGCATTCTTTATATCGCGACTGCAATTGAAGATATTATTTTCTCGAAGCGAATTGCGCTTCTTTATATCTATGTGTCGGTCTCCCGCCAATATTGTTTGTGCCGTTTTTTGTAATAAATCTTGCACATGTGTCAGCCACCGTTCATCGCAATTATTTGGCATCTGCACTAAAATTAAAATCTTTTAGATGCTTTAAGTTTATTACGAATTGAAATTCTTTTCATTACTTTTCAATTGCACACATTTAGAACTTCTTTTTTTTGTGTTTGCTCATAATATCTGTTGAATTCCACAGTAAAAGCTTCTTTGACCAAATCAAGGCGTAGCAACAACTGGTTAATACTAGAGCATTACATACCATGAAATAATCGTTTTATGTTCACTAATCAACGGTTTGATTTGTTGATTTTCCCACAAATAAACAAATAATCATGCACAATTAACTATTATATATCCATCGTTACATGTTACCATATAAATACCGTTTTTAAAGAGTTTTTTTTTCAGTTTGTTAGTATGTTAGTTTCCCTATCACCGAAATTATGACACTGTCACATATCTCCAATACAGTACACTTAATTTTTTATTTTCAAGGAAATTTATTATTAATGATTTATTTTATTTTACTTTAGTAATAGAAATGTTTTTAGAAACATTGACTGCAAAAATTTTTTGTCAAACTATTTTCTTATTATTCTTTACTTTAGTGCTGTTACATGCTTCTCTATTTATTTCAGTTTTAGCGCTGTTAGGTAACACTTTACGTTAGAGTGGCTCAGCACATAAAAGCACACTTGGGCACAAATAACGGCCCGTTGTGATAAAGAGTGCTGTTTTGGCTGTTATTATTTTTATTTTACATTGCGTACTTTAATTTTTTTATTGCTGTTAGCAGGTACTTTGACTGCTGTTTATTTTTACATACTTATTTCTGCATGACGATTGTGACAAAGTAAATGATTTTTCAATTTGTAGTTAATAATAAGCACAATTTCAATTTTTTACTTAATTACTTTACTAATGATAATAAGGTTTTATATACTTCCCAACCAACGTCCTAAACTGTAACTATCGTATTTTAACATAGTTTTCAATATTTATTTAAAGAGAAGTTAAGAAAGTATTTAAGTTAAAAATTTGTTATAATTTAAAAAGTGTCCATTTTCAAGAAAGTTAGAAAGAAATATTTTGCAATGACTGTAAACTGTTTCTTAAGCATTATTCTCATAAAATAGCAAAAAATATACTTTATATTCTTTTTGTATTCTTAAAAAAATACACACATAATAATAAAAAAATAAGCATCAACCTTAGGCACGCAAATATTGGCTCATATATAAACATTTTAAGTGTCCTTAAAACAAATGCACCCCAATTATGGATCTACCAAATGCTAAGCCTGTAACAACCCGCTCATATATTATAACTATAATTTTATGTGTTCACGTGTTGCATCTCCTGGGAGTTTATTAAAGAAATATAAAGCAATAAAAACTTTTTACATTTTCTTGGTAACATCGAAATCGCTTACATGCATTACCTCGTCATAGGTAGACTTCACATAGAGCTCAATATACTTATATAGCAACACGTAATAAAATATTATATGACTACTAGCATATAATGTAGTGATATGGGCATTATGTCCCAAATTTGGGCGGGTAACTTATGGTTTGCGTTACAACTCTCATAAACTGATACAATCAACATTTGTAATTTATTTGTAATTTGAAGCAACAATAAGCTAAGTAGATATATGAGAAATACTTATTTTTTGACAAGTTTTATTAATGCAGTTGACAGTTAGTGAATGACACTGTAAATGAGACAAAATTCAACTTAATGAGAGATGATGGGTTTTATTTTTCTCATAAAGTTTAGTAAAGTGAGACTAAAGAAAAAAATTTGTTTATAACATAATAATATCACTGTTTTATTGTAAGGAATTTGAAAAACTTTTTAATAAGGAAATATGCAGTACGTATATAAAGGCAAATCAAAGGAAACACGATATAAAATATATATCAAACATATTTATTTCATTCACAATATTAGGCAAAGGAATCGTATTTTTAGATCTAAATAACATATTATAATATTAATATAAACGATAATCACTGTCGTTCATAAATATTAACTCTTAAAACTTTTAGATTCATTCAATATTAGTGATCAATCTACAAATTTAATAAATACACATGAATTCATAAAACTATAGACTCAGCTTAAAGTTTCCAATATCATCTTCACATTAAAATTTACCTCATAATAGGTTAGGTTAGGTTATACCATCCATTCTAGAAAACCACTAAGACCCATTGACTTAGTGACATTGAGTCTTTAACCATTCTTGTTTAGAAAACAGCCTGTCAAGCAATTTTTTTCCTTTTTTCCACAATTACAGTAAAAATAAATAAATGAGAGATTTAATATTCTAGCAAATTATTTTTTTTGTACTCTGTGAGCTCTCTATTTCATAGGTTCGACCTTAACTACTCCTCACGAATCTAAAAAATATATTAACGGACCCTGAAATTGTCTGCAAATATATTTCTATATGTGACTTTCTATGTGACTGAGTTATTTCATTATGAATCCTCTTCTTTTGCATAAGCTTTAAACCCTTGTGTGCTTTTGTGTATTAAAACATTACTCTATTTAAATATATGCTGTTAGTTTAATTATTAAATGTATAATATAAATCCAAAATGTAGAAAAATTGTATTTATTTTAATATTTAGTTAAAAAGTATGTATTATAAACATATTTTCAACAAATACTATTATAGGTATGAATATACTCTCACATAAAGTAGATATAAACTGAGCTCCCTAATAAACTTTGTACATACACTACACTTCAATGTACGAACATATCCCTTAGTTATTTATTTTTTGTTTATTTATTTTATTTAATTTTGCTATATATAAAAAAGTATACTTCCTGTACAATATTAAGTTCATATACGTATAAATAAACTAAATATATTTAATCTTTTTTTATGACTTTTTACTTATTTGTTGTTTATTTAAAGGCAAACTTAACTTCATCATTTGTGTCGTTTAGCTAACATAATCCTTGGTAATTTTTGTTTTTGACATAACAATTTCATGCTCATTTCCAACAAATAGTTTGATATTTATTTTTAATATTTGACCTCACTTAAGGCTTTCCTCATAATCTCGTACCAAGTTTTTCAATTTCATATACTTTTTGCATTTATTTGCACTGTTTGAATTCCCCCTAACCCACGAGCAAACACCAAAAAACCAAGGAACCAATTGTGTTAAATGCCTTTATTGACATACACAGCACAACGTACTCGATACAACCTTCGATACAGCCGTTCTCCTGTCAAAGGTACCCTTAGAGCATTTTTCTTAAATTGCACATCTGTCAAATCAGCAAACAAGTGATTTCCGCAAACAATTGAAAAATTGATGATATTAAACAAAACAAAACAAAACAAAACAGAACCAAGAGCAGAAACGAAGACTGGATAAATTAGAAAGAACGGGAATGAGTACAAGATGGACCTAACTTTTGGTTGAGGGTGGTTTTACCGCTAACTGTCAACAGAAACGTCAACGTCATTGTACCGCCCCTGTTGCATTTGTTTAATTTTTCAAATTGTTTTGTCTTTCGTTGTAGATTAACTACAGCAAAAAAATGCTTAATAAAAAAAACTTTCTCTTCAATTGTACTGCCATGATTTTTTAATAAAGTTCTTAAAGCCTAAAAAACATATTGTTTTTTGTAAACGATTTTTTATGATATCATTAAGAGGTTTACTATGGGGCTTTGAAGTAGAGACATAACCGCAAGTGTTAATTTTAAATTATGTGGAAAAACAACTCAAGTGAGATAGGAGCTTTGATTTTATAACTTGTACTGATGGGAATTGAAAAATAACATTAAATTAATGAAAATTATAGCAGAAAAATTTTAGTATAATCTATATTATCTAATGGGCAGTTTAAGGAAGTTAGTGAATATTTGTGAACAAATAGATTAATAAACTTCTGTTGATTAAGAACTTTATAAGAAATTCACATAAATAATATGTCGCAGAATATCATCTTATAGATCTATTCGGGTCACAGTGATTGTTTGCATTAAAGAATTATCATTTAAAATTTTTATAAGACAAGTTTAAACTAAAGTTTGCTGTGATATTTCAAAGTACATTGGTATTCTAGGTCCAATGTTCAATTTTGTCTCTTTTACTACAGTCTAGATTATTCTCTTCTTGTTGCTATAGATACACAAAAAACTTTAGAATTTTGTTGTACAACTTTGCCTATTCTTACAGAAAACAACACACAATGTGAATAAAGATCAGATGAAAGTATATCACCTCGAATATTTCTATCTCATTGAGATTTTAGCCTTAGCTGTGACTTTTTGTCAAAAAAACTAGCAATCTATTATTCAGTTTTTTATACTTTAATAAGATGGACAAAAACAGGAACTTGGGTCCACATTCGATTTTTTTAAGTGAAATTCTTTCTAATTAAACAAAATATAATTCACTATACGAATGAAGATCAGATGAAATTCGCTTACCTCGAACAGTTCGATCTTTTTAAGTAGGTAGCATAGGTTTCGATTTCTTATGGAGTAATCATGTGAAAGTCTATGATTACTAAGAAAAAGTACTTGATTTGGGCTATTAAACGATTTTTATTGCTATAGTAATGTATTATATAATTTTCTACTTTAAATTTAAGAAACTACGAATAATATTAGTACTTGCATTGTAAAAAAATAATTATTATTATTTAAACAAATACATAAATCTAATTTATTTTATTTTTTTTTCTTACAGGACACAACAAAATGACAAGAAAACGTTCGAGTCCATTGGGGCTCGAAATATTAGCATCCATTACATTGGCGCTTGTATTTTTACCCTTGTTAACACAAGCTGGTAAGTACATTTTTATGTTATCATATATTAAATATATTAAGTTAATACCAACGCGCCTTACCTTGCACTTACTATAGTATAAATTGAAAAGACAAGAAACGTGCTACTACTATACTTTACTATTTCCCCCAATAGCATTGCGTGACTTATATGGGTATTTTATAACTATTAAAATGACAATAATTGTGGGTTTATTATAATTTAATACCAAATCTGAAAAAAAAGAAAACTTTCACTTAAAAACTCGCTTTTTATAAAGAATAATGGTGCTAGGAAAAAATTAGGCAATAAAAGCAACCACTCAGTAGAATTTTTGTACCATAACACGTACTACAGATTTTTTTATCACACTATTTTTTTCTGGTATTTACTGTAGTTTTAGTTGTATAACCTTTAACCTAAACTACGGTACAAAAATTGTGGGGGTGACTTCACACTTTATTTCCTAAACAAGCATAAATTCAATCCAGACTAGCCGACATATGTGAGGGTGTCAATGTTTGTTATTTTTATGTGTAAATTAAACAGTATAGACATTAGTGTTGACCTATGCAGGGGTTTCACATAATAAATAAAATAGCAGGAAAAAAATCTATCATCAACGGTAAAAATTTTGAAAACAAACCTACTTTCATACCCTAAATATATTCACTCACCCACATTTCAGGCCGTAAAAGCGAAAAATGTAAACACTTGGCTCAACAGTCATAGACATTCTCAAGATATTCAGACTCGGTTTCATTTACGTTAATGCATGAATTTACTGTATATTTCATAGTAAATTTTGTTTTTTAAATATCATTGACCTAATGTGTACATTGGCACATATTTGAGTTCACAACACCCACATCAGAAATTTCACTACTTTTATTATTGCTAATTTTTACAATTCGTTTGGATTTTGCACATTATTTGTTGGAAATTTGTTACGATTTTCAAAACAACGCAGAGTGACAAATTACTCTCATCTGTTGGACTTTCCATGCACCAGCAGACGAACTATACCTTTGTGTCTATATGCGGACCATATCCGGGGTCAATAAGTGCAATTTCATTTAACGCATTATTTCCGAATTCGTTACGGGGGTAAATACAGTCATTCTCAATTATACGTTTTAATTCGTTTAAGCACCAAAAGTCCGCTGCCTTGCAGTATAAAAATCCATGACAGAACAAAAATATAAATAAATTTATGCACTGCAGCGAAAATGGAGAGTAATTGCAATGCAAGAAGTGAATTAAATAGCTTAGTAAAATGAAACAATAAAATTTGGTTGCTGCTGCCACATGGATTCGAATGGATTCCCTTTATTTTATTACAAAGTTTCCTAACCCACAGAAAATTCTCCATAGTTGCAACCATCTAACCAACCGTTAGCAATCAATGACTTATGGATATAAATTTTATTAAACATCAATAAATTAATACTACAAGTTTTATTACGACAATTCTGATTGATTTGGTTAATATATATGTTAAAGAAGAAATTTTAATGACGTAAAATTTCTTTATCGAAGTTTTGATTAAACCTTATAATATTTTTTATTTAAAATTCCGAACACACTTTCTATGCATTGAATGCTAGATGAAAGCAATCGACACGTTCTACAAAAAAACTATAAACCACGTTCAAAAAAGAAGGACATAGATTAATTTTATTAATAAACTTTAAAGCATTTTTAGGCTTAAGTTTTCAAACAAACTCTCTATAAAGTGAAAGTCAGATAAAAGCACACATCTCGTTTTAATAAAATTGCAGACTACATTCAATGTAGATGTATGCCCATTAATCTGTACTTTGAGAGAGGACAATTAGCTATATATTTTGAACAACCAAATTATCTATCCCAATTCAGAACTCTTTAAACTCGAAATCTTAGCAGCATTTTTGTATTTAACTTTAAAGACTTCTCCCACATACCTTCAACTCCTTACCTCGTCTTGAGTATAAATATAGTCTACAACGAAACCGACGAAAGAAATTATATTTTGTACAATAAATTATGTTCAATTTATGTGTTCAGCCCTCAATTTAACTCAAATGTATTAAAACATAGTGAAGAATAAATTAATAAAAATTATCAACGGCAGCAATGGCTATGCCAACATAAAATAATAATTGGCGAATAAGTGTGCCGTTAGACTTTAAAACTTTTGTGGAAAACATCGGTATATAAACCTTATACAATATTAAGAAAGTGTATTGCCTTGGTAGTGAATTTTACACACCAACTTCAAATTAATAATATGGGCAAAAGATTTCCATATAAATAGAAAATTTTTGCTAGTAATATATATATAATTTATTATCGCTTTTAGCATAATATATTGTAATATAACTTCTTTTTAGTATCAAATTAATTACCTCAAATTCCTGTGATAAAAATATTAAAATGCACTTGACCGCAAAAGCAGATATCAAAATTTTTTCCTTTCTCTGCAGCGCTCATTGTGAGGATTTTTACAGACAGTACATATAGTATCTGTTCGGTATCTATCTTCTCCATTATTGATGCTATAAAAATATAACTGCATAAACCGCATTATTATTTTCAAGAAATACTAATCAATCGAACAATTCCTTCCGCATATCATTGATTATAATGAATTATCTGCCTACATTAAATCTATGGACACACAAAACGTATTAATTTTTAATTGATTTTTTTAATACTGTTAGTTACTATATTTTGCCCCAGTGCCAAGATTTTAGTTAAATGAAAAATAACTTTTTACTTCTTAGAAAATGTATCTATTAGAATGTATCTATTATTGCAGCTTTAATGCGCGTATACAATATTTTTCTCAAGGAAGTTATTTGCAATGGCAATTTTTAAGCTTTTATAGTTCTTGCGGCTTTATAATTTCAGTTTTGTTATTTTAATACCGCAACTATTAACTTCACGAGTATATAAATATATACACATAGTATATACTGTATACTGCATGTATATAGATTTTTATTTTTCTTAAGCCACACCAGCGCATACAAATTCATCGACTTTAAATTTAATATGTATTTTTGTTTTCAAATAAAATGCGAACTGCAACATTGCCATAAACATAATCATCACCAACATCTTCAGCTACCTCAGTACCTCAGATGCATTTAGGTTTTCGTTAGATAATTGATATCCCAGTGAATTTAACAAGACTTTAAATAAAATTCCTAACGGCTTCAAGTCAATTTCAGTCAATTTCAGTCAATTCAGTCAACTCAGTCAACTCAGTTTTTGACGTGTTAACTTTCACATATATGTAAATTAAATGCGAAGCATAACTTGTAAATAAAAATCGAACACAAACAATCTTCAGAAGAATAGAGAAAAAAGTTAAACATTAACTTAAAAGATACAAAATGTAATGTATTTTATGATTCTATGCTTTTTTATGTACTTTTTTTATATGTATTTAAAGAATTTCAATTTTACTGAAATATCGGTCAGACAGCAGCGCGAGTAACCAATACACCAAAGTGGCGTGTAGTCAAAATAGAGACGCTGCTGACTATGTCAATGTTTCGGACTTCAGAGCAATGTTTGTGATATGATAACTCCCTAAACCTTAACTTGTTGACCCATTTTAATTTTATGAGTTGCTTTACGAGTAACTGCATTCTTCTATATGTGCCTGTAGTGCACTATAGTGATGATGTTGGTGTTAGCATTGCTAAGTACATGTAACATACATACGAGTATTTATACGAATACCGTGTAAATCTAGAATTACAAGAAGATTTATATAAGAAGTGCATGTAGAAGAGGAAAATATGTACAAAATTCTTAGAAATTTCATTAACACAAATGTGTCTGTCTATAAACTACGAGATTCAATATTTGTTACCTTCGTCCGCCAGCCACTTTTATTGTTATTTAACTATAGTAGTGCCAAACATTAATATCAGAGTAAAGGAATCTTTTGTCACAACTAAGAAAAAATCTCAAAGTCAAACATTTTGTAAGCATGAATGAAATTCAAACGGTGTATGAATTTTTACGCGCCTTTCTTTAAAAAAATCTGAAAAAAAGATCCAACTTCTTTTACCATTTCCAACCAAGTGCAAATGTAACTAACAAATAACTTTTAAGTACGAGTAATAAGTACGAGTATTACGTAGGCTTCAAACACATACCTTTTTTTCTGTATATAGATTATGTATTACAGATACTAACAAGAAGGTAATAATAATCACAATTTGTGGTTTTAGTTAGCATAAGCATAGCTTATGTTTAGCTTAGTATTAGAGAACCCTCTTTATGAGTTAATATTTGTAATGACTTGCTAACGTAGTTATGACTGCAGTGCATGCCCATTTTTTTTGCAAATTAAGTTTATAAAGAGGTTTTTTCGAATAGTAGTGAACTACAACAACAAAAATTTTATTTTTTATATTATTTTAATTAATTGAATTTTTGGCTGCCCAAAATGCTGTTTCGAGTATTGCCAAACACCCATCATCAGTGATCTTGGAAATATTCTTGTATTTAATTATTCGTAAATAATTATTTTTTTTTAAGACTGCAAGTACTAGGACTCGAAAGAAATTAGTTTATACAAAACATAAAAATTTATTTAATAATTTATTTAAACACTAAGGCAACAATTAAAATATCCAATCCAAATAGAAAAACACAAAAGACTCTATATAGTAACTTTTTCTCTTACGTTTTAAGAATATTTAACTAAAAGAATATTAGCAAAAAGATTTAAAACTAAATATAACAACATATATTAGATAAAAATTTTTATTTTAAACAAAAATATAAATTAAATCACTACTTCATTTGAACATCATTAATGTGTCTGTCTCATCAGCACATCAATCTTCATAAAAAATATTTATTTAATAACAAAAAAAGATAACAAAATAACAACTCAAGCTGTGCATTAAACCAAAAATAAAAATGTTTAAATTAAATAATTTAAAATTAAAATGGCAAACAATTTAATTAGTCATACAAACTAATATAGTAAGTTAAATTATGGGAAAGTCCGTTTCGAAAAGAGAATATAAATAAAAATAATTTATTAAAAACTTCCAAAAACCAAAAGAAATTATGGCATATAAATAAAATATATAATAATAAAATAAACAATTTAAAACTAATTTGAAATTTTACACATAAAGCTTTTTGATATATAAAAATTTAAATTTAAGCACTTAAAAAAATTTTTTATTTGAAATACTATATATATATATATTGCAATCAAATTAAGAAATCGCGTCATACATAAATAACCGTAAGTCAAGTGTTCAAGCTCATGGGATTGATTCCCATGAAGTGCTCTACATATGTATAGAGCACTCAAGAATATATGGTATATAGTCATTAAACATTTCAATTAAAATGAATTTGTATATGTTATATTCCAATACATTGCATTATATAAATATATATAAATATATTTTATATATAGTTAATATATATTATATTAAATATAATATAAATATAATATGTAATATAATATAATATATATAATAATATATAAATATATATATTTATATATATATATGCACAAATATATATATGGATTGTAGTTTTTCATGAATTCACTTTTACTTGAAAAAATATTTTACTTACTTTAATAAAATTAACACAACATATCTTTACATTTAAAACTCACTTTCTGAGGATTTCAAGATCAATTGCAAGATTTCTCGTTCAAAAGCATCTTCGATTTTATTAAAATATGGGAATAGTCTTAAGCCCTTTGCGTTTCTTAAAGGAAGGGTAATGGGTAAGGAGGCTTCAATTTGTGCTTAGAGACTTCACAATAAAATATATTTCTTTGTAAGGATCTCAGTTAATTCCAATTTTCTATTCAATGCTAGCAAATCTCTTAAATTTTTTTAATTTTACACAATAACAAATTAACAAAATAGCAGATAACAAGTAGATTTTTAAGTACTCTTTAAGCAGACTTACTTTCTGGATTACCCCTTGACCCAATACCTTCGATGTTATGTTCAGAATTATTATAAGTCCTCTGAATTTTTTAAGCAAAAAGTTTCGATCAGGTAGACTCTTTCTATCTATCTTCATATATTTGGATTTTTGAATTGTTTTTTAAATTTCAAAAAAAATATATTAATTCATTAAATAAAATTTCTCACGCACATAAATCAATCAATTCAAAATACTAAAAAATTCATTAAAGTAAATTTTTGGCAATTTTTATTGGTTTTTTAGCTATTTAATAGTTTAATGAATTTGCTTTACTTTAATTTAAATAACCTTAAAATAGTTTAATGATCTCTTTTATAATATTATTAACGCATAATTTTTTATAAAAATAATAAGCAATTAATAAAGACAAGTTAAAAAGAAACAATTCAAAGCAAAGCAAAATGTAAATTATTATTGAAAAATAAACAATGCAATTTTAGATACAATAACTTAAAATTTTATAAATTCGTATGCAACTTGCTGTGGCTTCCTTGAATTATGCTGTGAAAACCTTTTCACATGCAAAGAGCTTGTTATTAAAGTGTCAAGTTCAAGCTCAAAGTGAGGC
>NC_051847.1:213710492-213716153 GCF_002237135.1 Teleopsis dalmanni
TAAGTAAGAAGTCTTATAAGTTTTTAAGTCCAAATAAGGCGAATGAACTTTGCCAGTGAAGCACGAAATTTCATAGAAAAAATATAGCAAAAAATAATAAATTTAACCAAAATTACTTAACAGAATTATTATTATTTTCTACTATTTTTCATATATTTTATATTATGTTGTTATGATTTTTTGGATATTCCTTTCTTAAGCACTTTGCTAAGCCCCACTTGACTTTGTTTGCTTATGCGTAAACGCAATATTTGATGTCATTTGATGAGCTTACCATTAAGTTCGGAGGCTGAGTATATTTTCTAAATCAACTCAAGCATGCGCGTCTTCTAGAATTTTCATACATCATTGCTTCTTCAAATGTTCTCAATGTATACACTTCTTTCCCAATTCTTCTTAACTTTAGCAAAGTAATCAAATGCTTGCTTAATTGCAAATCTTAAAAATAATAAAAAAATAATAATAATAAATTTGAAAGTGAAAAAACTATAAATTATGAAAATCATCATCATTGCTCAATATTGAGTTATGAGAATGGTTCATAATTAACTTATCGTTCTAGTTTAAGTGCTAAAGCAAAAGGTTTATATTACAAGCCCGTCTTGCCTGAGGATACACATAAATTATTTTTTTGCTTTTGGAGTTTCTCTTAATTAACTTATCTTCTGTTACTATACGCTAGTATACTATCTTTATATTTAATTTAATTTTAATTACATTTACAAGTATTAAATTTTCTTCACTTAAATATTTTTTTTTTTTTTGGTTTCTTAGCACTTTATTTAATTATACTTACATCTCTGTGGCTAGCGCTTTTCCGAGAACTTTTTGAGTCGCCGACACGAACCTCAAAAATTGAAACTCCACTTATTGATACATTGTAGCAATTACAAACGCATTACGGATTTTTTTTTACATTTTTGTTGCTATTTATACCAAAATTTATTTTAAGTACTTTTCTATACGTATTTTTTTCTTTCATATACAATAATTTGTTCTTTTCATTTACATAAGTCCGGAAGTTGTTAATTATTGGGTTTTTATATTAACACCGCGCAATTGGATTCTATTACATATGTATAGTTATACATTTTAAAGTTCAATGAAACTTTAAAGGTAATCACATTTATTAAGATTTATAAATACTTTGTCAATATCTGTGTCAAATTAGAACATCAGTAAATCATGTCTTGGCTAAAGATTTGTGATGAATAATATTTATTGTGCTACATATGTGATACCTTATTCTAAATTAACCCACAATCTCTTAATTTAACTTCCAACAAATATCGCTATGGGCATTGGAGTCTATATAGTCTATATAGAGTCTATATAGATATAGCTCTTAACATGGTATGCCTTTTTAAATTACCCACACCTAAACAATAATAATATAATTAAAAACAATATATAGAATTTTAATCGGTTTTTATAATATTAAGAAAAGTAACTATGCAAAATCTATTTTATATTAAATACTTTTGTAGTTCGAAAAAAACAACAATTAACAAAGAATAAATTAATTTGTACAGCTGTAGTTTATGCGTTAGTTCTAATTAATAACATATCAAGCACAATTAATAGCACTATTAATTTGAATATTGTTATTCAAGTGTACGTAGGCTTAATGTATTAGCACGCAAGTCCCCCATACAAATTAGATAGGGTACAATTCTTTACACTTGCAGTTTTAAAAATAACACACGTACAACTCAAACAAAAGATGTTTCCAAAGACCACTGATAATGGATATTTGGATATATTCAAAACAGTTTTATGTTATTTAATTTGGGTTTAAGTGTTACAAAATTAATGGAAAGCATTTTATACTATTTTTTAATAATATTCTACTTATATTATTAGATTTAGTGTTTTGACTATTTTGATGTATAATCCTTCGATAAAGTATAGAAATTGTTGGGCATAGGCATAGTAATATCAGGCAGGACTTATATTACTGACTTACACTATTGTATTTCTACGAATACTACAATCTTGAAATAAAAATTCTTACTTGGAATTTACTATCCACATAAATTATGTACGAACTATAAACTAATTAAAAAGAAATTCGAAGATTCCCTATAAGGCCGCTAATAATGAGTATTTGGCAATACCCGAAATAGCGTTGTATAGTCAGCCAAATTTCAATAAATTAACTAAATTTTTGTTCTTATCTTTTCTTTGCTATTCGATTACTGTCAATTTTTAAACAGTTTCTTGTCGTCATTAAGACGCATCACTCTCGTCCAGAAAAAGTTAACATTAAAAGAAATCCTTTCTGTGTGGGTTATATATTAGATATGGATTATCATACCATTATGTGATATCCTTTACTCACAAGAACCTGAAACGAATCTAATCACAATGGTTGATCGCAACCAAAATATTTTGATCCTTACCAAAAGAGTAGCCACACCTTTTACTATACACTTAACTTATGATACTTTGAAATGCATATGACCAGAATGTCTAATTAGAACAAAGTTAGAACAGGATATCCTGATTAATTTCGAATTGCATTATGAACAAATTTTCAGTTGAGTAATATTAATAAATATATTATTGGACATATAAAATACATTTATTGGTTTAAAAACTTTAGGGCAACCGATTTCAAATGCAATACCAGTAACATTTTGGCTACATATCATATACTATATATTAATATTAACTATATCTTAATATCATTAGTTTGTAATTAGTTTTTGAGTTTTTAAACGATTTTAGCTAGGCTATAAACAAGTTGAATAGCATTAAAAGGATTTCGCAGTTGATATATTAATTAAGGACGATAATTGTTTGAATTATTTTTGTACTCATTCTTCTCTTTCAATATAAAAACTAGAACATAATATTCGAACTGTTTATCATGCTAACCTCTTTATAAGATAAATTCTTATTATCTGTCCCTTAAATTACATTAATAATGTGTCTCTAGTTTCTGCTATAAAATATTTGAAATATGACCATCCGATGAGAATTTTCTGAATTAATAATCAAAATATTAAGCTAAACTGATTATAAATTATACGAATAACTTAATTAATATTTTTTAAATGACCAAATATTCTCATACATCAAAGTTCGCTGAACCATAAAAATAATAATTTGTGATTTGATCAATTCTTCAATACAAAAGATCGCAAATCAACTCCAATCCCAATTTCTTTCATTATTAAATTTTAACGTAAACGAAGTCATAAAAACGCTGTATAGCTTTTGAACGTTTTTTAATTATTATCGCTTTGAGAAATCGATTAAATAATTTAATTTAGCAATTTTCTTAATACAAAATGATCAACTTGCAAATATGTGAACTGTTTTTTGGCAGTAGACAGTAAATTAAAAATTAAAAATTTAAGAAAATAAAATTTGAAATGAAAACAACAAAGTTCAAAAACCTCAACGGTACCGACATTAGCAAAAACTAACGCCTCCCTGTAAAAATACAAAAACAAAAACCCACCAAAAGACAATAATAAGAGTAACAATGCTAACAATAATAATACAATAATCATAACAATCACAAAATTGTTTGCAAAAAGTGTATCTACAAAAAATATGTATCTACAGATGTGGGTATTGTATATTATAAACATCGCACATAAATCGGCCGACAACGGCAAGACAACGGTTTTAAGTAAGCAGCCGGCCGGTTGGTTGGCCGGTCTAATAAGCAAAGCACGACATTTGCCCGAGTTTTTTGCTTGAATGCCTGTCAGTAACGTACTCGTATCTATAGTTGATACTACAGACCCACTAACAAACTTCATAAACAAATTTATATTCCAATGTATTCAAATACACAAAAACGTATATGTACGGGTACGGGTACGGGTACGGGTATGGGTATGAGTATTAATAAAACAATCTTTAAGTTTTGCGGTTGCCACCCAAAACAATTTATTAACTAACAAGTGTACGGTCGAATGAATTATGAGCGCAGATACACAAGCGCACCAACACAAAATGCAAGATACGGACTACAACAGACTACAACCGTCAATGTGAATTATAAATACGAATTTCATTGTCAAGGTAAAAAAATGCTCTGATATAACTTTTATATACGACTGCACATACATATACTCCCATATAAATAATATGCAATATTATCTTTTATGTACGATATTACGAAAATATTTGTGTTTAAATTAAGTAATTTTTGAGCTTAAGATGTGTAACAGGTTTTGTGCGCTTTTCTTTACGCTTAGCCTATACAACCGTTATAAGAAATTTATATCTTAATTTATTATCTGCTTGGGTTACCTGCTACTCTCTGCTACTCTCATTGTTAATGAAATTAATTTTAATTTCCCATGAAACATTTAAGTATCTTCAAGTAGAATGCGCATGCCACAGTTCCTTGCACTTGTACCAGAAATGGGACTCGATAAAGATAAAGATCAGCGCGCTCCGACCAAAATAACTTCATTATGTTATGCGCGTATGTAAAACGCCTGAAGCTGCGCGGTGTAGGCACTTTTGTTATATATATCTCCTTTAAATCGCTGAAATAATTTACTTCAACTTAATTTTTGTACTTGTAGTTATGAAATATAAAACACAAATTAAATTAAATTGCTTTGACTGCAGTTGAGTTCAAACGTGCGCACAGCTTTGGCGGCTTCTTTTCCGGTCTACGCTCGCGATACTTTTTTTTTTTGAAGAGATACTTTTTTGTTGTGACTTTTGTAGTCTCAAATGTAAGTCAAAGTATGACCTGCAAAATGAAGTGGTTATTAATTTTTGGAAAATCCATTTATTATTTCTTCTTTTTTTTTTTGGTAAAAAATTTTTTCTTTCTTTTCTTTTCAATTTTCAAGAGGTCAATCCACTTTTAATGTAAGTCGGTATTCTTTTCATTTTTTTTTTATATTTGGTCATAGTAACTAAACGCTTAACTTACGTATTATTGTTATATCGCATGGGTAAACTTAATCCAAATTATTCTGTAACTAATAGGCAATCAAAGATAGTAATTTTGGAAAAATTGGATGTTTAATCCATAAAAATAATTCTTTCTTCCCACATTTTTACCCCTTTAATAATAATTTACTAAAATTTTATATGTTTCATAAATTTATTAATTATTTTATATAAAACTATAAAATTTAATATTAATATATAATTTAAATAAATTATTTTTAATCCATAAAAATAATTCTTTCTTCCCACATTTTTGCCCCTTTAATAATAATTTAAAAAATTTTTATTATTATGTTAAAATTCTTTGAGCTAGTGCACTTAAGCACTTTTACTCTTTTTTTAACTCAAGGTATTTTCAAAACCCCTCTTTACGCCTTGACTGGATTATTGTTATTGCCTTGACTGTTATATTATTTATTAACAGCTCTGCATACTTCCCCGATAAGTCTGTAACCATTTTAAGAATTGATTACGCGGTGTTGGTAAGTCTGTCAATTTTCGCAAATAAAATCAGGGCTCTATCCTTTATGTATTTTTTGATGAGATCAATCTTGAGGTCCCTGAGGATGTCATTCGTCCTAATGTACAATAGTACTTTGAAAAGTCTTCTCAGAGCCTGACTTTGAGATTTTCTAGCTGGCTAAAAATTTTATATATATCATAAATTTATTAATTAATTTATATAAAATAATAAAATTTAATATTAATATATGTATGAAATAAATTATT
>NC_051847.1:213716253-213721975 GCF_002237135.1 Teleopsis dalmanni
TCTGTTATTAGAAGACATCCATCCATCCAATAATTAATATTTACAGTTCAGCTAATTGTGTGCAGCAGTAAAAGTTAGTAGATGAAAAGTTCAACGTAATACAAAATTCTAAACTGCAACTGCTTAAAATGCAGTTTTCTTTTCATGCAAGACTTGCAGCAAATGTATCTTCCATCTAAGTGTATCGTTCATACGTCTCACAAGTTGGAGCTAGTCAGCCTACATGATTTGTTTGGTAATATCTCATAATCTTAATACTGGTTGCATTATAATTTCTTTGACTTCTAAGCAGTTCAAGAAATCTGTACCGAGAGGTTAAATAATAATTATGCACGCACTTGCATTTTGCGGATCGCACACAACCGCAAATTGCCGACCCATTTTTATTGGATTCTTCATTTAAACTAGATTTAGTGAAATTTCTCGATTAACAATGTTGCTCGGTTCAGTACTCATTGCTCAGTGCTCAGTACTCAGTATACAGTGTTTTACTTTTAAGTTAAGAATTTATGTGCGAACTAAATAATAATTAGCATTTTAGGTAAAGGGCAACAGCTGCAGTTCTCACTTGAAATAATAAAATCAAGAAATGCACGCAAGATCTGCATACAAAAGAATTGATAATCTCATTAAGAATTTCGGATTGCGTCTTAAGTGAATGGAAGCTTAAAGAGAAGAATTTTAATTTATTTATCGTGTAATCTAGAATTTATCTTTCTTACAATATATTTACATATAAAGGTTTAATTAAGAAAGTAGAAATATACACATATAATAGATTGAATCAAAGTATATTTTCACATGGAATAAGACTGATTTTGTGATTATCTTTATTAGCTATTTAAGGGTACTGACAACAGAAGTAAAGTTAATAATACACTGCTTTTGATTTGTTGATTTTGATCAAATTTGATCCGTTTTTTTCTTAGACATCGGGTCTCTGGCAATAATAGGTTTAAGTTTAAAAACATTTATAATCCTAAATATATCAAGAAAATATTCAATTTTAAGATTTTTACGATTTTGGTGTTTCAGTAAACTTATTACGAAATAATAAATACCAATAAACAGAATACTTTTGTCTTACATTCTCTTCCAAATTTCTCATAATTTATATTAAAAGCGGGATTTACTAATGTTTTCTTTTAAAACGGCTTTTCTTCTACAGGGTGATTTAAAGAAAAATCTGTCTATGAGAGTGAGGAAAGGGTATGGGGAAAAATTTTTATCCATATATTCGTTGCAAGTTTACTGAAAACACGAAATGAAAACCCTAAATTTTCCAATTTTAGCTCATTATTATCAGAGATCTAAATATCTGAGACGAAAATAGGTTGCAAATTTAAGATTAACAGACCCAAACTAATCTAAAAAGGTTGAAAAATAATGCAAAGATAAAGAATATTTTTTTCTATCGCACAGTGTAATTAATCTCTCACGGTGATAATTAAATGGCATATATCAGGGATATCGTACTATATCGAATTGTGGAATAGTAATTATAAAAGTGATTACGATGGTTCAGATACGATGGTGTGGATAGCAAAAGTGGTAAAATTATGTTACACACTCACATATTCTGTATCGCTTTGGTTGCACATAGTCACCGTATGTCACCTTATACATGTTACAGTTTTATAATGACGTTTATACTTGGTATTGCAAATTGTTATGTCTTATAAAACCCATAAATGCAATCCAACATATAAAAAACATGGCGCTCCAAATTACATCAAAAGTAAAAGAAGTTATTATTTGTGATGAACCATATTGGTTTTGGAAACTACGCTTGGGGTGATAATTCCGATAAATATTCACTGCTTTGCGAGGGTGTAAGGTTATCACCATTGTAGAATTGTTTATAAAGGGAAGACTACCAGGGAAGACTGTCATCAGGGATAATGAAATCATTTACATGTCTAACGTGGTAGAAATTCTTCTGGAAAAATGCGTTGCACAATATTCTGTGTCTGAAATGGATTGAAGTCATTAACACATATATAACTCTAACTGATTGCAAGCAATAGTATTGTCAAGAGAATTAAAAAGCGAGTATAAATAAGCTTTCCGTTTTATATTATCTAAGTCCCAAAAACTTCGAAAGTTATTATTATTTTAAATTATTTGGTTTTTCGAAGGTTTTGGGTAATCTATATAACTCAGTACAGTAATCTGTATAAATTGATATATTATTAGAGAATTTTATTTCACACAAAACATTAAAATGATTATTAATCTCAAATCAAAAAGGTAGTTTTTTTATTAATTAGTATTAGTAAACAGTACTAATTTTTTAGTCACTAATTTTTTCTAGCAATTGCATTGTATCCGTTAATAATAGTGTTAACCATTAACAAAAACAACAACAAATCATAATAATACTAATAAATTTAAATGACATGAGCATAACAAATAAAAAATAATAAATGAATAAAATCTACACAAAGTGCGAGTAATGAGCCTGGTTAGCGCGTTTACATGGCGCATTAATTTAGTCGCTAATCAACGACAATTACGGCTTTTATGATTATGGATGGTTGGCTGGACGGACGCCGGACATACGTTGGATTGGTCAGCCAAATCGAAACGTGCCGGCAGGGTTAAAGTTAGTTAGCTTAACTTGAGTTGGCTCGGCTTGGCTCGGCTTGGCTTGGCTTGAATTGGTTGCGGCTATGGCGTATCTTAGAAAAAAAAACGCTTTGTATTTGTTATTAAATAAAAAACGTTAACGAGCGGGTCTAATGAATGAAAATGAAAATTTACGATTTATGTTTGAAACGTGAGCGCCACACGTTGTTGTGAGCCACAATTTATTACAAAATTGTTGCAGTTCAAATTAAAGAGATAAGCGCTTTGTGGTTACTTTGTGGAAGTGTCAAAAGATATTTCAATCAAATTCTAACAAAATAATAAAGCAAAAAATATTTTTGAGTTTGTTAAGTGTTAAAAATATTCAAATATTTATGACGATCAGTGGCGTTGGAACTGTTCGTGGCAGTTATTCACAGCCAGTAGCATTTTGAGGTCTATTAGTTGTCTGTCCATCGTCCGTCGTCTGTCGGTATATCAATTATTTAATTTGTTGTATAGACAGTCGCAGGTGTTTGTATATCTATCTATCTACCTGGTTATTAAACAATCGGTCAGTTCGATTTTGTATCTTTTTTATGATTATATGAATTTTTTAACTATGTATGTCTGTATGTATGTCCGTTTCAAGTCACTCAGTGCTTGGACGACGTGTTAAATTATTAGCGGATTATATATGTTTTAACGTTTATTATTATGACAATTTGTGGCATTTTTGAGGTGTTTTATTTATTATTAGCATTTTATTGCTTGTTAACACAACATTTTGTCATTTTTTTGTCGTTTTCATTGTTTGTTTGGCAATTGATTGAATTTATATGAATGATTATGATATATTTATTTGCACAAATTTGATTAATTACCTTAATAATTATTGTGAGTATTATTTAAATTAGTTCAAGGATTTTAAAAATATTTTTAATAATTTCATACGCACAAAAATTAGACTTTAAAATTTAAAAAAATTTGTTTAAAACTTTAAAAATTTTATTCGTTAACTTACTTAACAAGAAGTAAGTAACATACACCAATATATGAACTGTATAAGATGATAGAGGAAATCACCAAGACGGTGACTAACAATTTATGGACTAACCGTCAAGACTGTGAGGCCACTAGAACCTAATGGCCTAGATTGGACAAAAATAAAACGAAAAGCCTTTTAGGCTTCAGCAAACCTGCAGTTCGTGTGCTTACTAGAGTACTAAGGGGGCAATGCTCCATTGCACCTATGCTCCAACGGTGCCGAATTCCAACAAGCGGATTATTCAAGAGTTGCCAAGATGAAGAGGAGATAGAATCTATCAACCACTTCCTCTGTCTCTGTCCAGGGCTTCAGATAAAGCGACTTCAATGTCTCGGCGATCGCTTTTTCACTGACTTGAAAGAGATAACGAAAGTAAACTTATCGGATCTCCTCAACTTCATCTAGAAAACCAAATGGTTTAACAAGGTTTACAAAGGTCAGCAATTCGCCTTTCCCGGCAAAATTTTTGAGGGCATCACAATGGACAAAATATGGCTCCGAGTGGAAGTGCTGAAAACGGTCAGCACGCGCCTTCCGAACCTAACCTAACCTAACAGGAAATCAGTCTTATATAGTCTTATATGGTGGAAATTTAATATCCGCTTCGATGAAACATGCCTCAATTATGAGAAGACAAATAAAATGCATAGAGTCCGATTTGTAAGTCAGTTAAAGGTGCTATGAAAAAATTTTAGGATCTTAATCAACTGCAGGACTTCTTTTTGAAGACCGCTCGTTTAAGGCACGAAATGGTTTCAAACTCTGCAAGTTTTTAACATTACTACGATGGTTCACAAGGCTTAAGTGGATGCTTCAAACAACCGTAATAACTTAATCTCAATTAAATTATAATAATGAAGTAATATATATAACATGATATTACCCAGAAATATTAAACAGAGATTATTATTTTGTATATAAATGTGAAATTAAAATAATCATATAAATTACAGTGAAATTTATTCATATATGATGATGCCATCTGGTGATGGCAGAAAACGGTAAATGAAAGATAAATTCTTGTGAGGAGCATTTCTTTTAAGAAGCACGGGAAGAAGTATCTGATACTATGTGCAATGATTTGTATCCCCTATTATTAAAACTTTAGTTACTTCTACTAGAAAGACTTCTACTAGAAAGGCTCTGATAGAGTTTTATGAAAAAGGCTAATTTGGTAATTGAGCACTATACTATCACAAAGAAAAGTGGACTTAAAAACGGAAAGCTTAAGAATAGTCTATAAAATTTTTTTATAAATAATAAGTTATCATGTATTGCAATTAAATCGTATATACATTCGTAAGTATATATATTGCAGAACAAAAGATCTCTGCTCCGTGGGAGCTAGTACCCCCTTCATTCCAATTCCTATTCGTAATTATATTTCTGCATAACTGACAATTTTATGACACTACATTTTTGCATTACAAAAACTACAAAAGGGCACAGAAGATTGTGAACACCCAATTCGAAATATTTTTTTGTTATTATGTATGTATAAAGTCAAGGAATAAAGGAACTGTAAAAGAAAATCTTAAAAAACTAGTTAGATGGAATCTTACATATATGCATGGACAGGATATTTTACGTATGGAGTAAATATTAAGTGCATACTGAAAAGGCTTAAGAGCTTTACTATATATTTGTGGTTCTTACTAATGAAGTAAACTAGCATACCATACCATTAGTAATACTAGGTATATGTGATATGTTATTATATATTACTATAAATGCTATAAGAAAAATATATGTAAAATTAAAAAAATGCTTTATTCTTACCAGTATATTGTTGAATTTCTGTTATATCTTGCAGTGGAGCTGTAATAAAATAAAAAGCAAACGATTAATATAATTTGTTATGGTTTATTAAATAAAAATATTATCTGCATGTTATGCTTAATAACTCTGTTATGCTTATTATAATATTTTTAATTAGTAATTGCTTCAAAAACAAATGTACAATATTGATTATACCTAACTAATTTTTTGCTAATGTATTGATTAGGAAAAATATATTTATAACATATAAATATTTTATATATATATAAATATAAAATATTTAGGTTTGATTTAATTACTTATTAAAATATATAAAGATCTATCTAA
>NC_051847.1:213722075-213731615 GCF_002237135.1 Teleopsis dalmanni
TTATGATCGATATTTTGGATATGTACTAATAAATAATTTTTGAAATTAATAATTTTTTTAGTTAATTCTTGATAAAATTTAAACCATCAAAAAAGTAAGTTTATTTAGTTTTCAAAAAATTTGGAATATTTATTTTATTTATTGAAACGTTTTCATTTTTGGATCTTGTTTTTTAAAATATATCCTATTTGGATTTATATGAATTTATATCTAACGAAATAGTATACTATATAGAAAAATTGCTTTTGAGATATTTTGAGGTTTTATAACAGAAAAGTTTTTTGGATATATTATTTTTCACCCTATACTTTGGTTAATATTGAAAATGTACTCCCTTCCCTTTATTTTTTTATTTCTTGTAATCATGTTAGCATCTTAAACAGATAAATGGATGCATTAAAATATTTAGAAATATCAAAAGATAAATACCATCTAACTGATAAGATTACTTTTGAATAAAAGTATTCAAATAAAAAAATAATCATTCAAAAAATATTCAAACATAATTGATTAAATATATATAATATCATCTTATATCATAGTATATCTTGAAGTTTAAATACTTTTAAAGTTATTATTGGCTAAATATATATTACATGTTACTTTTAGAAATAGTCTGCGTTTCGAATAAATCTCATAATAAAAATTTATTAAATTTTATATGCGGTCCTATGCTACATCTTGGAGTTAAAGAAATTTATATACATATATATATGTTTAGCCTTCTAACACCTACTACTTATCGATAAATACTTATGTTATGCTATACTACATACTTTATAGCATTTTAAAGTAGTTACAGTTAGTTTTAAATTATTTTTTTCTTCTTATAATATAATATATATGTACTTATAACATATTATATAGATTTAAAGTAATTATAGTTATTTGTAAAGCATTTTACTCCTTCAGAACCATGTCTACAATACAACTAACTCCAACCATTAATCTCTAGAAATGAAAGAGGACCCATAATCCCATAAACAGTAAGAACTGTACCGACAGAACTAAGGGCAGATTCTAAACTATTAGTTGACTCGCAAAACTGCTTCCATTCCGAATGTACTGTACTATAACCTTTCTCTACCTGTCGTCTAACTGTTTACCTGTTCCCCCAAACACTTAAATTCTAGCGCTCCTGATTGATTTGTAGTTCTGTTAAGCATCAAACTAGTTAGTTCCTTTTTTCTATACTATATTTCCTAATACTTCATTTAACAAACTATCTACCACCGTTCATTACCCATTTTAATCTATTCTTTTTTTACATTTCAGAGAAAAAATATTAATATGATTTAACCATTGTCAATATGATACAGTATGATTGCTGGAAATAGATTTAAAAACTCTGCTAAACCATTCGAAGTATAGATTTTCTAATTATCTTATATTTCAGATAACGAAAATGTGATGATAGCACATATATGTTTTAAGAAGCTTTAAATTCCAAACAAATGGTTTATCTAGACAGGTTTGGTTAAGTTGAAGTGATCTTGTGGCTAAAGCTCACATGATCTCAAATAGTTTAACCAGCTAACAAGTGCTCTATCGTTTGTCAAGATTAAATAATAATTTGATTTATAACCTATCAAAGAATTTTTACTTGAGAAAATCTAGTATCCGTAGGGATGCATGTCCTAATTTAAGTCTGGATTTAGTCACATACTAAGTAGTTATTTTCCACACATACGTACATTTATCCTCAATACACGTAGCAACTATTTTATTACATGGCACACTAGGTGGTACTCTTTCTATCGTTCCATACTTGCGTATTGTAATAAATCTGATTAACTCAATTGATTAAATATTGTAGCAGTGAATCAGTGAGTCAGTGAATTATTTCCTTAACTGTTATCCCCTGTGAAAGACGCAAGTGCATATTGCAATTGAAATAACACTTTCATTTACAACAACAACAGCACTTGAATTAAATTATCTGTACTTTTTTCTTGGTGTAATAATCTTACGACTACAAGAATTTATGTCACTGCCTCAATTATAGTTAAACAGTTGTTTTTATTATACAAAATAAAATTTTGAATGAAAATAATTCAACTCGGTTTATTCATGTGCGCCTAGTGCCTTTGGTGATAACCAGCAGCGCTATCATTTCATATCAGAACACTTGCTGCTGTGTTTACTTGCGCGCAGGTGTTTCCACTAAAATGAATGAGCGTTTTTTGTTTACTCAATTGATAAAGAGCAACGGTAGATAGTCGTCTACGGAAAGTGTAGATGATAAAGTATTTCCTTTATAGGAGCACTGATAAAATATTGTGTGTGTGAACATTTGTAACATAAGCACTTAAACAAATTTATAAAGTACATTATTGTATAAATAATGAATGATATTGCATGTCTGCAATCATTGCAGAAACTTCATGGTACAATTTAAATATTATGTGTACTTGCTGATACTGATACTGATACAGTCATTATATCTTTTTCGGCAATTCTGTTAGTCATAAACTAATATCGCAAATATTTTTAGCTATTTTATGTTGTGGGATGACTTGAAAAAAGATATAGAATATAGTTGTGGAGCAGTTGCTTGACTCATGCACTTCATTAGCACAGGTGCGCAGGTGTTCAGTGCTAGGTAAAAGTGTACTTATCATAATTATGCGATTAGATAATTATAAGATAAATAGTCCCAACAATACAAATATATGATTAAAAATAGTTGATTCGAAAACATTGTCTTATCTTTATTTAATTTGTTAAATATTTCACTTACTCTTGGTGGCCCGTCTCGGTTTACTAATAAACTGATATCATGGTTAACAGGGATGTATAATGCTTCGCTAGCTATGCGTAATTCACGTAATTTATGTTGTTCTGCCTCATTTAAGTCCCTCCCCACAATTATGTTTGAAGGCGAGGATATTTGTTGCTGTGGCAATCTTTGTGGCTCCATCATTGAATCGTCGAAGTCGTGCGGATGTCCACACATAAGGTGGGCACCATATTGTTCTTGCTTAATTCTTTCCTGTGGGGAGCTATTTAAAGCTAAATACTCTATTCGTATTACCTCCGATAGTACGGATTCGAATGAGTTCATACTGTCGCCGAATCCAGTGCTTTCAGCAAAAGTATTTTGCATAAGACTTTTAAAGTCAAAATGTTGACTATCAAATTCTGCCTCGTGTGTAATATTGGCAGGTGAACTGGTTAACAAAGTAGTCGAAGTGCTTGGAAATTCTTCTTGCGGTAAACTTAATGGCGAATTGTATTGCAAATCATTCGTTGTAATAGAAATTGGTGATGTTAGCGACATGGCTTGTGGTGATGGTGTAAAAGGAGTAACTGTAGGTGGTGGTGGTATTGTTGTATCATAGGGCGGAGTGTGTGTTGTTAAATCTCTTTCACTGGGGCTGCTGTCTAACATTTTATTCAGCAGTGTATTGTCTGTAATGGGTGAATCAACTTGCGATTGTGGTGATATGGGTAAATGGAATGGTGATGTATTTTCTAAAACAACTGCTGGCGGTATGTCGTTATTGTTATTATTATTGTTGTTTTTATTTTCACTACTCGCTGCTGGTGCATTGCTACCGTTAAAGATTTTATTTATCATTTTCAATGCTTCTGCTGGTGTGTTCATAAACTTATTCATTATATGTAAAGCATCCTCTGGTGAATCCATTAAGTTGCGTATAAATTGTAGTACGTCTTGTGGTGAATCAACAATTTTGGATATAATTTCTAAAGCATCCGTAGGCGAGCTCATAAATTTTGTAAAAACATTCAGCGCATTAAGTGGCGAATTCATTAGTTTGCTTATTATTTTCAATGCATCACCTGTAAAAATAAAATAATATTGAAATATTTTATAAGACTCTTTTATATGAATTGTTCTTACCTGGATAGGCTATCAAATGTTGTATAAGTTTTAGTGCATCTTTCTGCGAATTAATAATTTTTTCCATAGTTACCATAGCCTCCTTGGGTGTGCGCATAAACTTACTTATAGCCTGCGACGCTCTGTCGGGGTCCCGTACTATAAACTCTACCATTTCTTCGCTAGTCATCAGCTCAGGATTTATTTCTTCTCGCGCTATTACACTTGTAGGTGATGATGATGTCGTGCTGTTGGCCGCACATTGCACATTATTATTTGCTGATGCACTATCAAATGAGCAACAACTTTGCGAATCTATAGATGTATTTGCATCAATGCCACTACTGTCGGCTGCCTGCTGTTGCTGTTCTTGCTTCTCTGTTTCGATTTCCTTAATATTTTCATCTGTGTGATGTTTTTGTTCATTCAAACGACGCTTTTCACGGTTACTTTCTATCTTTCGTCGCTTAATAAGTTTATCTTCCTCAGTCATAATATTTTCGCTCTTCATGCCTATGTCGACACATTTTTTTAAACGACATTTCTGACAAAATCGCCTTGTCACCACGGTTATTTCACAGTTTTGGCTGAACGGGCACGTGAAATGTTTCTTGGCTAAGGCATTACGTCGAAAAAATGCCTTACAGCTCTCACATGTTACGGCATTGAAATTATATCCTAATGCTTTGTCACCACACACAGCGCAGACTTTTGGAGGCGACATCGTTAAATATAGTACTTATCCAAATCTTACTTTGTTTTTATATTTTTTGTTATATTAATTAGTCATATTGTTTACATGATAAGCGTAACAAAAATAAATTTTTACTTAATAAGCATTTTCAACCACTCTGCCTCTTCCACGGTGATTTAACTATTCTTTCTTTAAATCTTTATCACAACATTAATTAATTCATCAAATTTCCCATAAAAATAACTTCACAGCGATGATAGCACTCAACTAGTGCAAAACAACTGACCTTCGATAGTTATCGATTAATGCGTTCGATTTTTTGGTAAGAAAATCTTTTCACATAGAATAATAACTGCACGTATAAATTTCTATATATTAATACTTCACACAATTATATTATTACCGAACATCTTATCCCGTGTGCGAGTTTGAGTAAATTGATGGCAAATTAAGAGAAATAGTAAATTATGTCGGTATGGCAACGATTTTTGGTATTTACCAGACTTTCGAGTAGGGTAAATTATATATCACCATTGTGAAAAGTTTAAAAGATGTTTAATACATAAATAAACAAGTTTGAAAACTTTTAACCAAAAATAATAAATAAGTGCAATAAATAAATTAATAAATATTTGCATGAGTGCAGTGCAAAAAATCCCTAGGAAATTTCAACTTACTTAACCTCAATTTATTCGAACTCATACACAGCCTTAATATATACACAAACATGAATGTAGCAGTTAGACGAAGGGGATGGAGATTCTAAACGCCTTACATCTTAATACATTATAATATTTCACAACAAAAATTTTATATTATTATTTATGTGCTTTACATTTTCATAGTGCATAGAAAACAAAGCCGTCTAACAAAAAACTATATAAAAAAGCTTACTGAAACAATTATATATACGAGTAAAACAGTTTTTAGGAGTCTATGCGTTTCTTAGAAATGGACATGCGGTTAGAAACGGTGTTAAAATACGTCCATAGAGTTAAATTTCAGGGAACTTTAAGGAGTGCTGAAATAAATCTCAGTTTATTTTGGGGGTTTGAAAAAAACTAAATATGTAGTCGTTTTTAATTTTTGTAGATTTAATAATTCTAAAGAATAATTGTGTCTTAAATACTTTTCACATATTTGAATATCTGTTAAAATTTTTTTTTATTTGGATTATAAAACACTAAAATATTCGTAATACTAACTTTCACGAATGTAAAGAAGATAATTGGATTAGATTGCAAATAATAATTTTCATCTGAACCACAATTCGTTTTGTATTTAGACAATTAAGTATAATAAGTGGAACTTTGGACTTCTAGAATAATTTCTAAAATGTCTCCTTAATAAGTTCTTTATTAAGTGCGCTTCAAATTATGAATAAATTTGTCAAGAACCTTATCTGTTACAGCACTATCTCATCGCCCCCAATTACACCTCTTCGTATATGCATATGCATTAATTGAAAGTTAATAATAATTATTACACGTTACCAATATCGGAATTAACTTGAGAAATACATGGCAATAAATGCCAATTTTTATTCAAATGTAATATAATGTGGAAAGTTTTCATTCTATTCCTGTATTTTTTTAGATCCTATCAAACTTTTATAGTCTACCTATGGACAGATGGTAATCAAATAAATCAATATAACATAAAATATGAAGGCAGTGCTAATTACTAATCATAAATTCATTATAATAATACATGTCAGAAACGTTGAGCTTTCAACCTCAACGGATTTTAGAGGTTACAGTGCTCTTCCTTCAAATACTTGTTAATTACAGACGATTTAAATAATTTAAATACATATATGTGGGGCTTTAATAGATTTCGCTGAAATAAAGACTTTGTGGCGACCCAATTGGCTGTGCATTTATTGAGATTGAAAACCAAATTTCAATTTCAAATATTTTTAAGTTTTGAATTGGGATTGAGGAAAACGTTTCGAATTTGACTCGTGAAAAAAGTTGAATAAAGTTTCATTAATATTGTCAATTAGTTGTATTTCTATTAATTAGCAAAGAGTTTCGATCATTGCTAAAACTTAAAAACTTAAACAGTTCTTCATACAAGATTAGATGATTCGCTTTGCATTTCGTTACAGTTGCGCGTTAATGGAGTCATAACAAATTTACTACTTGGTAAACTAGTAACACATATCTATACAGATGATTATTGTGATTTGTAGACAACACGTACAAAACAATTTGTTGATTATATGTTTAAAAAATTAGGAGTATTGCATTATTTTAAACCTATTTTGTACTATAATTTACAATAATATAATATTGACAATAATAATATTGATTTATTTGTGCAGCAATTTGATTGAAAGTAATTATAAGATCATTTAGTCGACAACACCATAACTTAACGGATGAAGTACAAGATTATGACTAAATGGACGCCACTATTACTATATTCATTTATAAATTAAATTATATTTCAAAGACACATAAAAATATGAAATTAAATGTAATATCTTTGTTTTAAAAAAATTGTATTAAAATATTGAGTTATACATTTTTTTCCTAGTATTGTCTTCACTAAACCAAGCGCCATAGGTTTAGTCTCAGTTCACCTTATATTGTTGGCATACGCGACAACATTTATTGCTTAGCCTTTTTCTTGAGACTTTCTATGTAGATACCCAATCCTTTTTGTACACTTGGCTGATTAATGAAAAAAAGAAAAGCTTCCAAATCGTTGTCGCGTTCATCTTCAAATTGTTGTAAATCTTTTTGTCTAAACTGTTGTTTTGTCAAAGATCTGGCAAATGGATTGACCTTTTCAAAAGTTTGTATAAATTTTTGGCATTCAGAAATAGCTGCAGATTTGTTTTCAGTAACAGAATCGATAAGGCCAACTCGTAAAGCCTCATCAGTGGTAAACATTTTTCCTTGTGTTAATGCCATCTCAGCCTGTCGGACCGGTAAAACGTTTAAAAATGTGGCCATAAACCATTTAGGTGCAACAATTCCTAATTTGGTTTCATTTAAACCTATTGTGAAATTTGGTAACATGGTACGGAATTCGCAAGCTGTCGCTAGCAAACAGCCACCAGCTGGAGAATGTCCCTACAATGAAAAAAATTATTAATAGTATTTAAATATTTTTATATTAATATTTTACATTAATTGCAGCTGCAGTCGGTATTCCAGATCCATACAATGATAACCAAGTGTCTTGTAGAGCTATCCAAAATTTCCGCACACGATCTTTGTCGGGTTTGTACATTTCCATTATATCGAGGCCAGCTGAGAAAATACTATTCGATGACTAAAAAATAAATAATAATATGAAACTAAACAATTAGAAAACAATAAAACTGATTTTTTAAATACAATTATTTCATTTCCTATTGTATTTAGTGTAACAATTATGTTTTGATATATCAAATTTTTTTTTATTTGAAGCAGTTAAGCAGTTTTATTGATATTTTTTACATATGTACATACCTCTCCCTTTTTTAAATATCTTTGTTTCTTGAGTTTTTAGACGGCAAAAAATTGGTTAAGCATTATTTTAAGAAATATATTTACCGATGTTAGTATTAATCCACGAGATTTGTTAGATTCAATAGTATCGATAGAAGTTTTAATATCCTGCAATAACTCCAAGTTTAAGCCATTAACCGGTGGCCTATTCATAGTTAAAATAGCAATACCCGATTTATCATCAACTTCTACTGTAGTTAACCCATGTCCAACGGACATTTGACGTGCTCGCATCAAAGGAACAGCTACCTTTCTGCATAGTAAATAGGCGTTGCGTTGCATTGTAAATTAAAACTATTTACGTATCCCTGCAATTATGTACCACACAAAATTGGACTATGTACTTTAATTGAAGAAACTACAATAACAACTCTCTGCTCTTTACAAAATATATTTACAATTCTTAAATCACTTGCGCACAATTATAAACGTTGGTATGGAGGACAGGGTTGTTTCAAGTTTGTATTTCAAAATGTATTAATTAATTTACAGTATATAGTTTAAAGTAATAAACATCTTGTACAATTTTTATATATATTTCATATAGTGTGTAGTTTAAAGTGTTTTACGAACGAAATAATTTTATATAGCTAATTTTCATAACTTATGTATTATGTATGTCATTATACATGGGTTAATGTATTAATGGGTTGTTTATCAATAATAAGAATTACTTTCAAATAAAAAAATTTTAACAAATAATATATTATTATTTTTTAATTATTAATTATTTAATCTATAATTAATTAAAAAGAGAATAAATCGATGTAAACAAAAATAAAAAATTAGGGTCCCTACAATTATAATTGCGAACATGACATGACAGTTTAGTAAACACAATAAACACAGCTTTTACTTCGGTGTCATTTTGACAATCCAATAAATTTTTACATTTAATGAGCTCGTTCCTCTTTACTATTTTAATTAATTTTTAAATTAAAAAGAATCTAAAATGAGTAACCGTGTTAAAGCTCGTGAAGTAAAACCAGGTGAAGTGGTTGCATATAGCGAATATAATATTCGTAGCAATTTATCAGCAGTAGAATACTGTCGCACATCTACTGCTGCAATTTCTGGTTCCGTAGCAGGTATAATCAAGGAAAATTGTATGAAAATTAAATTACAGCAATTTGTTTTTAGGCATATTGGGATTAAGTGGATTAATTGGATTTTTCTTTTACTTCTTGACGGTTTTCTTGTTATGGTTGCTCATCCTATTTAAATCTGGTACACAGTGGCGCAAGTATTTTATTAATAGGCAAAGTTTGCTAACCAATGGCTTCATGGGCGGACTTTGCACATACGTACTATTTTGGACATTTTTATATGGCATGGTGCACGTTTATTGAGTGTTTGTAGTATGTAATAAAGTTTCTAAATAGATGTAGTTCAATATTTTTTTTTTGAATAATAAACTGATTTCTTTTTATTTATAAAATTTATTTCTACTTAATTGGCTCTTCTGCTGCAGCAGCAGCGGCGATACCTGAACAATCACA
>NC_051847.1:213731715-213888145 GCF_002237135.1 Teleopsis dalmanni
AATATAATAAATAGTCAACCGATAGCAATTAACACATTAAAATTACTACTGAAAAAGAATTTAAAATAATTGAAAAAAAAAACACAATTCAAATATTTAATATTTATTTTGAATGCACTTTAATTACTTACTGTATATACTTTTTTATTGATTAATAAAAGCTTAATAATCAGTATGTAAATACAATTTTAATACTTAATTCTTTCATATGATTTCCTTAATTAATTGAAATATTTAACAATTTCTTGTTATTTGAAATACATATGAATTAAAACATTGGCCAACAGTGCGTATGCGTAACAAAAATTAGTATGGCATTATCTTTCCATCATTTTCTTTACCATTTTCAATTATTTCTGTAATTTTATAAATAACTTTTTCAGTTGATATCAATAGAGAAATGAATCAATTTATCGCTGTAGTTTTCAATTTAAAATTGTCAGTCATCAGGAAAAGTGACGCATGTCAATTTTAAATTTTTTTTAAAAATATTTTACTATTTGCGCAGATAAAAGCAAAATTAAATTTCTCGCACAAATAAAAGAAACCAAATTAAATAAGACAAAAAATTGAACTCTGCTGATATGAGGTTCACAATATCTGAAAGGACCATGGCAAACGTGTATTAATGTGGCTGCGGTATCCTGGCAAAAAGCAAGCACATAGCAAACGTAATAAGCTCATTACAAGTGACATGACAACGAAAATTTTAATATTCTCACTGAAAAATTTATTAAATAATATCTGATGTGCTGCTCTATGACAAGGCAGCGCTGCCAAACTGTATATGTTCTGCAGTTTGTGACTAAAATATTTTAATTTTCTTCTATTTTATTTTGTTTTGTTTTACACAACCATTTTTTTTTGTCCTGCCATTTAATATTTAATTTTTTATGTATGTATATGGATATTGACAATTTCATGCAGCGGCAGATTTTCGAGTGTTTAACTTGTAAAATTTTTAATGGAAATTCTTTTCGACAGCGAATAGTGAAAAGCGTCAGACTGTGAACGTTAAAATACTACGAGAACGTTTGAACGATAAATGTTAAATAAATACATAAACTCTTATATATATAAGTGCAAGTGTAAATATGTAACATTACAGAAGATATATGTACGAATAATGTGAGAGCAAATAAATTTTGTGCACTGCCTGAAAATTATTTGGCGCGAACCTCAGTTCACTTCGTTTCGATGTACTGCAATGCCTTCCTTAGCCTTCCTTTGCCATCTGATGTTGTTTGAGTTCCTTTCCTGTTGTCAATGAACAAATTTTTACGTTGTTAGTTTAACAACGAATTACGCGCTGTAGTGTAAGTGCTTGGAAAGTTTGTGAATGGCAGAAAATAGTAGTAAAGTTAAGCATTAAAGAATTTGTAGATATCATATATAAAATAGTGAAATTTAATTCATAATAAAAACTATAAACTCATTAACTTACTAAATTTAAATAATTAAAAAAGTATATACATACGCAGCTCATGACACAATAATTTCTAGAAAACTGTTATGATTTTATTTAATATAAGTTTATATCTAATAATAGTAATTACAAATATATTATGTTACTCAGTAAACAGAGATTTGTGTAAAATTTGGTTAATGAACTGTGGGTGTTACTTTCGCATAGAACTTAAGAAAAATAATCTCATCTGCAGCGCTTTCTCTCTTGTTCAAATTTATTCTAGCGACAGAGCGATTAAACATTCTCATATTCAAGAGTGGTCATTCAAGTAAAATTTTTGAAAATAAGGGTGTTTTCGCACGCTGTAAACCAAAATTGTGGTTAGCACGCGAACAAGTTGGTTGCGTGTCATTCACAGGTGCAGACTATCATTTTTGAGTGTCGTTCTTAGATTTTATCTCTTGAATGACGACACTCAAAAATGATAGTCTGCACCGCGCTTAATACAATACATAGTATAATTTATTTATTTTAAATGACTTAAAATCACTGTAATGTATATATACTAGTATATATACATAAGTATACTGCATTAGTGCATTTTAATATATACACTAGTATAGTATAGTGTACTAGACGCATATCTAATATCAACAATATTATAAATCAGATTAACGAGAACTTAAGCAAAATAATCTTAAATCCATCACTATTGATGAACATTATTGTGTTACCATTATTGGCTTTAAGAAAACAATAATACTATATATAATACTCATATATATTATATATATATAATAAATATATACTTTTGAAGTTACTACCTATGACAGATAACATTGTATAATCTCATTCGACTAATTTATACTTGTGGTAACGGTTGATACATGTAGTACTATACCACCAAAATTTCTTGTATTTTCTTGTTAAAAGACGACCATTTTTAACAGAATTTGTACCTTTTTAAACAAATTTTTTTCTGTACCAAAATTGGTTTAAAAAGGTACCATTTCTGTAAAAAAAGGTCCAAAATTTTTCTATTGTCTTTTTATAAGAAAATATATTTATATAAAATGTACAAAAAGTATAAAACAATACAATATCCACAATAAAGTTGGGTCGCCGAAAATGTACCATTTTTTGAACATGAGTACCAGAGTACCAAACGGAAATAAAAGTATCAATTTTGGTACTAAAGTACCATAAGTGGCAACCGTGCCTGTAGTATTAAAATATTGTACTAATTCTTAAATTAGATGCATTACTGTACCATTATAATGTTAACAACATGATGAATCGAATCGAAATTTTAAGTTATACCCCCTTTAAACTAAAGTTTTTACTCAGTGGTCGTTGCCGTTTATTACAATTATAAAGAAATGAAGTTCATGAGAATTATATTGTCTAAAATGTGAGTATTTTAATTTATAAATTGAACTTAGGTGTTGAACCTATTGAGTATTATAGTTCGCATTTGCTTTAAAATTAATTTTCGTTTTATTTGGTAAACTGTACTGGCAATGGCAATTAAATATTTTTAATATAAAAGTTAAAGTACTATGTAGTTTGGAAGTGGTACGACTACTTCGAAATATGTTATTTGATTTATTTTCAAAATTTATATCTCAACAATCGTTGAGGGAACTTTTAAATACAAAATGTATTATAATATAAAAAATATATGAACGTTAAATACATGCGGCGGAAGATTTCTTAGTTCCATCTATCAAATGAAATTATTTTATTCATTATAGGCGTTTTCGTACGTTTTTATTATAAAACCGTTTTAAAATTTTTAGTGAAACTTATTATAAGACTTATTTTTTCAACTGAACGTGAGGTGATTAACTTTAAAAGATTTTTACAACTTCTACATCGGCATTCTGAACAGAACCGCAAAATTGTACAAATAGGTTTGATCATCTTATATAAAACTGTTTTGAACTGATAGGAAAGAAATGAATTTTTACCAAAGATATTTTAAATTTTATTTCAAGCTAATTTTTTTTAGTAATTCTTATTATTTTAGCATTCAAATATCATTCCCATGGGTTTTATTATCTTTGAATACAATATTTGTTTGTCAGGAGTTCTGACGAGGAGATAAAAATTAGAAATATGAAGTACGTGTGTATCGAATAGCATTTTGAAGTGTTTCATAAAGAATGAGGTTCTACACCGAATAATAAAATAAATGTTTCTGTAGATAGATAAGTTAAGCATAGGTATCACAGACATGGAGAAACTAATTCTACTAAAACATAGGAATTAGAGATTGATGATAGATAAAGAACAAATAGAGATAAACTTAGAGATAAAAAATAAAGACCAGAGGGATACAGAGAAAGGCTCTGGTAAATCATAGCTGTTAACAATCGGTGACAGAGAGATATGGAAACAGACTCTATTAAAGGATAAAAATTAAGTTTTGCTAACAGTGAGATGCAGAATGAGGCTCTAATATATATACACATAGGATTTGTTATAAACATTATACAAAAAAGGACAAATTTTCTGTTTAAAATAAACTTTTTACAAGACCAATAAAAAATAAGCTACATAGTTAAAAAGTTTAAAATAATTTAAATAGATGAGAAAATACATAATTTTAATTTCAATTAAAGATAAAAAAACAAACTAAATATACTTCACAGATTCAAGATACAAACAAATTGAAGGTACCTCAAATGAAATAATTTTTGTATTTATAAAATCTGGTCGCACTCGTCGTATGGGTTATGTGCATTTGAGCCCATTGTTAGTAGCAGTATTACCAACTTGAGTGTGTGTGTGTGTGAGTGTAAGCTTTGCAATAGTTGAAACGGTTGTCGGAAGGATGGCGTATGCCACTGGCATATGGCATCATGTGTTCGGTTAGTAGCACTCAGCTGACAAAATACAACTCGGCTTTGGTATTGGTAAGTAGTGTGGTATAATGTGCCTGTTGTGCGCTGCACAGTGTTGCGACGCAAATATTTATGCTCGCTTTTGTATTTATTTGCATTAACTATTTTGTTATTTACACGCACAACAATACAATACAGCACACTCTCTCGTACAAGCACACATACTTTAGCTTTACATTTTCATAATAAAATTCAGTATTGTTATTGTTGTTGGATTTGTTTTTGTTATGTTGTTGTTACGTTTGTTGGAATAATTGAATTTATATAAAATTTTTGAAGTGTTAAAGCGGAAGTTGCAAATGAAGCCATTATGCCATTTCAATTTTTCATGTTTTTATTTTTTTACACTTATAATTTGTACTATTTAGTATGCAATTATGTTTGCGACATATTTCAAATTATAATTTTTAAGTTAATAAGTTAATTTTGCATTTAATATTTATAGAGTTTTAATTAAAAGTTTTTGTAATGCGTAAATTAAATGCAAATTATTTTGGAAAATATTTTAGTTATTGTTTGCAGGAATTAAATGAAATGTGAAACTAAATGAAATTGAAGTAAGATAGAATCTTTCATAAATAAGTTTTTAAATTAAATGGCGATATGAATATAATATTAACAAAATGGAAATTTTATTAGAATGCATTTTAATTTTAGATCAGTTTTATTAGATTTGATTTTAACGTCAGTTGTGACGGTAGTGAATTTTTTACTTAATCGAAACTACTGTATTGAATAGAGAGATTTCGAAAAGCAATGAACTAGAGCAATAAAAATTTGGCAACACTCGAAACAGCTGTTTGGTCAGCGAAAAGTTCAATAAAAAGAATTTTAATTGTTGTAGTTCACTACTTTTCAAAACTTCTCTGTTATTTTATTAGAAAATTTTAAAATATATAATTTTAAGTGAATCCTTTTTCTTTATTTAGTACTTATGCATACCATGATTAATTATTTCTGAACTTATAAGTGGATTATAGGTGTTATCAATTTAAATTTGTCTTTGTTGTGGAAACAAATATTGTCACTGTTTCACAATACTCAGCATTCTATACACGATTCCACTATAAAAAGATAAATGCAAAGGTAATTAGATAATTGCCAATACCAATTTTGTCAATATCAGGATTATAATTGATATGGATTCGAATTGTCGAAATCAAACTCTTCCTTACGTTAACAGCATGCGAGTAGCTCACTACAAGCAGCAGTTATGGTAATACAAAGCTAGAGATAATGAAATCATAAAATACAAGATTGTGATATCCAAATACATAGTTTGTGTGGACATAATAAATTGTACCATTTTGATCTAAAAGAGACTAAAGTCACTAATATAAATATGTTAAAATCACTAATTGATAATATATTGAATTGTAGCAATTACATTGCGAAGACAATAAAAAAGCAATTTTTATGTGTGATAACTCAGATACGCTTTTCTTATCTATTATAAGACATTCTGTGTTCTCAAAAACAAGCAAGATTGCTCATTTATTGTAACCTTTAGGCACGACAGGATCTTTTTAATCATTTTATTCTGAGCCTATTATTGTTAGGAAGTAATATTAGAAACAACATAATTACAGTCGTTATTTTACTTTTTTATAGTAACATTAAAATAGCAGTATAACTATTAATTTAAATTTGCCGTATGATATAATAACTTAAAGGGATATATTGGTAATTCGTTAATTAAAGTTACTTCATTTGCAAAAAATCACTTTAATTCTGCACCCTTCCTCTTACCTATCTATGGCAAACTATAATGTTTTTTCCCATTACGAATCAGCTTCCGCTTTTGAATTAATAATTGTTGTATATTTAATTTTCTTTGTAATCAATTTGTACATATCAAATAAAATATAATTAATCTTATAAGTTGCGAAACTCTAATCTCGTATGTCAACAAAAAAAAAAAAAAGCAAAACTTTATTTATTTATCGTGTACGAGCATTTGAACAAATTATGTACATGACAGCTCAGCAATTCTTCACGGAAAACTTCAGTTGCCTGTATGTCTCCATGTGAGCCAAAGAATGAATAACAACTAAAGTTAATAAAGAACTTCATTAGAGAAGTTAGTGATGTCAAAGACATAATAACTTCGTTTGAGTTCTGGAATCCTTCAAACAAAAAGAAACCAAAAGAAACCAAACGAAAAAACATCGAAGTAATAAAATTCTTTGACGCAGTACCAAAGCGAGTTGAAACGTAATAAATGCTTAATTAACTAAAGCAAAACTATAAAGGCAAAAATTAAACTTAATAACAAACCAAAAAAAAATGTAGTTTTAACTACACCAATTTATGTGTTTATTTACATATTAAATATTTAAAATGTACTAAATGTTAATTTGGCTAAAGATGCTCACGCTACATAAGATTCAGTGTGTTCACTATTATTGCTTCCCATATTATAAATTTGGTCAACTGAGAAGTGTCAAAAACGCGCATTAAATACGATAATTAAAAAATTATACACGCACACTTGCACACTATAGAAAAAAAACTATATCTACTAAAATTTAAATAAAATTACTCAAAAATATATCAGAAATTATATCAAAATAAAGTATTTATTTGAGTCCGTATTTCTACTTCTCTGGGTTCATGATTCCCACGCTATTTACACGCATCGCTGGCTTTTGTCTAAAAACTTAACACTTTTCAGTCATAAAAAATAGCTTATAGTTATACATATCCATATATATAGATGTACATATATATATGAGCATGTGTTTATGTAAAGCGAGCATAAAAATTGGTTAATGTTAATACGCCCCGCGATTTTATTTTATTTTTACAACGCACCACAAGCAAAATCAACAACCGCAAAATCTGCTTTTGAGCTACCAAAATTGTTTGAAATTTTTTTTAATTTTTAAATTTTGCACAATTTAACAATGATTTAAAAATAAACACTGTTTGTAATGAAATTTTTATATTTATTTAAAATTTGATTAAAAACGTAACAATTTTATCAATTTACATTACTCATAGATTCAAGTGGAAATTATTTTGCAACAAATCACGCGCGCATATCTACTCTATAAGGTATTTGTGCGTTATTAGAGCCCTACGAGGGATTAGCAAAAGGGGGCACATTTCTATATTATTTTGACAATGACTTGTCAAAGTAATGCTCTAAAAAATACAGTCTTATATAATAATAATAATAATATAGAAATAATCATTTTTATTTCAACTTCACAACGAAATTTCAGTGAATTAAATAAAAAAATAAGACTCCACAATTGAAAAAATCTTTATATCTCATAGAATCTCATAGTATTAATTTTTTGCACTTAAACTGATAAAAGTAACTTAGCACGTAGAATATAAAAAATTAACTCGTAAAAGTTTTGTTATTTTAACCATTTTAATATAATTTTATACCAGGAAAATAAAAATAAAAAATCATATCCTTGAGCGAAAAGAGGCTTAAAGCTACAATAAAATAAGATATAATTCTCTTAATAAAATGTTTTTGCATAAAAAACACTCCCATCGATTAAAACTGTAGTGTAAACTTATAGTAAAGGATATATTTACAGATTTTCGCATGCTAAAATACTAAACTAAGCTAAATACTTAGAGTCTTAACTAATTATATGTGCCTAAACACTATTGAATTTCAAGAAATTCCGTCGGTACCAATTACAGCATTAGGCTTGGAAATAGTTTCATTCTTAGTTGGGAGTGAGACCAACCTATCGACAATTTCACACGCTGCGCTTGAATGGAACCCTCAAGGTAAAAGAAGTGTAGAAAGACCTAGAACGACGTGGAGACGTACAATACAACGGGAAACATCCAAATCGATTATTGAATTGCGATATATGACCAGATATAGAGGAAATTGGAAACTATTTGTAAATAGGCTAAGTTCTTAATTATTGTAATTAATAACATGCCAAAATAATCATAGATTGATGGCACAGTAAATTTATACAGTTGTGGTCATGTCCATATGATCTAATCAGCTTTCTTAATTCCAGTCAATTAAATAAACTATAGTAACCAATTTTGTGGTTGAAATACTTGTGTTTGTATTATATTTATGCTATTTATGCTATTTTATATATAATCAGTATCGTTCGTAAATGAAATTAGTTTTATACGCAAACATATATATCGATTTTCACCCTACTACTAAATATTTAACGTAGTTGTAAGTTAATATTTAATTATGTTTTTTTATTGTTAAATTATGTACATTCCAATATTTGAAAATAAAAAAAACACAACACTCAAAATCTCATTATCCACGGCAAGACGACTTTCAAAATATATTCCAAATCATTTAAAATTAATTTCAATATGTGAAAGAATAAACAAAGTCAGGGTTAACTGGTGCTTATGTGCGTACCCGCATCTGTCAAAGTGACAATTCTATTAACATTTATAACGGTTTAATTGAAACTGGCCATTCTGACCATTAAGCTAACAAGTACGAGTATTTTGGTTAATAGCTGAAGGCGCTTTCTTGATTGCGCACCATGCGTCGCTAAATGCGATAAAAATCGCTGTAATTAAGGAGATAAAAAAACAAATGTCAGCAGTACGTTGTTGTTGTTGCTGGTTGTGTTGTTGTTGTTGGTTGTGTTGTTGTAATGTCACTTAATTGCCTTAGTAAACTGATTTAAACTGTTGACATTATTCTAAAATGGTTAAGCGTGCGCATATTTGCCTCCGTACGTACACATTCGCGAGTTGCGACTTACCGGAAAAATTTAATGCGCTGCTTTGTTGTTGCCTTTGGGCCAAGCTGTCGCGTTCGTATTGTTCTCTGACAGCTGCGCATTGGACGTAATTCAAGTGTGGCAAATGCCAATAATTTTTGTAATTTGACAATTTAATTTATAACTTAGCACATATTTAACACATCGCCATTGTGTGCGCCATTGTGTGCGCAGTTGTCAAATATTGCACTTGGCATTTGGCAAATTTGTTGTTGTTATTAATTTAGTTTTGCATTTACAGCTTTTTCTACATATTTTTTTTTTCTTCAACTTTTTCTATGCTTTGTCTATATTTGCTCAGTAATTGATAAATATTTAGCATGAATATTTTGTTAGTGTCAGTTTTGTATCTTTTCGACTTTTGTTAAATAATTTTTGTGGACTTTTTGAATTGTTTGGGTTTTGCAAATATTTGCAATGACCGAAAGAAAAAGTGGCATACCGCAGCTCAAGGTCGTCATTTGAAATTTCAACAAAATTGCAAAAAATCTGAAGAATTCGTAGTTACCTACAAGTAACACTTCAAAAATATTTTACTTCAAAATAAATTAGTTAAATATTTTACATAATATTTAAGTGCACAAATTTTGAGAAAATTTATTGCATAATTTGTGATTCCTTCATTTGACAACCACATTTGACATTTCCCTAAAGTGGAAGCAATAAGTGTTGTACTCAAACCTTTTTACTCTGCTAAATTAGGTACTCCAAATATTCAACTTTCCAACTGACTCTGACTCATTCCACATTTGATTGCGTACAATTCATAAATTAAAATAAATTGGTACAAATTAATTTATTTTAATTAACTTATTCATTTCAACATATAAAATTGATTTGTTTTAAACAAAAAATATTTAAACAAAAAAATTTAATATTCATAAAAATGGAACTTGTTTCAAGAAGTTGAGGATCTGCTTCTAAGTAAAGTAGGTCAACGACTTTTGAATTAAAACATATGTTATATATTAGAATAATATATCAGTTATATAAATAGCTTAGCATATATAATACATACACACATATGTATAAATTAGTCATTTGTTAAATTTATGCTATGATTTACCTACGATTTGTTGACCCCATTCACAATTTATGCGACGAAACTGAGGTACCAAAATTTGATCGTCGTCGAGTATGCGCTCATGAATTATAAGACATAAAAATTGCTGTTGATCGTGTTTGAGATAAGATTTAATCAACAAATAAAAAAACAAATTTTCTAACTCATTAGCATACAAATTTAAAGTTAATTCTTAATCAAACATAAACAGATAATAAAAGTTGGAGGGAAATATAAAATTGGCAAACACTAAAAAAGCCATAAAACCTGGTAAATCGACATTGTTTTTTTTTCAAGTGCTTCTATGCTCTGCCACTTGAGCAGTGCAAATTTTAGGCAAAAAACAGTACAAGCGATTTTAGCTAAGTTGAAGCGCTGCTTGATGTCGCACGCGATTTCAGATTTATTTGACTAAAAATTCTAGAAATTTTAAAATTTCAAAATGAAATGCTTGACAAAACTATAAACAATCAATCAATTTAAATTGACAAAAACACATAAATTATTTGACAGAACGCCTGCAATTATTCAAAATTTTGAAATATGCAATTATCATTGTAGACTGTATGCTACAGCAGGTCATTTGATTAGTATTTGGATCGACTAGATACGACAATAATACAAAAGTGTGGTTTTGGAATTTAAGCTTTATTAATTAATTAATTGATGCTAGGGAATAAATTACAGCTGTGACTAAAAATGATAACTTCAGATTGTTAGTAAAAGTGATACGCTCTCATTTCATTTAAAATTCTTTGGCTTAGAAAGCTTGACTTATAATAGAAAGCGGCGTTTACAAAGCGGTAATAAGGATGATTGCAACCTGCGCCATTAAAATTGGATATCTTCATATATCACACATAACAGTGATAACGTCAATTACAATTCAGGCCACCAATGATTGGACCACTCAAAAGGCGAAAGATTTATAGTACAAATCGTGTTGCATAAGAAAACTGCGGCCTAAAAAGGAGTAAAGAATATGAACAGCTAAGAAATGATGAAATTTTTGTTTTATAGAAAGTATAAGTCGTAAAAATAAATTTGATTTCATCCCAGAAAAAGACTTCTAAGTGCAGTCCTACTCCTACCACTTACAGAAGACGACAATAACACGTTTGGTTTCTCGATTGTATCTACAAAGACATAAGCATGCTTGAGAAGAAAAACTAATTAACTGGTGATAAAAGAAAGTTGGAACAAGTTTATAGTGCAAGCCGAAACCCGGTCTGGATTGCACTTGTAAGCGATGTTTTGACTACAATAAATATAGAACTATTTAGAATTATTTAAATGTTATAGTAAAGAATAATCAAAGAAATAAGAATAGCTTATAATACAAACAATATGTCAGATAGATATGCTCTAGAAGGTTCCTTTAAATGCTCACTCAGTAGCACTTTTATTGAAAAACTCAAAACGTATATAAGAGCTCTTCAAATAAAACTTTTATTGTATCTTTAATATTAAACTTCTTTACTTCTTTACTTTAATTTACTTTACATTTATATAAAAACAATTTCTTAAGTATTTTTAGCATTGAAATAGTTTTATGGTAGACGACGTTCTTAGATAAAACAATTTTTAAAATAATTAAACGTTGATTTTAGTATGTCATGAAAAGATCATGAAAAACTAATTAGTTTCATTGCGCTAGTATGTTGTTCCCCATCGATTTTTTTTTTGTTTGTGGTATTTAACATGAAGGAAAAATCTTATAAAGATACAAATGACCCGTACTACTTGCATGCCCGATTCATGTACGACTCAATTGAGTCAGACATATCTACGAACTAAAGAGTCCCCACATTCTCAGCTCAAAATCCTGGAAATCCCTGCAGTATGACCAGTTAGGGAATTCCATCACACGGCAGGGTTAGAAGAGCACTTAGCGTGCTTTCAATCCGATTGTATAGTTTGTCCGCTCTAACAAAGTTTATTTTTCTAGAGATTATGCACTTGTAAAGGGTCTACTATTCAATGCTTGCCAATATCTGTATTACCATAGTAGAAGTGCTGGCTTCACCAATTAGTGTCTCTAGATTTTGTCTAGTATCTACGAATTGTGTACAGTCTCTAATTATATATTCGGGACTTCCCATGGATTGGAAGTCAACTTTTTAGAATTTTATTTATTTTCTACTTTTCAGTGATCTTAACATAAAGTCTTAAAAGGGATATTATTATTGTTTCATTGTTGTTATTAGTGTTTCCTGTCATAAAAGCAGGAGTTAAATATTTATTATACGACTTAGTTAAGTATAAAGTACGACTTCTTTAGTGATATTTTCACTGACATATGATTTTAAATTCTATCTCAAAAATTTTATTAATATTTAGTTAATTTGCATAAAATCAACTTTAATATTTGCTTAATCATTATCGCATTTAATCACGTTTGATGCAGCGAGTTTGCTTAAAAGTTGCTTAAAAGATTTTATGCAAAATTTTTTAAAAATTTTAAGAATCGCCTGCGGACCACTTAAACTATGCGACAAATTAATTTTATTTAAAAACTAAGAACAAAAAATACTTAAATTAAAATTTATTTAAAAACTAATGCACATAAATTAAAAATGCATAATTATTTTTTAATTAAAAGCTCTTTTAATTTTTCATTTTGAAAAATACTTCAATTGAAAAAATTAAAAAATAAATTTTTTTTTTAATAAAATATATTGATATATGCAAATATTGAAAAATGTACTTTTAATTTATTATTAATTTAACGTAAATAAATTTCAAAAAGTTTGCGCGTTTTTTTATTTAATTTTTTATGTTTATTTGTAATTTTTAGTATCTTTAAACGCCGCTAATCTGAATTCTCATCAAATCGCGTGTATAAATAACAAAATTCATGTAAAAAACGCTTGTTTAACATTTTCTGTGTAATTTTTTTAATTTTTCCATTTTTATAATTTTATTTTTATTTTTATTATTTTCTTGGTAAAAAACCATTCATTAAAAAATTTGCCATGAATTCGTTTGAAAACTGAAATTGTTCACTTGCAGCCAACACGACAAATTAAGATGCGTGCCGCGTTTGCTCTGTGCACAATTACACTTCGCAATTGTTGCACGGCTGTCGCGTTGTTGTCGCACTGCAATTGTTGCAAGCGTTTTGCATTTGCGAGCGCCCGTACTTATCTATTTGCTAAGATAAACATTATTTATGTAGGCTGCAATTTGAATGTTAGTATAATTGCTAATTCTTAACACATTATCGGCGCCGAAAAGATAAAAAAGAAATTAAAAAAATTTTAAAAACGTTAAAAAAAGAAAATATAAAAAAATTTATATATATATATATATATATATCAAATAAATTATATGTATTTATAAAGAAATAAATCTCAACAAAGATCTCATATCGATATGTTTTATAATTGATTTAAATATTGCCGATTAATATATAAGATTAATTGAATTTGAAGGGTAGGAATAGGAATAAACGGGGAACCAACTCCCACCGGAGCGGAGCACAGCGAATTTGGTTGAGCTTTTGTGCAACAACAGATCCTAACCGAACAGAAGACATTCCACCTTCCGAATGAAAGCCAGAATAATGGCCGTTAAGGCCCTTCTAATGTCAGAAAGATAGAATAATTTTCGACCCAGTGACCTCCTCCTGGTTCAGAATGTGACTCCGGGGCATGTGACTCATCTGCTTCTAAGCAGAATCGACAAAATTTTAAGGATATTGGGTATAAAATGTTTGAAATAAAAAAATTTTAGCATGGATTGTGTATAAAAGATGTGGATTATACAATGTGATTCAGTTTATTTTCCTGAAAGTAAATGTGAACTAAAGATACTTGTGGTTGTTTGGTAGGTTTTGCTAGATTTCTTGTTGATACTTCTTCCCTAGTTCATTTATACTTCATGAACCATAAGAATCCCACAGACAAGCTATATATAATATTTTATCTGAAATTACATTAAATTTGGCAGATTAATTTAAAATTTCTAATTATTTTTTTTTTCTTAATTATGCGTCCATCAACCGATGCCAATTATCTACCTATTTTGTGGTTCCAAATATAAACGTAAATTCAATACACTTCTGTTTAAGACTTTGATCAAATTCTTATTTCAATATATGTGTACACAGGATAAGCTTCAGATCTAGACGTAACTATAACCTTATCGTAGCACAGTACTATAAAATGTTCCTTGGAGAACATTTGAAGGGTGTTTTTAACAAACCAACCTGCCATTGGGAGCATCTGTCCTTCACGTATAGATTTCAGTTGCGCCTTGATCTAATGCAAATCTCGTCTACACTCTGAGATTATAATTTAACCGTGACAAAGTCTATGAAATATATTAGTGGTGAAATTTAATCTATGCTTGAATTTTCGTATCAATTACACACTGTGTAAACTTAAGCAGTTCAGATTAAGATTACAAATTTTTATAGCTAGAAAAATCTGCACCTTTTACTTAGTCGGAGTTACTTAATAGAGCAGTGTATTCTGACCGATAATTACGCTTCATAAAGTAAGTGATGAGTATGCGTGAACAGTTTTGATATCGGAAATTCCTGTAGTCTTCATAAAGACTAGCAGTCTCCATAACATAGACCAAAAATGATTTCAGGTATTATAAAATTATTCCTATTGCGTTGAAATTATGTTGAGAGTTCTAGAACACCTTTATTTTTAGAAGTATGCATCGTTGAATTATTTTAATACATTCATTTAGTAATAATTTTGTTTTTGAAATGGGTTAACTGATCAATTGTTAAACAATACAGTGTTAGTAACTAGAAGATATCTATAGAAATATAGTCGAAATATTGGTGTAAATAAAAAGCTTTTTAAGAAAGGTGTATTATTAAACAATTGACCAATGAATGATAGACCTGCCATGCTACTTTACTAATGCTTTTTATCCTTTTTAATTCAACTTATGCGCCGTGATATTTGATATAAATAAGCCCTGGCTACTTATTCAGAGGCCCCTTCAGTGCAGTATGTATATATAATGTATGTATGTAAATGTATATATAAAATTTTTAATGTGATGTTATTAGTTTTTTAAGATTCTAAAACTTATTGCGAGACTTTAAATAAAAACGATTCAATAAAGACATATTGTATATTTTGTATATATATTTTTTGTATATTGTATATATTGTATATAAAAATAATCATAAGAAAGAACCAGCGGTTGGATGAGCGAAGAAATAGAAAAAAAAATTGACCAGCTAACCCATTTCAAAAACAAAATAATAAATAAAAATGTTGGTCATTGAAACAACAATTTACATTTATTTATTATAATATTACTTCAAAGTATTTCTCTTTTATATGTTCATATAAATACATATTTTATTAATCATATAATCATTTTATGGGTTAAGTCCAGTTATTGTAAATTCCTTCTGCTTATAAGGTACTTAAGTTAGTAATAAAAAATAGCTTAAGAATTCCAAATTGGTCTCACCTAATTTTCAGTCAGTCAATTTTACAGTTCGAAAGCATTTCAATTATAAGGAAAATCCCTTTCAGTGCAGAATAACGCATTTAAGTGTTCCAAAGGCAAATGTGGTAGGAACATTAGTTACATATTATAGATGCATTATGTATTATAAATACTTCATAGAGTAACGATTCTATAAACATGAATGGTGCTAATAAGCAACAATTAGGAATGCAAAGCACTGGAGAAACATCATTCGTAACTGTAACGAATTGACAGTTTCGATAGAAGCTCCAACCTTCTCACACGATGGCATACTCCAGGCACAAAAATACTTGGTGACTTGATTCTGAAGAAGGTTCTTAACTATTACGTGAGTACATGTTGGTGTATCTATATATGGGTACTGTATGTATGTACATGGAAGATGTATTTAGAGATTTTATTTTCGTTTTTGTTTGTTTATGTTTTGCAAGAAATTGGCCTTTTGCCAAGAATTCGAGAGTTTGTGCACATGAGAAAGTGTAAGCGAAACTGCTCAGAATGCAGGCCGGCAAATGCCGATTAGAAGCAAAACAAAGTCATGCCTGCACCGAACTAGCGTGGAGCACAGCAAAGAACCAGCGGTTGGGTGAGCGAGCAAGAAGGGCCGCCAACTAGAAAGTTATTATGCAAGAGGTACGCTGGTGTCTGGTGCATTAAAGGGTGTAATAAAATCAATTTCGAAATTAATTTCTTGTAAATTTATTGCCACGGTTTTTGCATATTAAATGGCTTAAAGCGAATTGCGAATCGCAATGAAATTGTGCAAAAATAAATGCGAACCGACAACGCGTGTGTGGGAATATCAAATGGAACTGAAATTGAAGTTAAAATAATACGCCAAAAGTACTGTGAGGAGTTCTTAAATTAGTACGGAATTCAAGTGGAATTGTATTACAGTTGTGAAATCATGATTTCAATAGCTAAGTGTAATACAAAGCGCAAAATATCAGAAAAGTACACAACTCAATGTAATGCCAAGCACAGCTATGCAAAGTTTTTCTAAGTGTAATGGAGCAACAATGTAGTCATAAGTCAAAAAAGCAAGTATCTACGAAAATGTGAATAGTAGAACAAACTTAAGTCCATAAAAGTATAAGACAAATACTAGTAACTGCATGAAGGGTAACTGACAGTTGTACTGACACCCAGCACAGACAGACTGCTTTCAGGATATAGTACCCGAGTACCAACGGCAGACTATGAAGTATGTTTCTTTTTGTATGGAGCAGGAGGAAGCGTGATGACGATGTGCTTGTCGCGTTTGGTATGGCAAAAAAGACAGATAAGCAGAATGCGCGAAATTAGTGGAAGAGTCTTGAATTTTCGAAAACATATAAAACAAAATATCATCATTCATCACCCTCCCAAAAAATTTCGCAAATTGAAGTACAAAAGTGCTGAAGTACATAACAAAAACAAAAAGAATTCCTCAAATTTTTGGGGTTGAAAATGTAATTTTTGCTAAATAAAATAAAAATACTTGGAAGTTGGCAAAACATGAATGACGACAGTCAGTGCGACTAATAGCAGCAGACAAATTCGTTACGGTCAACATGAAATATTTTGGGTATACGAGTGTATATCTGTATCTACGCCACAAATGGATTAAGATATCCGCAGCGATAAGAAAATCAAATCAGGAAATAAAAATTATTTCAACATTAAAGCGAAGACAAAAATAGAATCAAAATAGAACAAAAATCAAGTAAAAATGGAGCAAAAAACGGAAAATAAACTACAAAAAAAATATTGTAAGAAATACTCCATCATAAAGTTTTTATGTGCAAACTAGCACAAATGGAAGATACAAAAGCAGTATCCGATTAATGTTACTTAAGTCACTGGAATATTTTGCAACAAAAACTTGAAACTTTAAAGTTCGAATTTAAATCAATTAACTTGGCTCATTGGCCAATAGCACATGAAGCACCTATGCTCGCGTACATAAACTACTTAAAAGTCGTAACAGTAGCAAGGAACTCATGAAGTACAAAAGTACCAAAAGGTACGCACTCCGCCCACCTTAGTTTTGATTTAAAATTGTTACCGAACCGACATCAAAGCGATTGTCATTACTTGCAATACTGTTGATGCCACTGCTACCGTCACAGCCACTGCCACTGCCACTGCCATCGCCACATTCAATGCCATTGCCATTTCTATAACACTTGGTATGCTGTTGCAGTGTGCTGTTGCCGTTGTTCTCGTTGTTCCTAACAACGCTAATTGGGCATCACATTGTATCGGATTGTTATGTGAACATGGTATACGCTTAGTCCTTGTATGAGTATTCTTTGTCTGACATTGAGTAAAATACGGCGCCAAGTCTTTTATGGTACCTAACAAACGCACTCCTGCTTGCTAGCTGCCCTACAATACCGTCAACATGACAGGTGTCAGGATGCACATAGTAGCGCGTCTGTCCATTTGATTTTATATATCAAAAACTGCACCACTGAAGAAGCATCCAACGCATGTCGGGTAAAAGTTCCGCATTTTTATTATTTTTGGTTTTTTTTCATTAAATTTTTATTACATTTCTTTTGCGAAATTTGCACGATTTATGCAGCAAAACACAATAAACAATAAAGTGACAAAGTAAGCGAAAATATGTAACCATAAAATAAAATCTTGACTTTCCATAGATGAACCCATAGTCAGTGTATAACCAATTGATTGCATTCAGAAAATTGTGATTTTGCAGGGTGTTCCCAGAATATGCACACTTCTATTTTCAATTGGAAATATACAAAAGAAGCTATGAATACTACCTGGTATAATATTAGTAGACAATTTAAACAAGTTTTTGAAAAAAAAATCTCCCCCTTCTCTCCTCATAGTTTACATTATATATCTATATGGAACGATTACGATTTTAGGTGGTTCGTGATTAGAAGATTAAGTTTTTTGTATTTTTGTTGGGTCGTATCGGTAGCACCTGTTGGCTAAATATTTTACAGTTCTTTTAGCAGGAAAGGACCCAAAGAGTAAATCATTCATATTAAAACCAACAGTATTTATAAGTGACCTCGTTGAGATAACGTAAAGAGAAATTTTTGGACACATCAGGTGAAATTGATTATAAAGGAGTGAACAATATATTTACTTACTATATATTATAAGAGTGGGATATAATAGCAGAAGATACCCCTAATGGAATTTTCACAAAGAAAATGAGATCACAAAGAAAATAAAAATCAATACTAATAAAAAACAGTTATTATTATTATATGTTCATTACTTATTGGAGTTTCATAAGTGTTTTAGGAGCAACTATTAAAATTCTCGTCTTGATGCAAGTTACGAGTTTGGATGTCTAAACGAAATCTCAAGAAACCAAATAGGTCAGAAATATACTATCACAAACACTTAATCAGTGACACGTAAATAGTGATTTAAAAGTCCTATTAGATAAAACAAACTGATGATATACCTATGATCTCCTGACATGATTTTAGACAACCAAGAATTGATTTCAGACGGCATCAATTACTAGAAAGCAGTAAGACCTGTAAATAAAGTTAAGTCCCTGCTTTAGCAGAAGCATCAACGCAGAAAATATTGTTTAATAAACACATTTTGTTAAATTTTTTATGGATTGTTGAGCAAAATATATACATTTAAAAAGCCAATATAAAAAATGCTTATAATATAATAAAATAGATTTCAAATAGCATATAATCGTATATGAATACTTAAACAATATGACGTTATAAACCGACAGAATTCTAGATATTGGTAATTAAGTCTCTCAGTTCTTAAGGTAGTTAAATAAAACTATGCACAATGTCTCATTGTGAATCAAATTATATGAACTCGGCAAACAGTTAATTACATCGACACACAAACTATCTATAAAAAATTAATAAAAATTTTAAATACTATTAAATATCAATAAATAAATAAATATTATTTAATATTAATAATAAGTTATAAATTAGTATTTAAAATTCTAAATAATATATTTTTATTGTTAATTAAAGATTGCAATTAAAAAGAAATTTCTTAAGCTCGAAAAGAATTTTATAAAAATAACATGTTGTTAATAATTTATTTGTAACAAAAATACATCTAAAATATTATTATGGTTGCTAGTAAGTTATATCAAATCATATGCTAACAATGATATATCTTAACTCCTATTTTGATATGAGCCAGTGGACGAATGCTATGCGGGAAGCTCTTGTTTCGTTCTGGTATTACGGAAGATTCAATGGGAGGCAATATGGTTTTTGTTCGTAAATTGAATATATGTATTCTATTCGGTTCGAATCAATTACTAATATAAGGACCATTATATGCAGACAGACGATTGATCACGGGAGTTTTACTCTCTTTTGGGTCATGAGCACACATTATGTTTTGGAGAGAATCATATCACAATTGTCAATTACTTACCTTTACTGCTATTATGGCACGTATTCTTTGTGTCTACATTAAACATATATTTATTTTTATGTGGATATGCTTACATATCCACACAAAAACACATATGTTTACTTTTAATAGCCAGAAGTTTTGACATTTATTACTGAACAACACTGATTTTAGCCAACGATGACGATGAGAAAGCCTCATCACCATGACCAAATTTGTTCTTTCTTTCACTCTCAATTTTCATTAAAAAAACCATAAATTTTTATTAATAACATGACCGTAAGAGATCTAATGACTTTGCAGTGTATTTTTACACTGTAAGGCTAAAACTCATTATTTTCTATTTTGCAATATATTCTATCCGTGATAAGGTTTATTTGACACACTTGGTCAAATTTATTTATAAATATTTAGAATAGCATTGTTTACATTAAATCGATTGAATCAATTTATATATTCAAAAAAACCTTAATTCATAAGATATTTCCATTATTTAAATAAAATTACATAAAATGTGAATAACCTGAGATTTGATTCATGCCACTTTACTGCCTAAATGTGGAATTTTTCATGTTAAGCTTCTTAAAACGAAAGCAGGTGACTCACTATAAGAATAAAAATAAAAAGCAATAGATGCGTAGTTACCTATTACATTGCATTTAAATATTTTTTTTAAATTTTTATTAGACCAAATTCTAAGAACCCAAACATATTTAAATTAATTAATAAAAATCAGTATGAATATCTTATACGAATGAAAGCAAACAACTACCTCACAACCCTGTATTTAAGTTAATTCCATTTCATTTTACACTTTAGCACTACGTAAGGTACGTGCACGTTTGATTTCCACAACGTGCACTTCAATTTTACTACGAAATGACCACCCATCCTGTCGTCTGTCTTGTACGCCCAAACAATCACCCAAACAATACCTATCAACTTGCCCGGCATTTCACACCAATTGTTGGGCATATGAAACTTCGCAAACATGTAAGTTAGCATAGAATCAGTATAGACCATTAGGCAACACGTAAGAAGATTTGACATTGACAGTAGCACAGCGAAAGCAACTAAAATCGTCGCCGGTGCTCAAATGTTTGAAACGCGCCTGCGCAATGCACAGCATCCAATGAATCCGTGCAACCACCAACAAAGGATGCTGCTGCAGGATGCCGGTCATTGAATGCCATTACCAATTGTCGGAATCATTAACGTAACGTGCGTTAAAAACGTCAGCTCGTGAACGGTGTTTCGGTGATTTTTGGTTAATTCCTGAACGTTAAGCATTTCTGAACGTACAAAACGAAAGCGGCAATTGACGAGAGTCGAGTGTCGACTATCGAATGACGAGTATGTGTAACAATTTTTTGCTTTCCTGAATGAAAGATACTCGTACGTGCCCGTAAGTTGGCGGAGTTAACCAGATAATGAACAATATTTTGCAGTAGCTAAGATTTCTAATTAATTAATTAGGCACTTGAGGAAGAACTTGAACTCTACAAATAAATAAATAAATTTATTAAAAAAAAAAATAAACAAACAAATAACATGATTAAATAATTATACAAAAAAAGCAGACAAAAAAAAATTAATTTAATAAATTGCAAACAATTTATGAAAATATTAAAAGCCGGTTTAATTATAGTAAAGGTCAAAATCCACAAATTTTGAGACGCATGAACTCAAACTGGTTCCAAATTAAGCATGTGTGTAAAAATCAAGCGAAGTAATATTACAAGGCGAGGGGGGAAAATTTTGCAAATGTTGCGTATACGTGCGTTAAAAATGCGTGCGAGTGTAGCATAGCAATAGGCCAGCAAAAGGCGGACTGAAATAGAATCCAAACACAGCATACAAAGCAACGACGATTAACGACACCTGCAATCAATGGACTAAAGCGCGGCGAACCAAAGTTTTGAAGACGAAGCCAAAGACGACTTTATGTGCACAGCGAAAGCCACAGTTGAAGCTACAACCAACCAACCCAACAAATAGTAAAGAATTCATAAAGAAATGAGAAAAAAGAAAAAGAAGAGCGAAAGAACAATTTGGTGCTAGTTGGGCAACGTTGGGCGACGTTGCTAGTTCGGACAAGAAAGTCTTAAGTCTTAAGCTGACTGCCTCAAACTAAGTTAAGCTTTGTAATTGTTACGGCGAAAAATAAGCAACAACAAACAAACGCAAAACACAAGAAGTACCCGCAAACACTGTACACGACGAAACACAGTGGCAAGTCTTCGGTTTGGCTTAAACTCAACTTTACAGCTTCGTGCTGATTCTTGTTGTTTTTGTTTTTTTTTTTTTTTGAATTTATTTTCTTGTAACTCATCTTCCTCTTTACTGCACTTTACTTCACTTCAGTTTACTAGTTTTATTGTTGTTTGGCGCTTAAGCTGCTTCCTCAACGACGTCACATACTGCAAAAAAGTGCTGTGTGCGGCCGTTGTCTTCTCATGACCAAGAACTTGAACATGACCAAAGTTCTCACGACAAACATGCAGACAAAGTAGTTGCTGAGGAACTTCTTTTGCTGCGCTAAAAGAAGCAGCAAAGCAAGCAGAACTACACAATAGCAACAGCGCAATACAGCGCAATAGCTAGCAGCAAAAATGAGTTAAAAATATTGTTGCAATGCCATTGCAGCAAAAATATAAAAATATGTACACGGCAAATGGTAGAATTGGTACCATTGAATGACCAAAGTCATTATGATATTTACAGACAGCCGGCTTTGATTTTACAAGTGCCGTATGTAGTATGCATGCATATTTGAGTATATACGACGAGTATGTGTAAGTCTTCTTCAAACAAATAAAACGCCGGTTAAGTAAACTTTGCGCGCGTACTCTCTTTGTGCTCACTTACAAGCAATTGACATGTAAAATCTCTTTAGTTTTTTTTTCTTACATTTTTTGTTGTTAACATTTAGGTTTGTTCTTTCTTCAACTTGACCATCGTCATCAATGTACCAAGGGCGCAGCAGCAGCAGCAGTAGCAGCAACAGTGACAGTAACAGTACTCTCTGCTGGTAATAGCAGCGCTGTTGCGTTTGACTGACCAATAATTTAGCAAAAGCTATAAACAAAAGCGCGCAAACGAACGCATATGTTTAATGAAACTTGTGTGTACGCTGGATTTGTGATGAATAACATGCTTGGCACGATCAAACAAAAATCTAAGCGAAGAGCTTACGACTAGCGACTTTGTGCCGATTGTGCCGATGTTTTTGTTATTTGCTGCGTATTGGTCGGTCGTTTAATTGCTGCTTACGCTCTACAACTGCTAGCTGCCGGCGTAACAGCATACGAGAATTTACTACGTTTATGTTCTTTGATTGTGTTTTATATTTGCTTTTGCTTACTTTGATTTTGGTTTTTTGCCTTTTTTCTTTGTTTTTTCTTTTTCTTTTTTAAAAGCATTTGTTGTGAATTTGTGTTTTAAGTTCTCTCGTTTGTTTGATTTGGTTCGATGTTGCTTTGGCTTTTGCTGTTGTTGCTAGTTGCTCGTTGCCGGTTGATATTGGTTTGGTATTGCGTTTGCTGTTGCTGCAGCTATTGTTTGAATTGTTGCTGCTGCTGCTGTTGTTGTTGATGCTAAGTATTTTTTTTGTGTAGTGTCCGCGCCGTTAACGTAGTCGCCGACGTTATTGTTGTTGTCTGTCTCGTCCGTTGCTTTTCTCCAAATCACCGCCGCTCTACGGAGGCTATAAAAACAAGCGTTGAGAAGTTATTACTCCGAGTCTCTTTGAATTAAATGAAGCGGTTGTATCTGCTGCCAACAACCAAAGTTGGTCGTCGTAACATCTTCTTGCAATATTACTTCTAATCATTTCAGTTAATTTAAAATTTGTTTAATTAAAATAAATTTTGTGAAATTAATTTTATTGCCAATACAGACCAATACGGATCATTTTGCGCAGCCACAAAGCATTAGGCAAGCAAGCGCCCAAAAGAAACAATTTTTTTGAAAAGTATTTTTTTAATAAAATAAGAATATTTCAAAAATTATTTTGCTATTATTAAAATAACGATATATTAAAACATTGTCAATAAAAAAGTGAGTTTAACTAAAAAATAAAATCAAGCTAATGAACACAGTGTGGCTTAAAGGATAGTCGCAAGGACTGCAGTGAAATCAAAAGTTGAATTATCGAATCGAGATTTGCTGAGGCAACTTCAGCTTAGCAATTATTTCGATATTCGTTGAAAAGTGAAGAAAGTGCAAAGTTCTTAACTAAAATAAACTGAACAGCAAAAAGGATATTTGCGATTCTGAAAAGTGAACTTTTCTTTATTAAAGTTTGGCAATTGTGACAAAACGACTTTAGAAATTTTTTCGACATTTTTAATTAAAAAAGGTGAGTTTCATTTCATAATTGAGAAAAATTTTTAAATAAAAAGGATAACTGCATTATGTGTTATGCGTAGAAGTATTGATTTCTAAGTATAAAATTATAAAAAGTAATTATTTTTAATCAAATATATGTGAAGTGGTATTTATTGAGAAATCTGTTTAATATTTTATAATAAAATTTGTGAGTTTTGAAAATTTTGGGTATATCAGATCCAAACTTTATTACACTATAATATAGTGCTAATATAAAAATTCCAAAAATGGCAGTACAAATTTCCAATAAAAATTTGCAAATATATTTAAAATTATAATTTTAAATAATATTTGATTTTTGTTTAACTTATATCCATTTAAGAAATATATAATACTCATATAAAATATAATATAATATCTACTCAAATCAATTTAAATTTATTTACTAAATATATAATACCCATATAAAATATATTATAATATAATAATGTTATAATATAATAATAAAAATAATAAAACGAATTATTTTATGTAGAATTTTTTTTGCAATATTTTAAATAAATATATATTTTAAAATCCATTATTTTATAAATTAGATTTTTTAATATTAAAAGTACAAATATCGCAGAATAATTAGCAGTAAGTACGTTAATAAATTTATTGCAAAAGATATTTGATAATGGATTTTATATTTAACAAAATTGTGTTAGAATTTGTACTGCAAAATACTAATATAATTTTATTAAAACAGAAAATCTATTATCAAAATTTTTTTTCTTAAATTATATTAATAATTTATTTGCTGAATTATTTGTTGAATTGTTTTACTTATACTTTTAATTTTATTAATCTAATTAATATAAAAATTGATCCCATATTAAACAATAAAATTAAAATTCCGAATTTAAAGGAAAAACAGTTTTCAAAAAAAAAATTATTTAATTAATATTAAGTATTAATTAATTAATTTTGATTAATTTTATTATTACCATTTTAAATATTTTTTCTTCTTTATATATTTTTTAATTTATTACTTCATATAAGTATTTGCAGGAAACATATCTAAAAAGGGTATTATCTTAACATAATACATAAAGTTGTATAATAGTATATAAATTAAAAGTTAAAAAAAAATTACTAATAAATAATATTTATATTTAGTATTAAATTACATTTTAGTTATTCAAACATTTTTTAATTATATAACATTTTTATAACTTACAACTTTTTTTTGAATTTTATTTGTATTGAATTGTAATTAATTATGCAACAAAATAAAATTAAATTAAATTATTATTAATAATTTAAATTATATTATTAATAAATTTTTTTATTATTTACTAAGAACGTTACTTTTATTAAATAGATTTTAAATTCTTATTCATTAATTTGTGTTCAAAAAGATCAACTATATATAATATTGTGCCTATGTTTTTGCATCAAACTAATATAAATGTTTAGTAAAATTTTGCAATAATTTTTTAAACTCTCAAGCTGCGTTCTGTATTTTGTGGCCATTTCTTTGGCAATAGAACTTCAGATTATGTAGAATTTGGTCTTCCTTTTATTGCTGTGCTGATTACTTTTAGGTTTGATGTTTATAGAGCCTGGTCACTTTATTTGGTCATTTTAATTAATTGTCATTCGTGATGCAATTTTTTGAATATTCAAATCTTTTCATAATTATTTTTCCATAATATTCCTTTTAAAACACTAAAAAATAATTAAATCAATCTATTAGTAACTGTTCTACCAATGAACATATCATTTGCTTATACGTGAAATTTATACAATATATATAAAAATTTATGTGACTGATATATTGAAATATATACTATATGCAATATGTACATGCAATATGTACATGCAATATTACATAAAATAAATTAAGAATAAAATAATAAAATATGTAAGATAATTTTAATTTTTTCTATTACCAAAAAACAAAAACAAAATTATATGTAGGATGATTACAAAAAATTTTTATTAAAAATGTACTTAAAAATTTTTAATTAACTATTCCAAAATTAATGAAATTCTAGAGAAATTTAGAAACTTCATTTAATCACTTTTAATTTTATTAACTTGTGGAAAGAATAATAATTGAAAATAAATAAACCACGACTATAAATAAATATAAAAAAATATTTCAACAAATTTAATTACAAATAGGTGTTGATTTACAGGTAATTAATTATTTAATTAATATAATAATAAATTGAAATTACTCACGATTTCATTATTGTTAGTTTTATTTTATTTTTTTTATTATTCTTAACATTTTATATATGTAATCTCATTGATGCATTTTCAAATATATGAATACTTTTCCTAATACCATTTTTTAATTAGTTTAATATAACAATATTTTAAATACATTTAAAATATATTTATATTAAATTATGTTTACATTAAAATCAAACTAATATTAAACTGAATGAAATTATAAAAAATAAAATGCGTGCTTACAGAAAATCCCAACAACTTCAGTTAATCTAAATACGTTGACGCATTTGTTTTTACGCTAGTCGAGCAATTCATTCATAAAACTTGGAAATATATAAAAACATTCTCCATTTTATAAAAACGTATAAAATATTTTGCATAAAAGTACCTTTTCCTTAACAAATTCATTCATATTTTTGCACTTGAAGTCATTCAAAGCAATTCACAACAACAACAACAACTGCAAGAGTAGCAACAGCAGTTGAGCTGAATGCCAACAACAACAAACTAGATTAATTCATTCGTCTGAACTGACGTAAAGAAAAAATGTTGAATAATTGCGGTTAGTGTCTGAAAGAAAGTTCTAATGAAAATATTACACATTTAAAATAAATTCTCCACAATTTAAGCTTAAATGTGACACTGAAATGGAGACTGAATATGCTAAAAAAAAATTACAAAATTTTATTTTATATAAAATTTGTTTTTCCACAAATTCTTTGCGGAGCTACTCATAAGATCATTCACAATAAAAAACTGTCGGCCGCTGAAAAATAGTAGTGTATGTAGCATACAGGCTGAATATGACAACTGCTTTCAACGGCAGGACAATAGAAAGACATTTGAATAGGTAGCACTGGCTTATGCTGTTGTCGCTCCCGTGTGAGCTAGTCACTTACATGTAAATATTAAATTCTAAATTTTATTTTGCTTAACACAGAACTACACAGAAAAAAAGATAACTATCACAAAACAAATATGCTGTTACTTATTGTTATGAAAATTGCAAAGAGTAAAATAGTAAATAGCAATTATTTTTCTTGTTATGTCGCCATAAACATAAAATAAACCCCTTTGCCTATAAGTTTTAATATTTGCTCACTCACTGCCAACACTACTTTTATAAAAAATTGGTGTAAAAAAAAAAGAGCGAGTATATTCAGAGTGTAGCGCGCGTTGAGTACGTTCAGTCAGTGCCATGACAATCCTTTGCGTATCGCAATGTGGTCGGTTGAAAATCTAAAGTTCAGGGTCTTCTAAAATTTTTTTTATTTGAATGCTGCAGTTGTGTGCCTTTTATTCAGCGCTGCGCAAAGATGCTTCTTGTAATTTTTCATTTTGAGCTGTTTCGAGTGTGACTTGCCTGCCTGCCTGCCTCCTGGATGCTTATTTTACTTTGATTACAAATGTGCAAGTGCACATTAAAAAAATAAATGCAAAATAAAATAAAGCGCAAAAAACAAAAATAATAATGAATAAAATAATGTTTAAAAAAAATGTAGGAAAAGGGTTTGAGTTAATTAGAATTTATGCGTTAAGGTTAAAAGACACTCAGTTATTAGCATGAAGGACTAACGCAGTGCAGCGTAAGAAAAAATCTTATTGAAACTTATTAAAGTGCAATTTACGTACGAAATAGGCAGGTAATATGCATGAAATATTTTCAATTATGCACACGTGAAAATTTTTGCTTTACACACGTTACTTATGCATGTCGTGCAACCAATCCATGTCTTTAATATAGAAAGAACTAACTATGTATGTGGTCTACCACAACAAGTTTGTGGCATAAATCAAAAACTAATTATACTACAGAAATTGTACGATTAGTGCTCATAGTATAATGTATACTAAAATAAAAGGAAGAATAATGTCTAAGCAATTTTTTGCTGAAATTAATTAATATTAAAATACTGCATTTTGTAATTAAATTTATATAGTAGGTAGGAAGAACTGATTTTGCTATGAACTTCTCCACTTTAGATATATGGTTAAGATTAAGAATCATTAAAATGAGCAACGAAGGAGAAGCTCCTCATGATTGCCAACAGCTTGACTATTTTTCTAATAAGTAAATAATTTAATTTTCTTTCTAATGCTGAAGTATGTGTAATTAAAATTTTTTATGCAATTTAAATGTTTGTAAAAAAAATTATAAACAAATATTCTAAGCAATTGAATGTGTTTAAGTCCTACAAGTATTAAATATACTTTCTACTAATATATAAGCACAACAAACTACACATTTTTTCACATATTAAATAAAAATTATTCTTTTTTATGATGATTAAAGAACATTTCAGCAATTTCCAATTTGGTGTTTAGCGTTGCAACTACTCGCAAATTTATGGAGCTATTAAACATGGAAAAGTTGATTTGTTCACACATATCTGACAGCAGCCGAAACTGCTTTGTACTAGAAATTAAAAATAAATTAGTGTTAAGAATTTATTTATTTAACTTACTCATATTGCAAATATGCTAGTATTCGAATACTTTCAATCTATTTCTTCATATTAAAATCATGTTATGTGGTTTTTGACAATAGATTTCTGCACATCCTTGATTTTTCTTATAATAAATTTTATTCTTCTATTTGAGAACACTTCAATAATTGTTTGCATAGATGTAATGGTCCCCCAGATTACTTAGATGTTTTGACTATACTCCAAAAAGGCACGCCATTTCAAATGGGAAGCCAGATAGAATAAAATTGAACTCTCTTGATATTCAGTTAAGATTTAAATGTTCTCATAGAACTTTCTGCTAACATTTGGTTTAGAAATGCTTACAGACGTTAATCAAACTAAATTGACCTGAAAATTTTCAAGAAGCTCTCTCTTAAGAGAGAGTAGTGATATATTTAAGTATGCTTTTATGGTACAGTAATTGAGTGGTTTCCCTTTCCTGCAAGATTTTAATACCATTCACAACCTTTTTAAATGTTCTATAAAACATGTTGGTTGGTTCACTTATTCCGACAATCCGTCAGTCTCTATTCTGTTAGTCATTAATTTAAATAACTACTTTTTAAAACGTTAAGTTGTGGATAAGATGCTGCATTACTTATGCTATCGAGTATTAAGATTTAGTTAGCACTACATTGATTTCCTTTTCTAAATTAAATTTAAATATTTAGTGCATAAAAAAAGTTAAAAAGTTGTAAACATTTTTCGAAAATTTTGCAGGAAAAAATTTTTTATGCACATTTAATTGAAATAAAATAAATGATAGTCACTAAAGTTCATAAAATTTATAGTGGCCATATATTTTTCTACTTGAAATCTGCACTATTTCAATAGTGTCACCCTCGCAGAGGACATAAAAATTCTGCAATACTTTTTCATATTTTATGACAATTTCATTATAGTGGTGTAAAAGCTTTTTAAAAACTTACAAAGCAAAAAGAACAACAGTGAAATAATAAATATTTCTGTTGAACAGTAAAAGTGTAAAGAATATTTTGTGGCATAAAACCAAGCAAAACACCAAAAGCGAAATAAAAAAAATCTAAAGATTTATATGTAGTTTTGAAAATGATAAACTTTTTCGGAAATTGTTTTTATCACAACTTTAGTTACAAACGCAAAATGGCTCGAGGCAACAACTTACACATATGTAAGAGCAAGCAAAAGTCATAGAAGTGCCAACGTAGACATACCATACCGCACAATATGTGGTGCTGTTGATATCTTTTTGCTGCCATTGCAGTAGCAACAAATAATGCAAAACTGAACTAAAAGCAATAACTAAAATTGGCAAAAAGGACTTTGCAATAAAAAGCTTTTTTCTTCATTGAAGTCTGCGTTGAAATCATATATTCCAGTGCCATATATAATAGAAAATATGACTAGTTTTTTGATATTTTTCGGTAGCACCAAACAGCAACTCACAATGCTGTAACTTTAAGCCAAGACCTCAGCAAATGCCATTGGCTCAAAAGCAGTTGTTATCAATGGGCAGCAACAGCAGATTTTTATGGTTACCAACACTGGTTGCGTAGCAGCAGGTGTTTCCATCGTGTATGAATGCAGCAGCTAAGCTAATACACTTTTTAACTTGACTCATTCATTCATAAAACAATAAAAGTTCAAAAACTAACATCGAAAAACTTAACTAAACAATAAGGTGTGTTTGCTGCCCCCAACAGGCTTCACCGATTATACAGTTATACAGTTAGGAACCTGCAGCACTAAAAATGTGATTTATATGCAAGCTGCCAAAACATTTCAATATTTTTTTTCTCCTATGCCATTTATATTTTTGTTTGCGCTTCCTAAGCACAAACCATAACGTCTAGATTTATTGATGAATAAAAACAAAACAATAATACAAAAATATAGAAGAACAAAAATTTTTTTAAAAAAAATGCTCAAATCTTTTTTACAAAAACAAAAAAAAAATACGAATGTTACAAAAAAGTCATACGTGTAATAGTAAAATAGTCGAATTTTTGTTTAAACATGTGTACAGTAGGAAAAAGTCTGGTATGTACTGTACGGACAGACCGCGTCCTTTTTGTACGCCGCATTATTTTTTTGTGCTTTTATTGTGAATGAAATAAATGCAGCTGTGACCGAGGAAGTCTAACAAAACACAGAATTTTTAATGGTTGCTAAAAAAATTTCATAAATAAAAAAAAAGTATAAAAGAAGAAATAAGAATTGTAAATAAAATGTCTACATGCAAATAAAAGAAATATTTATAGTTTTTAACATTAATAGCAATTTTAATTGAAACGTACATTTTTCTATTTATTTAGCTAATTTTTCGCACATAGCTACCAGTAACTTAACAGTTTTTTTTATTTTTATTTTTTTTTTGTTGTATTTGCGATCATGGAGATACTTGTATAGTAAATAAATGCATAAATTGAACTTGAAAAATATTAAACTTGTTACTCTGAACACTACGAATGTGGCAATAATAATAAATGTTATACTAAAAACTGTTTTGTAAGTGTATAATTACTTAACGCTACTTCTCTTCAAAAATATATTTAAGTAAAAAATATTTGTAAATAAATAAAATATGCATAAACATTTAAAATTAAGCATTGAAATTTATTACTATATGAAAATCAGTCAGTCTTGTTTTCATTTTCTCAATAATCGTGCTTAATATATTTATATACATTTCGATGATTATTATTATTAGCCATAACTAAAAAAATTTATAAATGTATGCATTACATATATGTAAATATATTTACATTCATTATTGTATAAAAATATGAATTTTTTTATTTAATATTATTTTTTATAATTTTTTATATTAAATTTTGTTGCAAAAAGTAAAGTCTGCGCTTGAATATTTATTCAACCGTGTTGTACTGCAATCGTAGGTAAGGGCTTCGTTGGCTATGTGCTGTTTGTGACTTACTTCTAGTATTATTACTTTTATTTTTGTTGACCTTTTTTAAATGGCCACAAACCATTGCAAAAATAAATATTAATGGTCACAAAAAAAAAAAACAACATTTGCAAATTTTTAAGGAAACTGTAAAGCATTTAAATGCTTTTTGTGCATACTGAAACCAGGCGTTTTAATATATATTACTGTAAAGTCAGTGAAGACTTACGTTTGCATACACAGCAAATTGAAATTTGAAGTGATATTTAATTTTTACATTTCTCTAAACTCTGGATATATCTGAATCCTCATTTTGATTCGAATTGAATGCAAATAAAAGAATATTTATAGTAAAATATATCTGAGTTCTGCTTTTGATTTTAAAATTATGGCATAGAAGTATGTGTTCAATGTATGAATTGTTATTATATGAATTCGAATTATATGATTGCCGCACTTCCGATAACTAGTCCGTTAACACTATTGTGAATTGATATGGTTAAAATGGCTGACACAATTAATTTATTATTTGAAAGAAAATAAGTGTTGTAAGTATTTTATATACATACAACAATTAATAAATATTATTATTGGAAATCTTTTTTTATTGCTACCATGTGCTAAATAACTTTTTGCTATAAATTAGGCTTAACTATAATAAAGTATCTAATTTTCTTTAATAATTTTTAAACTGTTAAAAGATTCATATAAAATTATTTATAATTGTTAAAATATTTAATTTTGTTTAATAATATTTGAATTGTTTAAAGATTCATATAAAATTTTTTATGGATATTAAAGGAAACAAACTGTTTACAAAAAATACATATGTTCGTTTAAATTTTCACCACTTTCACTATTTTGAAGAAATAAAATAATTCTATCAAAGGATAAATTATACTTTTCCAACTTTCTTATAAACTTTCTTCTCTACTAAAGGTAAAGAAATGTGTGCATTTTTTCTTGATTTCTTATCCAAAAAAAGGAGGAAATTTTTGTTGTTGAAGAATCTGTCTAGCCTTTGTCTATCCTATAGAACGCGCGTAAAGTTCACGCAACAGAAGTAACTCCTAAAGGGCGCCAACACTTTACACATACTACAAGCCAAAATATTTACAAGGTTTTAACTGAATAGTGTGAGGAGTATAAAAACGATTTACAAAAACACATCTAAATTTGCAAACCTAAATGCACATATGTACTTATAAACGTTTACAAATTTAGCAGACAGACAACAAAATACGAGCACAATACAATGCGTATAATTTTCCGTCTGTCTTTCTGTATGTTCATATGTAACATTATTTGTCTGTCTGCTTATATATGTTTTGTATATTCTATAAATACAATGGATTCACAAACATATATCAGAGGGAAAAAACTTAAAGTCATTGCAATTTATTATTTTATTCTTTGGTGCTTATTTTAAACTTTACAATACAAATTTTTAATGTAAAATAAATGTTTGCATTTTGGTATGATGTCAGTCACGCCTCTTAACCTTAAACAGTTCCTCTAAAAATGTCGCTTATCATTTTCGTTAAAAACTAAAATTAAGTTAAAATTTAAAGAAGCTAAAGTAACAGTTTAGTACTTTAATGGATTAAAGTACACTTTAACTGTTGTAAAATCAAATATTACAAAAAAAAACTTATATTAAGCTTACTAACATCAATATTGCACGAAAAATTGACGTAAATTCCATATAAAATTAATTTTCTACTAAATTTAGTTATTTTAAAAATATTTTTGTGTGGAATATTTTTTGTATAAATTGTAAACTGATTTTCCATAAAATTTTGACATTTAAGAAATTTGTTTATATATCCAGTTTCATGTCTATTTTTAGTGCGAAATGGATGTTAATACTAGGCTATAGATATTATTAAATATTTATAGTTATTTATTGAATTCCATGAAATTATTTATTTTAACTATAATAAATTATAGTTTATATTTTTTATTTAAATTCACCAATAAACCCGCTTAAAAATTGATAAATAAAATTATTCAATTTTAATAATATTGTATGATATTCTTTTCCTTATCCAAACTACTGTCTAAACTTCATTTATGTTTCTAATAAGATTTTCTTTTCCTTGTAATTTATTAATAAATATCAGCCAACAGGCACATTTAAGAAAAATTTTTTACCTTTCAAAAAATGTTAATCATCAGTTAATTCAATCTTTAAACATCATTCAACTTAATTTTCTTGTATTTTTTGAAAGTTTTTGTATAGGTAAACGAACTTTAAAATTATATGCAAAAACAGCAGCTCAATTAGCTAAAAATATACCAAAAAATCATAGCATAAAACTTTTGTTCAAAAAACCAAACGAAAAATATAAAACATTTTTAATGTAAATAATGAAATATGTATGAAGTTCTTAAGTTGTTAACATAATAGGATTATAAACGTAATCGAATTATGCTTTTGTTACTTGTAGTCTGTGCAGTCATTTTTGTTGTTGTGGTCTTTTCTTCTATTGAAGCTATAAGTTTCTCTTTTCTTTTATATATATTTTTTTAAGTTTACTCTGTTGTTCTCATTAATATTATTTTTGTTAATTAGTTATCTTAAAAGCAAAATGACTAAGTTCCTTTACATTTTATAGCATAAATTTTACCAAATTTACACAGCAAAATGTTTGTGTGGAGGATTTACGAATTAGGCTCCTTCGAAGCGAGCATGATTGGCTTAGTGTAAGTGTGTTAAAATTAAGCTTATGGTCTGCTTAATCTCAGTTCATTGTTCTTGTGCAATGTCAGGAAATAAATTTTCATTCACAATAGAAATTAATTGAGTGGCAATAAGAACTTTTGTTTGAGAACTAAATAAATAGCAATAGTTTTTTATTTGTTTTGACTTTATTTAAAAAATGTAGTTCCTTAAACAAATGCAATTATAGTTTTATATGTTCGAATTTAAATATTTAATAATTGGCAACATGTGGAAATATTTGTGCAATATTTTGTTGTTTTTCTAATTTAATTAATTTTTAGTAATTTGTTACAAATTTAAATATTTAAAAATACACAACAAATAAATTATTTTACGTAGGGACAAATATATGTATACATAATTACTCATATATTTATTATTTTATTTGCTACATATAACTACAAAATATAAAATTTTGTGATTAAATAGCTCGAATGTTGCATATATATATTAAATTTTATTAATTTAATTACAGGGTTTTATATACAATATTTGTGTATCAAAAGTATGTTTTTAATAACAATGTTATTTAAAAACAAGTGTCTAAAATATTAAATAAAATATTGTTGCATATAAAAAAAATATTTCTGAGTGGTGTGCTCTTATATACATATATAAAATAATTATGACATGTATAAGAACACATGTCTGGTTAAAATATTCTTTCTTTTATTCTGCATTAATATTATATAACTATTTAAAAATAATTTTTTAAGTTTTTTCTACCTTCAAAAGAATACATCCGGTGAAGCATTGTTTTCAACAGTGAATTCAATACTCCAAATCAAGTAGAAATGTTTGAAAAAAAATGTTTAATTGCTGTATATTGTTTCACAAATTTAGTGAATAGAATAATCATAATTTTTTTAAAAGAAGTTGCAAATAGTAATATAATTTAGACATAAAATTAATTTTCTACAAAGAAAAAAATTTAAATTTTAAAGCCAACATAAATCAAAGCTTTAAGAATTAGTTTTTATTATTACTTTTTTTTGTGTGATGGAAACAGCTAAAATTATTCAAGAAATTTTTCTTATATACTTAAGATCCTAAGTTTTTTTATACATTATAGGAAATGACATAATTCAGAAAGACTTTTTCATATTTTTTCTTAAAACAGTCTGCAGTATATAACAAAAAAAATTTAAAAAATCTATATTTTTTTACCATACTTATTGCAATAATTTGTATAAAAAAAATTAAAATTTTGCTTCTGGTCAGTTATGTTAAACTTTTTAATCTGAATTTTTACGCTTCAGTTTCTTTATAAATTTTCCACAAAAAAAAGAAAATAAAAATTTGAGTAAAAGAAAAAAAAACACTGCAAAAAACCACACCAGAACTTGTTTTAAATTATAATTATTATGTTGAAATTTATTTTTTTTTATTTTGTAAAATTTTGTGCTTAACTGTTTAAAATATTTAATTGGTTGTTTTAGCCTTTAAAGAAGTAAGAGAAGATGAAAATATTTATTTTTAAAATATGATGTTGATTCTTTTTTTCTTACTAATATTATTATAATTATTACTATTAACTCTTTTTATAGTATTTAATTTTTTTTCAACTTTTTTTCTGCCAACGGTCTTTCTTTACTGTTTTTTTGACTGCGTATTAAAGTTGTTACTAAAAATAAATTAATACGTATATACATATAAATCCTCTATTGCTTATATAGTATTTTGTTGACATTATGCCTATGCTTATTGTTTTCATAGACAAAAAAAAAAGAATTTAAATGATTCATAAGAATTTTTGCAAAACCAGTTATAATATTGTTCAGCTTAAAATTAACATAAATTTTTATATTTTACATAATTTTATTTTCATTAAATCATAAAGTCAGCTAAATATGCTGTTTATGTTTTTAAAAAAATTTTTCCCTTGTAAAATGATTTTCTAAATTAAGTTATGTCATCGGTTGTAGTTAGAAATACGCATTTAAAAAAGGTTTTATATACATTTTTTTAGGAAATTTTTAATGTATAAAATACGCAAATTAAAAATCTTTTTTTTTTTATAAATACAATAATTTTTTTCATTGAAAAAAATAAAAACAAAATCAAATTATACAGTTAAAATATTAATTATTTAGAGGCTGTTGTCTGCCTGCCACTGAAGTAAATAATTGAAAGCAATTTCTTGATGTTATCTAACACTAGTTAAAGAGTTCGAATTAAATCAAAAAGTTGGTTACAGTTTCTTTAGCTTTTGTATAACTGATTGTGCACGTTACTAACATTATTAATTAATTATTTAAAAAATTTGTTTCCATATATTCTAATTATTTTCTGTTCGGCGTAGAGACTTAAACCTAAAAGAAACCTATAACCGAATACCAATCCTAGTGTGGATCCATAATAATAATGAAAATTATTTAATAATTTTTAATTTCAACGCAATGTAAAAAAAAATATTTATATGTTTGTATTAATTCTTCTTCTTTATTTCTGTCGTTTAATACTGAAAGTTTTTGAATTTTACGCTTAGGCGCCAAAACAATATTTGAAGGTCAAGTACAGCACTTGAAACGCAAATTTTCAAGCATTTAATTTTTAAAACACAAAATCTGTTTGTTTTACAAATAGTTAGTATTTTGCTTTGATGAAAACCTCCAATGCCGTATTTGATTCTAAAATTGATATATTGATTCATGTAAAAACATTAACACTTATCACAGCCAGAAATGTGAAACGCCCGATGGTTAGAATAATGAACATGAAAATACAGGCAAAAAAATAATTTATGCAAATTTCATACCGCAAACTACTAAAAACGAATAAAAAAAAAATTCTCAAAATAAAATTATTTTAAATAAATATATAAAATGATTTTTAGAAAATTATATATATTGTGAAAACATAAATTTCATATAAGCGTTTAGAATATCGTAAATTTAATATTGACATTTAAGGTGTGTTCAGTTGAAGTAAAAATGAAAAATTTTTATTATTGTTTAGTGAATAATTAATTAAAAATTAGAATATTAATTATACATACTCAAGCATATCAAGCACGTGTCATTATTTTATGATGTTTACATTTAAAATTAATAATATTTATACATATACTATATAATACATTTTTATACAGTTTATTAATTCATCAAAAATTAATAAATTAATTTGTAAAAATGTATTAAATACAATGTAAAAATATTTAAAATAATTATTATTTAATTATTCACTTTTGTAATAGTCAATTTAATTAAACGAGTCTGATTAAACTAATAATCACATAAAGTAACATAAAAATCACTGAGATTATGTGTAAATGTAGATCAATATTGCAGTGACTCTAATATTCTATTAAAAACAACATATAAATTAAGAATTTATAAGATAAAATTTTATTTTAAATTAAAATGACATGAAGTACCTTAATAATAAAATTTCAAGCCGCAAATATGTTATAATATAAGTTTAAAGATTACTTATATTGATAAGTTAATTGAAACTAATGAATCAGTGTTAAAATATTAACTTCAATAATTTTTATATTTATGGAGTTTTTTCTTTTTTTTTATTATTAAAGCGATACATTGAACATAATTCCCACAATATTCAAATGTTTGGAGCCTGCAAGTTTTAAAAATATACCGTTTCATATTAGAAATATAATTCATTTAAAAAACTATACTTCCAAATTATTTTTTCATATACTATTAAATGAAGCTATAAACTATAAAATAGTAATCTTAATTTAAAGTTTTTTTTTTCAAATTTGAAAAATAAACATAATATTATTTTATTATATGTTTGAGCTGTTAGTAAAACTAATTTATATATTTTTTAAATTAATACAACAAATTTTAGGTTATATAATTAATCAAAATAATCTCTTAAAAATTTTGTTCAAACATAAAATTTTTTTAATATTGGTTTGCCGGGATTTGGGGTGGCTATTTTCTAAGGAAAAATCGCTACTGTCATTATAAAAATCAGCTTAGATGGCTACCATTATTTGATTATGTCATTATTATTATTTTATGTATTTTTTTATTATACAAAATTTTAGTAGAAATTATAAGCTTCTATTTTTTGTCTACATTAATTATTAGGCTTTGCTAAGTCATAAACTTAAACTTAATGATGAAGCAAAAAATTTTATTTTAATAAAGCCTGATGCTCAACAGATTTTTATTTATTTAATTTAAAATTCTTATTTTTTATTTCTTTTGATAAACTTAAATAGATTTATGTTGTAATGAAATTTATAAAGTTTCATAAACAAATATTTTTTATATATAAAAAATATGTATTAGAATTGAAAATAGAAACATAAATATATGTAATTTTCTTTGCTTAATTTTTAACTTGAAGAGAATCTAACTTATTTGCAAACTAAAATTTTTTTAATAATTTAAAAGAAAATTACGCTAACATTAAAAAAAAAATAGCTGGAAACTTACTTAAATCTCATGCAATCTGCTTTAAAGTATATAATTTTAGTCATAAAACTACTTTAATCCGCTTACTGCAATTTAATACAGCTGCAATTTAAGTGCTTTATTTACTTAGTCCATTCCTTTCAAGATAAATACTCTAAAAATGCACTAATAAAATGATAAAAACATTATATTAAATGAATAGTGAGTAAATGCATTTTCAAATAAATATTAATGCATTTTATCATTTCATTTGATACACTCAATTTTTATAATATTTTACGAGAGCTGCGGGGCACAGCGTGAATTGTTGCAACGGCAGCAGGAAATAATAAAAAAGATTTTATTGGCTAGAACTGCAATGGTCAGAACAAGGCAAGTGCTGCTTCTTCAGCGTTATGCCAAAAGCATTTATAAGATATTTTGATATCAACTTCAGATAGTGATTTCGACATCAGAACATGCCACATTACTTACCTAATAAGGCTGCACCTCACTTTGTGCACAGCGGCAATGAACATTTGGCATGAGGATGTGCGGCTTTACATATTCTAATCGCGATTTTCTAAAGAATCTTAAAAAAATATAAATAAATGATAAATTAAGTGCAAAAATAAGGATGTTATTAAATTTAATTTTTTATATCATATATTATCATATATTTTAAATTAGTCCGCTTGTATTAAAAAGATATCATTAGTTTATGATTTGCCAGTGAATTAGAATTCTTATTTACTTTAATTGCAGTATATTAAACATATATAATATAAACTTTTCAGATATAATACAAGGGCTTTTTGCATATAGAACATTTGGGTATATTAATACATTTATATTGTATTGATATATATTGGTTGACATGTGATTGCCATTAGCAATGGAATTTTCAATAACTATTATATTAAATTGTAATATATTTGATTAAATATATTCATGGAAAGTGCAATATGTTTAATAAAAAGTGCTTATAATATATTTATTAACAAGCTTTCATACTTTTGATTACTTCCCAAAAACTATCCTGATATAAGTTGAGAGGTGAATTGTACTTAGGTTAATATTATGAAGCAAACAATATTTTATACTCTTAAAAAGTTAATATAAATAAATAAACAAGTCCATTGAGTTTTTTTAAAACAAATATATTTTTTATTATGATATAATATAATATAAAAAACTTATTAACAACACCTTAGCACTTGCATAATTTGTTTTAAAATTTTAATGAATTTTAATAAATTTTAATAACGAGTTCACTAATAAATAATTATGATTTTAAATAATAATGGAAACTACCATAGAGCGCTGAAATATAAAACGATCCTTAACAGATCTGTTGTGAATTTAAAGAGTTTGCTATTGCTTTCATGTATAGATATGTATATTTAAGTTTATTTATTTTTACTTATCTGAAAGTAAATTATTCATTTATTAAATTCTGTTGGCCTTATTTTATATATTTTTTTTTATCAAATCTTTTACGATTCTCATTCAAATTCAATTGTTAATTATTCTCGCATTTTATTGCGACCATAACTAATTTTTTTTTAATATATTTATTTTCTTCCCGAACAATCGATAATCTATAACATAAGAATCAGCACACAATAAAGAACAATTTTCACTTATGTCGAAAGTAAAGCAATTTCTCCAACCTAAAACCAATAAACCTGCGTACTCATTCTAGTTACTTTTTTATTGCTCGTAATTGTCTAGAAATTCTTTACTCGTTCAGTTTTTATTGTACTGCATTTAAGCAACAATAAAACCCAATTTTGCACAAATAAAAGTACAAAAAAATTAAAGAACAAATTCTATATTTAAAAGCATTAAAAAAGCGATCGGCAAAGATAATGAAGTTCTACTTGATCACATTACGTTTTCGCTTTATTTCTGTTACTTTCGCGGCTTTGTGCTTGCAGCAAAAGCGCTAAGCCTCAAAGTCAAAGTGTTGCAAAACGAAAAAAAAAAATTAAATAGAATCGTAAAGTCTTTTGTACTCATGAAAGTGTCAACATTTTAAAAGAAAGAAAAAGTTAACATATGTTTTGCTTTTTCTACTACCAAAAACAACAACAACAACCACAACAACAACAGCAGCAACAAACGAGCAAATGATATTGACAGCTGCAAGAACTGCAACACCGAGAGTAACTAACAACGAGTGCAGTATGAAGAGTAGATGCAAGAAGAGCAGCAAGAAATGTGACATATTATTATGTGATTTATGTGACAAATGCCAAGTTATCAACTGCAAAACGACGCTGTAGTGCTGTAATGCTTTAATAGGGCTTAGAATTATTCTACCAGCAGTTTAGAAGATCTATGGCGGCTTTGTCAAAGGCAACACATAGACCGCTGTTGTTGTTTTAGTTGTTGTTGCAGTTGTCTTGTTGTCGTAGTTGAGCGCTGCCACTTGCTGTTTAAAGTGAAGAAATGACTGCAAGCGCCATTGGTGACACGTCAATAGTGCACAGAGATTTATTCTTGTGAATAATTTGTACATGCAATTTAGCTGCTGGGCTTTTAGCTTGAGTTGGCATAAGTTCTTTGAAAGTGTGTTGGTGTAGATTACCTTTTTTATGAATCTTTACTAGTTAAACGTTTTCACTATATATAATCACTAGGTTTTTAGTCTTTACAGTACTGCTGACACAGTGGACTATTTTGGATTGGATTTATGATTTGCTTTTTAAATGAAGATTATTATTTGAAGTGAATTTTGAATTTATTATTAAAGATATTTGATAAATAAAAAATACTTATTAAAACCATAACACTTATTTTAAAAATATTTTAATAATCACATTCGAAAACATCCCTGCGTTTTAATTATAACACAGTAGAGTTTGGGTATAATTAACTTATTATTACAAAGCTTGTTCACAGTATTCAGGTTGTTCACTATATCAAGCTTGACATGTTTTGTTCCAAATACATATTTGTGTCTGGAAATGTAAGAGATCATAATAAATTTGAAGGAAAATATAAATATGTATGCTTATTGAAAGAATACGCAAATAGTTGTCAATATAAAATAGTTGTAAAAAAAAATGTTCACTATATCAAGGTATATAGGCATATATGTATGTAGAAATTTTGGTATTCACTATATCGAGACGTTCACTATATAGAAGTATTCATTATATTCAGACACACCTGTATATGTAAATCAAAACTTTAATCAGAATTTATATCAGAGTAGATACTATTAGGTATTATAAATGATTTTGCTTAAACTATTAGTTTAAATGTGTATTGGTGTTACCTTACTTTTTGAAAGTTTTATAAATTAAATTTTGCTACCCTTATAAGTATTTATTTTCAAACTTAAAAACATTGATAAAACGACAGTCTAATTGAAAGCACTAGTCGAATTATTAATGCCATACTTCAATTAAAGACACATCAGTTGGCATATAAACCAATTTTAAAAAGGTGTCAAAAAGCAACTTAAGACATGCTTCAAAACTATGTTTGCACATAAATTTAATATAAATATCAAGACAAGTAAAAAATAAATTGCCAATTATATTATTTACACAAAACATTAAATAAAACGGTCAAGGAAAATATTTTTATGTAGTAAACTATATATAGTTTTAAAAATGTTTTAAGATAAACATATTTTATGTTATGTAAATAAACAAAAATTTTTGTGAATAAAACTTTTTACTATTAAAAAAAAATTATTTATATACGTATATAAAAAAGTTTATTAAAAAATCACTCAAAAAGCAAATAAAGCCGTTACTAAAATTACTCATAATTTTTTTTTGCAGTGTAAGTCTATGCAAATTTATTAACTAAACCAACACTTAACTAAACCTACGCTAGCTAACGAGGCTTAAACGATTCGTATTAAATACCAAATATATATTTGGTACATATGCGTATTTATGTATATTATATATACTAGTCTTAATGCATTTTAGGTAAAAAGATTTTGTCATTGTCATGGCAGCGGATTTTAAATTAATTGTTAAAATTGATTTTGTGGGAAAATATTTTTTTTTGCCAAAAGCTTAAGTGGATTACTCAGTTGAATGACTGTGTATATTATATATAAAAGTAGAATGAATGTAAAAGTTTTTTAAAAATTTTTTATACAACTTTTTTACTTTAACTGAATATATATTATATGTTATTTGTATTAACAACTTTTGACATTTTAATATAGAAAAAAATTTTTTTTTACCATATGACATATCTAATTAATTTATTACAATATTCTATCTGAGTCGCGGTGTATACTATTCCGTAATTAGTCTCAAATAATTAATTAAGCAATTAAGGAATTGACACCAAAATTTAAGCAAAAAATTAAACAACTTCATTTTGTAATTAACTGATATTGACATTAAATTGCAATAATAATTAATTTGTTTGTAAAATAATACCGTTAAAAAATTAATTGAAAGTCATTTAAATTTTATAATTTTGTATTAGTTTTTTTTTTAAATATATTATATAGTTTTTTTTTATTTTTTATTTATATCCATATAAATATTATATTTTATATCCATATGATCCATATATGTATATATAAAAACATTTTATTTTTATTTATATTTAGACGTTCATTTTTATTTCTATACATTGGTCTATAATTAATTTTTTTTATTAAAATTATCGTATTTATCGTATTTAATAAAAAAAATAACATATAAAAAATTAGAATTTCGCATTTACATGGAAACTTAAGAACTTAATTTTTATTTTGTTTGATTATTTAAAACATATACATATATGTATATATATCGGTTATATTGTAGATAGTAGTTTTAAAATTCTCATTGACTTTAATATTATATTTCCATATATTTAATGATGTGACTGTTTAAAAGAATGTAGTGTTTTTAATATTAATTGTTGGACTTTCAGTTGTTCGATTACTTCCAAAAATTATCGTGATAATATTATCTGAAAAATCCATCCCCAATGAATGTATTTGTTAAAAACAATCGAGAAAGTTTATTTTGACTTAATAAATATAATTTAGATAAAATTAATAAGTATATTGAACAAACTTTTACAAAACATGTTAATTTGCAAAACTAGAACTTAAGATACTTGAAATAAATTAGTAAAAATCAATTTAAATGTATTTATAATTTCTAAGAATTATTGGAAATTTCGCATTCACACGAATTTATAAAAACTAAATTTTTATATTGTTTTCGGTTGTAAAACGCACACCTCCACAGAAAACCGTACTTACCAAAACACTTATGCTTACCAACAAACAAGCCTTCTACCTTTTGTTTATTGTTAGAAACAGAAGTTTTTTTTAAATATTTTTAGTTTCTTCAATCCACAAAAAATGAGGCAACAAAATGAGGTGGAATCGAAATCAGTTCAATTAAACACGCCGACTCATTTATGCGCTGCAGTCAACTGCTCCATTCTTTGTACTCGAACTTCTCAGATACAAGCTACGATATGAGACCTATTCAAATTATAGTGCGTACGTGGTCGAGGTACAATTTCTGTTTTCGAAAACTGACCTAAATTTGTTTGTTTTGTCTTAGTTTGACATTCAATGTTTCTGGTTTATTGTTAATATATATAAAATATTTTTTTTTTTTTTGCTAAAAGTTTCAAAAATTGTAAATTTCAGAATGAACTCTTAACACTGTTGAATGAACTTTTCGATTGTTGTTTGCTTTGAGTGTGTGGATACTTGTCATTTGATTTAATAAATATGCCATTAAGATTGATTATAGTAATTTAAAATAATTTAATTTGTTAAATATGAAGTATAGTAAATGAGGGTATTTAATTTAAAATAAATAAATAATACAAATATAAGTTATATAGCAAATTTGCTGAAAACGCAAAAATTGTTAATATGAAGTAAAGCCATAACAAAAGAAGTAGAAATTTATTGATATTTAGATAATAAAAAGTTAATATATTGATGAGATTTGTAATTATTTTATTAATAGAAATAACTCATTGAAAACATACTTATTTTTTATTATAATTAGCATAAATAATAAACAATTATATTTATTGAAATATTTCTTTCTTTTTACTTACAGGTATGTAAATCAATCGTCACTGTACATTAAATCTTCTTCAGTTTTACACGTTGCCTCTTAAGAGTGGTAAGCAGCAGCATCTGCTCAAACTAATTAGTGTTGAAAAAGTATAAAAATTGTATTTTAATCACTAATTGAGCTTGTACTATGCACAAATAAAATTTATTAAAATAAACAATAATATAAATATTGTAAAGTCTCAATTATATGTCAGTTAACGTTGGACAATTGCCATAAAAATGGTTGTGGCAATGTTGTAAAAATTTATTGCTTACATTTACATATATAAATAATTTACTAAAAATGAATAAATTTACAAAACTGTATAAAAACTTTAACAATGCTTAATAATAATTTGAGTTAGTGTGGCTTTTAGTGTCATACGTGAAACATATCACGTTAAATGCCAATTGCTGCCAACTTTATGATGAAAATATCACTGCATTCAATTGAGTTATTAACGTTAAATAAAAATAGCCTTGCACGGATTGAAGACAAAACTGTAAAAATATATATGAAAATTTAGCTAAAAGTCTATAAAAAAATATGTAAATTAAAAAGGCATGCATTTTATTATATGCAAAAGTGGACTTTTTAAATTGAAAGACTAAAACCGCAATGCAGAATTGCAAGTTCGTTGGTTGCTCCATTTTTTGCATTCAATGCTAATCTGACGTTCAATCAGCAGAATGACAAGAACAATGGCACACAACTTGTTGTTATCGTGAAATAGTACACTGGAAAAAAACTTCCGATATTTTCGTCAAAAAAGTTTATGTGAAATATAGTCTATTTCCAAAAGTGTAATAATTGAGGTATATAGAGTCAGTCGATGTACATAGAAGGAAATAAAATTACAAAATTTGTTAACTGCATTTTATGTTTCATATTCTATTACACTGGCTTTCAAAAATACGAGTAATATAAATAAAAATAAAGTAATAACTCTATTCTTGGCCTAACATGCAAAGCTACCATCTACAAAAGCGAAAAAAAACATTATATTTTCTAAAAACCACACTTTTAAAATAAGTGCTTAAAACGTTTTCTTAATGTGATTTTCGAATTTACAGAGCTAAAATATTAACATTCTACTAAATTTCTAATTTCTAGTAAATTCTAGTAAGTATATAGTAGCAATACGTGTATGTTTTAACTGTAAATTAATCTTATTGATAGATTACTCATTACTCCATGAGCGACATGGATGCTCAGTAATCCTTGCAAAGCTTTACTTCTCAAAGCTTCTGATACTCATAGCTTTATATTGTCTTAAATATATATAATTTTCGAGAACAATATTTTTTGTACTTAAATGAATATTTAGCACAGAGCTACCACATATGTATAACAATGGTCTTTACGCGATAAATTGTTATGTCTTAAAACATTTGTAATATCTCAGAAGGTAATGGCGTTTTAACAACTTCGTAATAGACATCATGTAATAGTTAGATAGTTGGATAAAAAGTATTTACTGAAATTGATGCATGTATCTAATAACAAAAAATAACAAACTACTTTATCTTCATATATATATTTATACTACATATATATATATATATAAGTATATATTTATATAGACTAGTTTCAATAAATGTTTTCTTGATAATTAATATTCTAAAGTAAGTCAACAAACTATTTGTGTTCAAATATATCTACCAATTTAATTAGACTAGTGCATTTTATAGACTACTAAAGCCATTATTTATTTAAAATATAAGTAGAATTCTATGTTAGCCATTAATTTAAATTAAACTCTACTTTAAGTCCATTACATTAAAAATTATGAGATAATTCCAACTATACAGTTTAATTGCCTTTTAATGTACTCTGCTTGCCAACAATTTTGCTATTTTATTATAGTTATATATATGTAAATGTATTTTTGGCAAAATTTAGATATCCCAGAGTACATACCCATATTTTACTTTACTACCGGCAACCCATTAAACATTTAGTATTACATTTACATTTAACCTTTGACTTTCATTATGAGTTAATTATGCATGAGAGTAGGAATTATGTTTGCGATTTATGCCTTGAAATTAAATTCGTACCCGAATTTATAAAAGCTTATATAACCTAAAATAAAAGAAGGTAAGAGAAGAAGAAGAAATGAAAAAGTAAAAAATCATGTTGAATTATAAATACAAATGACAAATAAACACAAAATATAAAAAACAGAACAGGTAAATGCATTTCCGCTTCATTTTCAACATGTCTACCACGTATGGACGTTCTCGTTGATGTCCTTGTCCATGACGTCTATCAATTCAGACTTGTACTGTAAATGTCAAAATATCAAAGTAAAAATGGCGTACCTTGTTGCTGTTAAATAATTAATGATTTGCGGCAAAGCCAAAGCTGGGCAAGAGTAGCAAATGTGCCAAATTGAAAATTGCACAAATAAGAAAAAATAATTTAAAATATATACCATGCAGTTCACACGTATACATATTTATAACTACAAAGTATTTCTATAAATTTCTTTTTAAGAAACGGTGTCTGGCCAAGCTCCTGCCAAGCTTACTTAACTGTCGCTTAATATGAAGTCACTTTTTTTTATTTTTTTTTTTGCTACTTTCTGTCTTAACTTTTGCAGTTTTTGGCTATAATACTGTTGTATTTTAGCAGCTTAAGTAAATCTCATGGGTGTCAAGCACTAATTAAACCTTTTCATTGTTAATTTTTTTATACGTTTTTTTTTTAAATAAAATCGAAATTGACATTTTAAGCAGCACTTGTCCAAAGTCTGTTAAGTGACCGCATAGACGACACATTTGAGTACTAACAACAGCTGCTTAAATATACTTTTTTGATCACAAATTAAACAATTATTTGCGCTGATTTTGTCAAATTGATAAGTTTTGAAGAAAAAAGATTAAGAGACTGATTTAAAAATTATTTTTTTAACGGTTTTGTTAATTTTTTTGTTATGGTAAAGTTATAAATTTTATAGAGCAACACCCACTTCAAAGACTATGGCTCAGTCTGACATTGAAATTTATTTTTGGCAGATAACGACAGCGTCACCACTAGTTTTTGTGATGCAAATTTTATTTAAATAATATAAAATTTAAAAAAAAATATAAATATATTAAAAAATTAAATTTTTTTATATATTCATTTTTTTTTCTTTTTTTGCAACTTTATTAGTACTCAATATTTTGCTGAAGAGCTTTTTATATGCGCTAAAATTTGTTGCAAACCATTTTTATTTTAAATTTGAAGAACGTATTGATTAATCACGATTTTATGTATTTTATATTATTTTTTAACTTCAAACTATTAAGCATTATTTAAAAAGCTGCGTATTTTTTGGTATATCCTCTTATACATAAGACTTAATAATATATATTAAGGCTATGGGTTCACTGAATACTAAGTGAAGTGCATAATAGTTTACACTAAGGTTATAAGTTCAATATATGGATGTATGAAGAATAAGGTATTGAATTATATGATCTCGAAAAAATTTTACATGAAAAATATACTATTATATTATTTGTGGTCTTAAGTTATTCTTAATGCCATAACTTGCTTAGATTTCTTTCTAGCATCAGCGTTTCTTAATATAAAACCATACATATTTCTTATGCAGAAATGCATAATATATAACTTGAAGTAATATATATATTAGCTAGTTCTTTGATTTAGTACATATATGACATTATTGCTTTATACACATCACTATCAATGCCTGTTGGTATTTATAAATTCAGTGTTTAACTCGAGTGGTTATTAAACTATTTTACTCTTTACTCTTTGGTGTGAATGGTACAAATAATTGTTTCCATATTGGCCAGTGCTGCAAAACAAGCTTTAATAAGTTAACGTGCACTTTATTCACACATTATTCTAATTGGAGATGTTAGGGTTACCAGCTTTCTTGTTAAACAATTTTAATATTTTGTACATATATCTTTCAATATTGTTAAATTAAATGAATCTTTGCATACCTACCAATTTGATATAAGATTAAATTATTAGGTTTTATTTTAGTAATAGATATTGAATGGTTTGGGGCTGTTTTGTGGTGGATCAGCGATAAGCTACGCAACCATGAAACCAAAACTTTTACTTAACTTTATAAAATATTAATTTTTATTTAGTTTTCTATTAATACACTTAAAAATCCTTATAACGTGGTAAAATATATTGACTTTAATATTTATTCACATTTAAATTAGTTCATATTAATTTAATAAATAAATTAATAAAATTATGTCCCACAATCAACTCTCTCGCGTTATTTTTAAGATACACAATTTAATTAATTTTAAACAGTTTAGAGGTTTATCGCTCATCTTAAAAGTATCTACCAATCTTTCGCTCCTTAAGTGCTAAAACCAATTTGTTAAGATCTAAATTGATTTATGTTTTAATTTCAAAATCAATTTAATTGCAAATTTATTTTTTTTTGTCTTGCTTTACTTTCATTAAAGCTTATATATAGCTACATAAATTGCCCTGTAACCAATTTCGATCCAAACAACCCCTAGATAAATGCAAAGTTGAAAGTAGCTAGTATAAAAATCAAATAAAAACAGCGCTCAACACCTGTCAAAGTTATGACAGCGTGTCATATTTAATATATGCGTTATGAGAAAAAGTACAGTGGGAACTCAAATAAATCAACTGCAAATCATATTGGTTAACAACATTCCAAAGCCTTGGATGAAAAATGAAATTGTTGCACAGTCTCCTTTGCCCTTTAGTAGCAAATACTTCAATAGAAAAAAATGTCTTAGCTCGCACTCAATCAATTTTACATTTAAAGCCCCATAGCTTTGATGTACAAAAATAAAAAAAAAACAAAAACAAAAATGAATTTAATATAAAATCGTATATATATTTATATATAGCTGTGTATTAGAAAAAAAATAACTATAAAGCTATTTGACTTGACATATTTCTTTATCCCTAACAACGTTCAAATGTGTCTCACACCTATAGACTTTTGTGTACATTCCCCAATATTGTTAGCATCGCCAAGTGGCGCATGTTTTATTTAATATACAAAATATAATTGATAAAGGCAACAGGAACGTGCTCTTTTCCAACAAAATGCAAATAGAAAAAAGTGCAAAAATCTATTTACATATATTACACAATTACACAATCACACAAATGTAATTGTGAGACAAAAAGGAAACGGGGGCCATCGACATAAACAAGTACAATATTTGCAAATTATTTGCACAAAAGTGAAAAAGCAAATCTCACTCAGACATAGCACAAACACACATACACACACACACCAACTCATAGGCACTGACATTAGCGTGCTTGCGTTTAAGGAAAAGTCAATTACTGTTGAGCCTCCAAACAAAGAAAATTAATTAGCAAAACAAGCACAACATTCGCTATACAACACTGTAAGACAATAGAAGATGTTGCTGGCGAAGTGTGCACATAGAGTACTTGTTACATACAACATAACACAGCGAGAGTTTAATACACTTTTAGACAAGCTGACTAGTTGTACAGTACGTTAACTAATATCATTTTTTGACACATATTTATGTTATATATGACAAATAGCTTTATAGTAATTGAGATTTTATTTAAGGTTACATTAGGATGTGAAAATGATATATATTTGTTCGCTGAAATATTAATTCTATTATAGGTAAATATGATAATTGAAATAAATAAATAAAAACTTAATTAGTTATAATATTAATTTTAATTATAAATATTACTACTCTAACTATTATTATTATTTGTATTGCACTAAAATCTGTGTTGGTCTAAAATGTACTAATTATTATTATTATGTTGTGCCTTTTCCAAGTTAGTGCATCTGGGCACTTTTACTCTTTGATAGCTGGAGACTCTGATAGCAGAGTCCCACCCATCTCACTGACTAATTTGTGTGTTCCTCTGAAGCTTCGTGATTATTCAATGAATGATCTACTAATTGATAATATAGAATAATTTTAAGAAATTGTGAACCGTTGCTTAGTAATATTTCAATTTTTATAAATTTAAAAATATTAAAAATGCACAAATTTTTATGAATTTTTAAAATTTTTAAAAATTATATATTTTGAATTACCAACAATAAAAGCTTGTCGTTAACAACTTTTTTAAAATTATTTATTACAAACAAATTGTAAACTTAACATCATTCAGTGTTTTATAATTTTTAAAATATGTTAAAAAAATTTTTAATATTTATTGAATTATAAAGTCAGCATGCTTTTTAAAAATCAATATCTTAGAAACAGCTAATATAAATAACTTAATCTGTATATTAATTTTTAGTCCATTCAATTTACATAGTCCTAATTCGTCTAATATATTATACTTAAATGGGTTTTGAAAGTATGGTGATTTTTTAATTTTTAGTTGACTAAATATTAAATTTTTTTTGTGAAATTTTTAAACATTTTTGCAGAAAATGTAATATTTTTCAAATATGTTTTTTATAAGTTTTTTTGGTTATCAATACCTTCTAATCTTATGAGTGTTTTCTACCAAAGAATCTTCTTTCTATCAAGCACCAATTACCTGAATTGAGTCCCTGAAGCGGAGGAACTACTGCATATCAATGCCAATAAATCAATTTAAACATTTTCATTACAAAAACTAACATACTCGCCTTAAAGGACAATTATAATAACATTTTTTCGTATTAGAATAGTTAATATAAATCCACTTCAGATTTATTAAAATTTTACTACATACAATAAATTACTAGTTTAGCCGAACTGTCTAGTTATTATATTCAATTAAACTTAAGAAATAATTGAAAGTTATATCATATATTTTAATATAAGTAATAAAAAAATAATAAACTTCCACCCTAACCGTCATACAAAGAACTTTTCAGATACGAAGTAACTATACTCAGTGTTTAAAAAATGTTTATGGAATTTAATTATGGGTTTATATAAAGGAAATGTTTTTGCATATAAAATACGAGTTTATAATAATATAATTAAATTTAATTATTTAAGAGCCTACGTCCATTATTGAATCTTCTTGTAAACGAGTAGCTAACAAGACATTTGCGCATACTTCCTTTCCGTGAAGAACTGGTAAAGAAATTGTATATCAGGCATAGTTGGCATATGCAAAATTAATTCTGGGAACGCAAGTAAATGCGTTAGTAATGCTGATGAAGCAGTTTCAGGCTAATACTATATTTTTTGTTTTTTTTTTGTGTTATTATTATTTGCTTAACTTGACAAGATTACCAGTTGGCAACGTTTAAACAAAATTGGCAACTAGTGATGCGAATGTGCTCGAAGCTACGCACCTTTAGCAGATGTCTAACTATGAGTAGTGAGTAAATTAAAATTTCAGTTACGCGCAGTAAGCAATCATTTAGTAACATTAAATAATTAAAAACTTAAATTAAATACTAAAACAAGCTTTACATTTAGCGTGTTTTCCTAAGAAAATACATACCATTCAACAACGAAGAACTATAAACACGCGCACATCTTTTGTTTGGTACAAAACTTTTAAATAAAAGGGTTTTAATAATTTAATTGGTTTTTTGACCCCAAAAAAAACTTGTAGCGACTAGTCACTAGTCGCTAGTCGCTAGTGACCGCCGACTTGAAACAAATTTAGCCGTTGTACGTTTAAACAATTTTGGCAAACAAGAATTACACAAAACAGAAAAGGGAAGAGTACAAAACCCAAACAATAAAATTATTAATTCTTTGCCTTCCAAAATAGTCGTAGTTGTATGGTACATGGCAAGACTTTCGTTGTTACCATAAATCATAAACTCATAAAGGTTACGAGTATGTGCAGCCGCACACAAATACCAGGAGGCACATTTGGCTAAATACCACAAAGCGTAACTTCTGCAATGCGGGCTTTTTCTTAACTGATTCTGTAGTTGCCTTTGGGTTTACTGCCAACTTCAATGCACCTTAACTCAAACCGGCTGACCTCACGTAGTGTAAGTTTTCTACGTTTTATGACAGAGTAGAAGAAAAAAAAATACTGTAAGAAATGCAAAGGCTAGAAATGCTTTTACTTTTCAATAGAACCCTATGGCGTTACACATCTTCCATTTTTTTTTACATTAAATTTTTTTTATTTCTTCACATACAAAAAATGACCTTTCTACCCGTAACTTTTACTGTACACATGCCTTCAGAGCTGAAGAATGTGTAACAGCTTTGAGCCAGAAAAGATTCATGTAAGTTCGTAAAGCAGAAGACACTACGAATGCTCATAGGAATATGAATATGTGTATTGGTTTAAAATATATATGAAGAATAAAACCACTTTCATTTTTTTTAAATAATTTTTTTTTTTTGTGTTACTGCAGGTTGTTTCATATTTTCTTCGAAATTGTCCAAATGCAGAACACTTTCATTTTGATTTCATTTATTATTCTCTAAACTTGTTTCATTTCTTTCATTAAAAACTAAAAAACCGAGTTAATACTTTTAATTTGTTAATCATTTAAATATGCTTTGTTTAGGTACATAAAAGAAAATTAAATTATACATAAACCATACATTGTCTTTGTATTTTTTTTTATTTCTAACAGAAATAAAGTGAAAATAAGAGTCTTCATTGTGCTCTCAGACACTTAGGAATTTTATAGATTTCTTGTGTGTCTCTGCAGTTCAAATATTTCTTCGGAGGAATTAATGAAATAAATTCCACGACCAAACCGCTTTCCTTCATCTGTGTAGTTTTCTGTAACATAAAACGTAGGTTTTAATACTTAATAACTTAATTATAAAAACTAAAATATTTTAATTGCAGATGCACATAATTTTAAGGTTTATCATATGAAAAAAAAAAAATTTTCTACCTATTAAATAATTAAAAACAATTAAATAAATGTCAAATAAATTTAACAACTTAATTGCAACTAGAAAACGAAAGTATACAACAAATTACAAAACAATAAAAAAATAATATACGACAATATAAAGAAAATAAAATTTATTGACTTTCGTTTAAAAATGCGGAATTAGGTAGATCGTAAAACAGTGTTTAACCACGAAATTGAATTTAAGTTAACCGTTAAACATTTGTTCACACTGCCGGTTTTTTGGTAACATACCTGTGCTATGATTAGGAAATGCAAATATAAAAATATAAAAAAGTATTAAGCTTAAATTAACAAATTAACATTACACATCATATTACAGTATTAACATATGTTAAAATCGATAGATTTTATTACATTGTAATAAAAGAGTGTTTATGCACAATTGTTTTTTATATAATTTGGAACACGGCCAGAACGAGTGCACTACTCGAAAAGTTCTATTTCACCTTGTTCTCTATATATTACACATCAAAAACTACTGTCTGTTATGTCTCTCTATCTGGTTTACAGCTTCTCTTGTTCTATACAAATTTTAAAAAATTTTCTGTTCTCGTGTTCTACACATTTTTTATGAGAAGTTTTATCTTGCAAATTCTATCTTGCTTACAGCTTCATTTGTTCCACACATATTTTGAAAGTACTATGTTATTGAATCCTGTCTTGTTAACTGTTCTAGATAATATATGGATATGACCAGATATCAATACATCTTTATGAACAATTCGTCACTCGCGATTAGACATTATGTTGCGTTATACTTACAATGCTATACCTTTTAATTTATTGCGATGAAATGATTTTCCAAATTTTTAACAATTTTAATTTGAGTGAAAATTTTGCATTCAAACTCACAGGAACTAAAACATTTAAGCTTTGCTATTTATTAAAGTTGCTTCTCATTAGCAAAGGAACACACTTTCAATAAAATTTATTCTGCATGAACTATCAAAATACACATCATGCAATCCAATTAGTCGCACAGAAGTGGCACCTTATCCTTTAAAGTTAAACAATTTTGAGTGTTCTTCAGCTCTCCTTAAATTCTCCATCCATCAATGTTGAGTGTTATTTTTTTCATTTTAACTCTCTTAATAATTGAGGTATTGCTGGAACTATTTTCCCTTCTGCGTTATCAACTAATGATGTTTGAAATTATTTAACAATTTTGAACTCTTTCAAAATACAAGGTGTGGAATATTATCCTTACAAGTTATGATCTCTCATTATACATTATATACGCTTTAAAATACTGCTGGAACTACACTCAATTCTTTGAAACTATTTATCAATATTAAACTCTTTTGAAATACTAGTATATACTATTGGTGACTACTTAATTAATTTCAAGGTTCACCAAAGTTGTAGAATCTCTACATCAAGCTATTGTTACCAAAAACGACTTGTTGTAAAAAATATGACTATAAGAATTATTTTTAAGTAGTTATATATAGTACGCGTGGAGTATCCTGCACTATATAAATCAGTCTAACTGACGACAACATATTTGGTCCCAAAAAAAAACAAAAAATCGTTGTCAAATGAACAAATGCCAGGGCAAAGTCTAATGTAAGCTATAAAGGTGAATGGTGATAATGATTTTAGAAATTAATTAAGTGTTATTATATTCCATTAATAGTCGACTATATTATCTGTATAACTAAACCTCATTCTCATGCATTTAATGTTAGATAACCTAAATTACTTGGAATTTTATTATTATAATAAATGTAAAATAGTAATAGTTATAGTAAAATTAAAAGCAATATTTTATTTCAATTAACTAATTAATAATATCTTTCTTTCTATTTCTTTTCAGGTAAATAAAAATTCCTAACTTTCTCGGAGTTCGTAAGAAAATTAAAATTAAAAGAAAAAATTTAAATAAAAATATTTTGTAAAAACTATAAACTAAAAAAAATTACAATATTCTAGTAACCATAAAAAAGTATAGATGGGTCTCTACTAGCAGTATTAATTAACTAAATTTTTAATTTATCATTCAGTCAAAGCAAAACATAATAAATCTTGAGAAACGTTTAAAATGCTAGGGAAAAGCTGGCCTCCAGCTCAAATAGCTCAGCATAGTTTATGCTAATGTTGTTGCTTTTAGTGGCTAAATTTTTTGGCAAAATCTATTCGTGATGCTAATATTTAAATGCAAACCGTTACTGAACCAAAAAAAAAAAAGTTTTTAAAATACTTTTTAAATAAATATTATAAACAACAAATAGTTAAAAATAAAAACTGAAGAAAGAATAACAGTTAAGTGTAAAGGCAAATATTTTTAAATGAATTTTTAAAGTTATGAACAAAATCTTCTAAGCTTCTTATATTAGACGTAAACAAATGAATTGTTGACTCCATTAAAAATATCTCAAAACTGCACACAAATGTTCAACATTTACTATCTACTAGTTTCCTCACATGAGTATCTATCCAAAGGTAAACGCGCTGACTAGATGTCAGCATCCAATGTTGTTGACAATTGCAGTTCATCAGTGAATATTATTAGTAAGAATGTATGAATGTATGAAGAGTGATTCTATTTTCGGTGAAAAAACGTAACGAATCTGAAATTTTCCACTTATTGAGAATGAAAAATATATACATATTTGCAAAAAATTATATTGACTTTCGTTTGTAAATATTCATTAAGCAATCTAAATATTTGACAAAATTCAATTTTTAGTTAACGGTAATGTAAGGGCTATCGTGAGAAGCAGTAGTATTAATTCTAATGCTATGCGAGTTCAAGTAAGAATAGTATGTTATATAAAAATTTTATTAATTCTTTAATATAACATAGAGAGTCCTAAATAACATAACTCCAATGATTTATTATGTTGTATTCATGCTTCTTAGAAATATTAACTTAAAGACTTTTATCTCTGTTTAGTATAAACAGAGCACTGCTTTAATTTCTAAACAAATCCGTTTTTTTGACTAAAGCACGCAGTCAGTGCTCAAATCAACTAGTAATTAACAAAGAACTCTTCATACTTAAACGTTTATTTGTTTTTTAGAAAATTTTTTTTTGCAAAAATACATGATTTTTAAATATGCATAACAAAAAATATTAAATATAATATTTAAGAAATTATTATATAGTCCTTTACAACTATTTAAAAACTTCAAGGCTTTATAACAATTTTATAATTTTTGTAGAGTGTGTGCTTTAATAAACTGAAAGCGCTATTTAATGGGACCTGTCCTAAAACTATATCTCTCACAGCCCCAACATCTTATTATTTCATAATCTTTATCTCTCAAACAAAATATATTGCTGTAAGCGAATATTGAACCCACCTGCTTAAGACATCACTCACTGTACCTATACAAGCTATATAAACTCTTCTTTGTTGACTTGAGAGCAGAAGCGAATAATGTAAAAAACCGAATAATGTAAGATTTTTGAGGAAGAAACTAAAATAGGACGTCTTAATACAATTTGAGTAGCATTCAAATAGTTTTTTTATATGCTGATATACAATATGAATCAATTAAAAAATTTGTGTTATATATATTATCAAATAATTATTATTATCAGATAATTAATAATTATATATAATATAAATAATCAAAATAATTTTTTTTTTGATTATTATATACTCATAGTAACATAACGTTAACATGCTGTACTAGCCCCTATCTAAAATAGTGCACAACTATAAAGCTTAAGTGTGAATATAAATTAGGACCGAAAAGCTTTCGGAAATTCTCATTTAAAATTCGCGCGCTGTATATTTTCCGATATTTTAAGTTTATGTAGTTTGGCAGCACTGTCCTTAATTACTATGCCAAAAATGAGCGCGATCTGTCAGACAGTTCGTTTACGGCAGCTGTTGAAACCAGTTCACCTCAGTAGGGCGTTGCGAAAAAAACAATGGAAAAAAATATTGAACAAAGAGTTTGCATCAAATTTTGTGTTTCGAACGAAATTTCGTGTGCAGAATCGTTGCGAATGCTACAAAAGGCTTATGGGGAATCAGTTTTATCGAAAACTCAAGTTTATGAGTGGTACAAAGCCTTCCAGGACGGTCGTACGACCGTCGAAGACATTTCGCAACGCACTACTGAGGTGAACTGGTTTCAACAGCTGCCGTAAACGAACTGTCTGACAGATCGAGCTCATTTTTGGCATAGTAATTAAGGACAGTGCTGCCAAACTACATAAACTTAAAATATCGAAAAATATACAGCGCGCGAATTTTAAATGAGAATTTCCGAAAACTTTTCAGTCTTAATGTATAGTCAACAGGAAGTAAAGGTAAATTCTTTTATTATGTATGTAAACTTTTCGCAATAAATAATAGGTTTTCTGATTTAATAAATATTTTTATCATAACATACCTATTATAACAGTCTAAATGTGTGAGTTCTATATATATTCATTCATTAACTCTAGCACCTTCTACATTAGTTTATGACTAATGTTAAACAATTAATAGTATTTCATACGTAACTCAGTAGTAAAAATATTTATTTCAAAATGATTTCAGTATTGATATTATTTATTTTTTTTTTAAATCAATGGAATTCTGAAAACAAATATAAAAATAAATTATATCAAATAGAAGTGCAAATAGTTCTTAGTATAAACGAACAAAAGCATTCAATTGAAAAAAAATTTACATACAATGTGCCAAGTACAATATTTGTCGTGGTTAATATTGTGATTATCATAGCGATCCTCATGATCGGCTACTTAATCATCATCACAGCCGGTCAAAAAGCTAAGCAGCTGCGCAGTCAGCAAATTTTTCTATATAATCAATACTTTCAATACAAGTGGTATAGAGGAGTATTGATACCTTAGGCAAACACCTGTAGTAGTTACAAATTTGTTAACACGATCTGAACTGTGCATCTGCGCCATGAATGAATTAGTACCTTCCGCTCAGTGTGTTAGTCAAATTGCATATAGATAGAGTTCAGGCGAGTAAATCAATTGTGCAAAAGTGCTGGCAGCAAAGATAGGAAATATGAATTTTATTGAGAGGATACAACTGTGGATATCATATAGCAGCGATATGACAGCAATTCTATAAAAATTTCATAACTTTGGTAGGGTGTGTGCAAACACACACACACATATTCCAATGTGCACCAAACACAGTTGCAAGGATGAGTGTATCTGTGCACAACAATGCGTATGAATGATGATCTTTCAAGTGTTGCAGGTTCTTCATTATTTGTGTAGATCGTTGACTAACGGTATTTGCATCATGACTTTGGCATCAGCATGATTTAAAGCACTTAGAATCATGAGTAGAACACGCTGATCTTTTGTCCATAGACATATCTGTACTTTTATGCTCGTTTAAGCAAGAAATATCTTGCTGATCACATGTGTTCCTATGGCGATGGCGGCTATATGCATTCGCACATATAGCCTCGTCTTATTTGCACATATTTTAGCGCTTTTTCAAGTTCTATCGTTTCAATTCCACACCATGCATGTTCTCTTGTTTTGGTACTGATTTTGCTAATACTTAATGTAAGCGCACTGTACTCAAAGGTTTGTCTATCAATTCGACTCTGCCAGTTACCCAGATACTCCGACGTACTAAGTGCGCTTACCTATGATTGTAAGGTGTAAAACAGCTCCGCTCCTTCTTTGCTTTTCTGTTGGAAGAAAAGGAACCAAAACTGCAATACAGGAAAAAAAATCAACAAGTGTATAAGAAGAAACGTGCGATTTTAAGTTGACAGTCGTGTTGCTTGCACTTGAGGTCTCCGGCACTATTTCTTCGGCTGCTATTGTTAGCAGAGGCGTTCTTGTCCACTTTTACCGCTGCTGTCGCAAGATTTATTCTTAAAATATGCCTTTTTGCATTTTTATGCAATTTTTAATTTATTTGCTTTTAAGTTAAGTAAGTTCTTTTTATTTTTTATTTTATTTAGTTTTTTTTCTTTTTTTTTTGTTTTTTTTTTTTGTGAATGCATTTCTTTTGCTTATATGCACATATTTTAATGGCTATAAATGTTGCCTAGAGCTACGCATATGCTATATTGATTGGCATTTCCTGGTTCGTTGCAGTCTTCACAGCCAGTGTTGAATCATGTGGCTGCGTCAATGAATTCCTTGAATGTTAAAGCAGCAAGTAAAAGGATGTGCTTCTTAAAAAAATACCGTAGTAAAATATGTTAAAACCATAAATAACAGGATGACTTAACCCAACCAAGGTATGCAGTTGAGACATTAGGTAAAAACATTGTATTTTTCTCAGATTAATTACTTGACTTTACCACTTTTATGGTTTGGTACAGAATTAAATGTATAAAGTAATGTTAAAAATATTTATTTATTAACGTTTTTAGAAAAAATCATACATATAAACACATTAATGTGTGACTTAAGTATTTATTAATGATCTGCGCAGCAAACTGAGTCATGCTACTTAAATTCTATAAGCAATTGACGTATGCAAAGTCGTATCTAAATGAAAAAAAAACAAAAGTAATCAGTAACATCTTCCAAAACTATTAATATTATTAATAGCTACATACTGCTCTACGTATACAGATTGATACTTCTTTGAAGCCTTTCAATAATTCAATTATGACATCACTAATTTAATTTTAAAGTTAACGAATAAAGAAGAAGTCTTATTAATTCACAGCGAATTAACATACGAGCACACGGAATTTCCGTACATTTTGTAATGAAAATTAAAAAAAAATTCATTTTTTTTATAAATTCGTGTACATTCTAGTATGTCTGTATGTAATTAAATAATGAAATTAAAACAAATAAGTAAATAAGTTCGAATCAAAAAACCAACACACGCTTTGCTCTGGAATCCACCAAAAAAACCACAAAACACCTTAGAACTAATTGGAATCGTTCGAGTGGTTCGATTCGAAATTTGTATGGAGCACGAGAAACCCGCAAACAAATCGCAGCAAATTACAGAATCATGAGTAATCATATTAATGAGCTTTAATTGAATAAAAAATTATTGGAGAAAAAAACTAAAATAAACATTATCGTATCTATTGGAGTAGAGTTAGTTCTTTTGGGAATACGTGGAGTAGTAAAGTGCTCAAAATACGGATTGAAAAATATCTAAAAAAAATAAGTCACAAATTTTGAGTAAATCATTCTTTTGTAATGAATGGAATTGTTTACTGAGTTTCTGAATAATATATACAATTGAATAGTTGAGAATTGCCAATCATTGAATCATACAAATAGCGAAAATGTAAGGCTTCAAATCAAGCATTTTCTCTTCTAGGTCAAAGTATATAGAAGTATAATCATTCAATTAGAGAAACGTATTTTTACTTCATTTAGCAAATAACCCGGGTAAGTGGTAGATACAATAAATTTAAATAGCTCAGATTATCTTTTCAATTGATACATATTAAAAATTTTAGAATACAGTATAAGACACATACTCATCTTTAATCTGGAGTCTTAATGCAAGATATTGTAAGGTTTTATTATTTATATTATTAAATAATAGGCTATGAATGCACCTCGACCTAAAAGAGCTATTGTGAGCCTAAAAGCGCAAATCTAGACAATTCTAGACTATTTATAAATCTTTTTTGATACTGATATTTATTATTAATACTAATATACCTATATTTATTTCACTTCGAAGACTCTCTATTGGAATATCACAATAGCGCTCATATATATAGTGTCATTATACCTACTTATAATAAATAATAGTTAATAAATTCAAAACGATATATAGTGAAATATATCGTTTACTATGTATATATATACATAGTAAAAATTTATAGAGTACAGTGTAAAACAACTACTCATCTTAACTCTGACAACTTAATGTAAGAGATATTAGGTTTTATTTATATTGATATAACTTGAGAGTCTCTTCGGAGACTCTCTATTGGAATATGACAATAGCTCTCATAGATCACAATGTGCCATTGTACCAACTAATAACAAGTAATGGTTAATCAGTTCAAAAGGTATTATTGGCTAAGTGACAGTGGCAATTTCGATTAGGTTAAGTTAGTTGGTGTAGTAGTTTAATGTATTAAAGCTCCCCTGAGTATAAGTATTAGCACATTGTGATATTACGGAATATGAATATATTACTATAATAATAAAAATATTTTTGGATATTTTACAAATTATAGAAAAGTGAAAAGCAAAAACTCTATTCAAATGGTTTAGAATACTTACTTTATTTCTATAGTATGAAGATTGTATATAGTCTTCGTTAATAAATTATAAATTATGCATTTACTAAGAATTTAATATTTGTTAAAATAAAAAGGCTTAGTTATTATTAAAATCTAAATATAGGTTAGTTATATTTTAATTACTATTATCTTCACTAGTAAATCATAATAAGATATTGCCAATCAGATTTTTAATGTAAAAAATGTTTTAGAAACCTTTTGGAAAATTAAATTGTTTCTCAAAATCAACTTAAGAGATCTCTATAGAGCGAAGATTTTAATCATTTGCTTATTTCTTTTAAAATAGAAAAAACGTTTTACAAAATATTCATAACCTTGCTAATATAATCATATTCGATTGGAAATCAGTAACAGTGACTTTAATTGTCCATACATTATCCATATTCTATAGAACGAAGACGTTGCTATTCTTTTAAATAAAAAATAGAAATATGTTCTACGTAAGTTTCATTATCTTAGTAATATAAACAAATTCATAATAGGAAGTCTATTTACAGTAGTCACTAACAGAGACTACTAGAAGCATATATTTCAAATTAGACATACTATGAAAACAGTAATGACGATTGGAAAGAAGAAACTAATTTACGATTTAATTGCTCTGTAGACACTATCTCAAAACTGATCATTTATCCTTATATTATTTAAACTATAATTTGGACTCTGGGAAAACGAAGTATGTGGTTCTCTGATAACATAAACATTAGCAACCCTGAGCCTTTGCTCTTTTGTATATGCATATAAACTAATTTTGATAATTTTTCATGTTATTTTAAATTAATTTTTCAATTGCTTTAATTTGAAGTGATTTTAAAATAAATGTAAATAACAGTGATTTCTGCCTTAAGACAGAATTACTTTAACTTTGGTTGAATAGTTGAATTTTTCTCAAAGTTTTTTAAAATACTTCATTAACAAAAACTCAACTAAATTCACACTCTTTCATTGCAATTTGCACTTTCAAGAACTATTTCTGTGATTTGAAGTTTTCAGAAAGCCAATACTTCAGCCAACTTAATCAAGTCAACTTAAAACGAAAACTTTCAGTTTATGGCTTAAGACCTCAAATAATACTCGTAGTAAGAAAATTTACTTTCAGATCACGTCAACATTTACCACTTGAGTAACTGTATTTGGCAGTTTGCTTGGTGGCCAGGTTTAGAACTTAATGCCAAAAATTTTATGTGTTCTATTTTTGCTTTCAAACAAAAATCAAGTTCAAAATCAATGAAAAAAGTAAAAAAAATACGAGAAAAATATATATAACATTAAGTTTCATGTGCCCAAATTTAAAATCAGCTGCTCCAAAACACAGGCACTAATTTGGTATCTGAAAGTACATCACGTAAACTGAAACCAGTAAGAACATTTGCCACAAAATGTTAACCAATTTTAAGAAAATGACGTTATAGTCAATTTTTACGAGTTTTGTTCACTTCATCTCAAGTCTTTTTTTCATTTGTTTTTGGTACTGAAACGTATGAGTAATCTTCACACAAGTGCTACATTGATTGATGAGATAACATGAAATTCCTGGTGCTGTATCTGTCGTTTGGATATGCGAGTGTCTTTTACTTAAATTCACTTCTTCCAGGCAACCCTTTGGAACAACAATCCAAATTGTCTTGTTAACTAACTGAAGTGCAGTTAGTTGACTTGTGTTTGTTGGACATGTGAAAAGCATGTTCCCAATTAAGCCCAAAGGCGTGTGGCATACGTTATTAATATATATCAAATTACGAAATTTGTCAAAATTAGTTTCAACCTTCCTTGTGAGACAGTGTCGTAGCTGAAGAGTTCTGGAGTGTGGACGTAATGAATACACTTCAAAAAATTTATGTATATTGATTTGAATGTTTCGTGATTTAACAAATATTTTTAGTAAATATTTATAAATTTTTTATTTCATTAACTTTACTGTATGTTAACTTAAGGTACTGTTATATATTCGAACCCCTCACTTCGTACTCTCAGCCTCTGCTATATAAACGCTTAACATGTTTCTTAAACTGTTTAGTATGCAAAGACAGCACAAAGCTATAATTTCTGCCATGTTCTCACATGGGCACAATTTTTTGGCCATAACAAGTTCAATTGCCTTAAGTGGCTGTTATGCTTATTAACATTGTTGCACTCATAAATTATTATTGTAAGAATATGTAAAAGAAATAATATTAAAAATATTAATATTTTAAATTTTAAAAAATGTGCTACATGCTTATATATCTTGCTTTCATACATAATATGAAACGGAGGCACTCTTATATATCAGAGTTTGTTTTGTGCCCTTCAAAGGTGTTTATTATAACACATAAGACAATATTCATATTAATAGAAATAAGATTTTATTTGTAGTCTTTTTGTATTTGTAGTCTTTTTGTTTTTGAATCCACTAAGGAAAACTAAAACTTATAATTGAAACATTTCTATAAGTTGTTCACTTAAATCTTAATCAGTAAAAATATTAATAACATAATTGTTATGGAATATATCTAGTTTGTAAAGACTTTAGAACTATGCTATAAGAGTTATTCTATAAATCAATCTATAAATCACTTTCTGTGATCTGTCTGTGATTACAGATGAAGCGGGTCCAATGTATTGGAAACCGTTTCTTCGCTGGGTTAGCAGACTTAAAGAAAGTACATTTATGGGATCTCGTTAATTTCATTTAAAAACTCAAAGGGCTTAACAAATAACACTATAAGCCATATTGGAAATAACACTTTGTACATAAAATATTTTAACTCCCAATTAATATGAAACCATCTTTTACTTTATTTTATTTAGAATTTAAAATTAATTTCCAACATTTAGTTATATATATAAATATATATTGTTAAGTCCCAGCAATATCGTACTTAAAGAAATAAGCAAACGACTGTAGGTGAGAAACTAAGCATTTACTCATGCGTTGTGTGCCCTATACCCGATTGAAAGAACTGATACGAATACTTCATAATGTGTCTTAGTTTCTAAATATCTAAGTTTGTCCTATCTCTCATTGGTTTGAAAGGACTGATATAAATTCAACATAATATGTCTTAAAATCTAAACATTTAAGTTTTTCTTTTTTTCATTGGAAGTGCTAATAAAGCATGATTACAGTGCGTTTATTTCTTAAGACAGCCCGTTCTTTAGTTGGAAAGACGGTCAAAGCATAATTGCAATGCTTTACTTCTTAATGCTTTACTTCTTTTTTTCGTTAAAAAAGACTATCAAAGTACCATCACCATTCCTTCTCAATGGTAGAGCTACCAAAGTATTATAATGATGCGAGTACTTTTAAGACTTCAATTAATCATTTTTCTTACTAAAAGAGCTGTCAAAGCATCAACATTATGTATTTACTTCCCTAGACCTTAATATATTTTTTCTCTTATTGGTAGTTTAACAAAGCATTATCATAATGTGCTAACATCTAAAGACCTAAGTGAGTCCTTTTTCTCATTGGAAGAATTACTACATCTATTAATTATTGTTTACACAGTATATAAATAATATTAACATTTTATTGACCACGAACAAGAAAATTATTACAGAAAAACGAAATTTAAATTGGAAAATAATAATATTTAATAATAATATTTAATTCATTTTTAAATATTTAAAATTTGTCAACCATATATTCTGTCACTTTTAGTCAACGCTCAATATGGGTTTGTGCAGCTACCTGACCTTTCAAATAATTTGATTTTTATCTTACTAAGGCAAGGTTTAATGTCACTCTCTGCGCAATCCAATCATTTTTATGCACATAAAGGTGTATTTAATTATTGCCATATAAAGTCTTTAACTTAAATATCTTTTATTGATTTCAATAAAACCTTGATTAATTGATTTATTAGTTTTGATAAAAATATCTCAAGATTTTATTGCTTATTTAAAAACACTTCAATTACTCTAATTACTTGCACTTTATGTATAACGTATAACGATTTTTTAAAAATAATTAAATTAAAATTAATTAAAATTTAATTATATGAATCATTTCCTTATTTGAATGTTATTTAGAAATTAAAAAATCATAAATCAGTGTGTACTATATAATTTAGCATGACTGCGAATTTCATAATTTGAATTTCATAAAACAATAGTTCTTTTTAATGTAATCAAAATTTTCAACACCTTAAATTAAAATTTAATTCAAAATATATCTTAAGAGTATCTAAAGAGGTACTGTGTTGATTTAAACTTACAATAATAGTATATATAATTCTTCTTTATTACAATAAATTATTGTGTTGATGCGTACAATATTAAGTGTCTAATATCACAAAAAAATAGAATGAAAAGAATTTTAAGTAATTATTTTTTAAATTTTTTTTTAAGTGATGAATATGAAATCATCGCAACTGAAGTACGTCGTACGCTTCATCAACAAGATAATCATCTAAATTAATTCAATAGTTTTTATATAGGTAAACTTCAAAAGAAACATCATTATGAAATATATTTTTATTTGAATATAAATACTGCATTAAATTAACAAATTCAAGTTTTCAATTAATTAATTCGGGACAGACTCTAAATACTTTATTCTGCTTTGAAAAACAATCAAAAAATAACTCCAATTATCCTGTTTCAAAAATTTTTATCCTTTACTGGAACGTGTAAATTGCTTAAGTTATTATTAAGTCTTTCCTTTCTGATACTTTTCTTAAGTTTGTTCGTCAACTTATAATAGAACAAAGTAGAAGAGAGTGAACTATGTTAGCTTTACTTATATTCTTTCAGGTATTCCATTTATAACTATCTTTAACTACTTTACTTGATGTCATCAACTGCATAAACCACACATTCAGTGCATATAGTACATTTATCCCACTTAGATGAGTTAACTAGACTCCCGGATCTAAAAACTCAACCTTGATGGTTTCAAAATAAAACTTGCGGATTACGTTATCAACTCATGCAGTTTATTTTCTACAATTTAAACTTTAAAGTTTAAGCATTCAACCCCTTTCTTATATATTACGGATTATTAACTTCAGTGGAATTAAAAACCTCAACCTCAAAGTTTAAAAATATTGATTTAAACCTTAAAAAATGTTGCAGGGTTCAGAATTTAAACTAAAATTTTCGACCGTGTACATATGTAATATCAGATTATCTATAAGAATAGGATATAAAAATAGATATTTATGCTGCTTCAATGCTTAATAAATAACTGAATTATATATTCAGCTGAAAGAATTAAACAATTGAGAAATAAATAGATTTTTAATAGATTACAAATTTATATTTATAATATATTCATTAAGTTTTTTTGTTCCATTCCCATATATTATATTAATTGCATTTATAAAAAACTAAATAGCATGCAGTGTTCTAAGATGGATCTACCTAATATGGCCAACCTTGTACATATATTATTAATTTCGATTAGTTTCTTAAAAATTTTATTGCGACAAATTTGTTTCTTTTAAATTTAATTAAAACTAGTTTTCTCAAAAATTTCATTCTTATAACATTTTAAATATATTAATTAATAATAACTAAATTCGTCTATATTTCGAAGTTTTACTTAGGAGCAATTTTTATTTTAATAAATTAAGAATATTTTATTTCTAACTTTTCTTAACTAATTTCTTAAAAGCGCAGACAGTATATAACTATAGTAAAAAACCTTTTAAAATTTTTTAAAATTTTCCTTAGTTTATTTTTCTTCCAGCACAAGCCATTAAATAAATAGTCAATCCATTACCAGAAAGGTTACTGAACTTATCTACCGCTACTTAATATCAGTTACTCGCATTAATTAAAATTGCTTACTTCATAAAAGATAAAGCATGAGACTAATATACATATACTCGTACCTTATTTACGATATCAAACTTCTTGAAGATATGCCAAACTCATGCACTTTACTTACAGCTTACATGCCAAGTGCAGCAGATATTCGTATCTGTATCTGTACATACCAAGTATCTGGGATGAATAGAAATTATTGTGCCAAATTAATATCACATAATTTTTATAATTTACTAACGATTAACTTAAGGCATTTTTAGTAACAAATTCAACAAATCCGACATTAGCAGCTCATATCAAAACAAAGAGCTGAGCTGAGCTGAGCTGGGCAGATATAAGTCACTTCAGTATTTCCCCTGAGAAGAAGTTTAGCTAAGCGAGTTGAATGCAGTTTGTTTGCTTAGAAGTTGTAAATGTGCATCTGAAAGTATAAAAAAAACATATGGTATAAATAGTTTCGCTAATAATGTAGCAGATAAATAGAAGAAGACGAATTGCACAAATTGCATGCAATTCTGCTCTCCTGCTGTGTTGCACACTCGCTGTTGTTGCCTAATGACGAATAGTTAAATGCGGACAGCGACATGCCAGGCAGCAACAAGTTGGCTTTGTACAAACAAACTTTTAGTTGTTGTTTAAACAGCGTTTTGAAGTTTATTGCAAACGACAATAATGACAACAACGGCAAATAACAGCAGCAACGGCAGCAATGTCAGTGTCAGCAATTGCATTAACATGCAACAGGCATTAGCAATTGCAACTGAAAATGTGCAACTGCTGCTGCATTTGTTGTGTTGTTTGCTTCCGAGACTGAGCTTGTGTCTGAGACACAAGCAATGCCGCTGCGGGCATTGCAAATAGTAACAGCAAATTGCAGCTGTCGTTAATGAGCAATTGACATGACTACGACAATTGCCGTAATGATTGTAAGCGCAGTTTAGATTGCATCCAAGCAATTCTTTTATCAGCTACAATTTTTAAGCTATTGCACGCAATATTTTGCTTATTTCGATTTATCGTTTTTTTTTATTTGTATTTACCATTCCACCTCTTGGCAATACTTTTTAATTCTTGGTTTCTTTTACAAATAGAAAATTTTTCCAAAAGTGGCACTTGTTCTAATGAACTTGGCTTGACTTGTGTGTGGCTTAATGTGACCAGTCGGTTATTGATAATTGTACAGATACTTTTCTCAGGCACTTGCATCTTGTCTCTATGAGGCTGTTGAAGTTGCTGTAGCAATTATGTGGTTTGGCTAAGTGGCAAATAATTTTTATTATTTAGGTTATGACCGAAAAATCGATTTCTATGGCATGAATGCATGCCTAAATGTGGTAAAAATCATTGTTGATAAATCTGCACGATTCTGTTGATGGAATGTTTTGTCAGTAATTGATTGATCCACTGAGACTTAAACTTTTTCTAAATGAAAACGTGCGCTAAGCGAATTAAGATGCGTGTAGTCAACAGGATTAATTTTATTTTCTGTAATACTTTCTTTTAAACTAACACGCAAAGAAAAAAGTAAACTTTTATATTCTTATGATTATTATATAGAATGCGTTCTTAATAAGATTAAACATTTTTATTCAATTAAAATTTAAACTGATTATTACAAACAAAAATAGTATTAAAATTAATATTTTTCTTTAAGCTTTTTATTACTTATAACCTCAAAACTCTTTCTAAGCTTTAGTTTCTCCTGCTATCTTCCATATTCTTTGCAGGTCATTTTCTATGTTCTTAATCTTAATAGTATAATTCTTTGTGAGCTTTAGTTTCTCTTAGTATCTTCCTACAAATAAAACGGTTAGTAGACAATAAACGATAAATATTCACATCCATATTTTTTGCAGGTCATTTTCTATATTCTGTTTTTTTCTTCTTTATGTACATCTCTAATAGTTTTTTAGGGATTCACTTACTTCATGACCTATGTACATACGTTAGGTTAGTTTAGGTTACTGGGGCCTTCAAAAAACGCACTTAGACCATGAGGTCCATTGTGATAATCTTAAGAATTTGATACCTCTCACTATAATCTTGCAGTACTGACTACAAAGCCATTGACACGAGCTAGGGATATAGAATTTAGCTTAGTGAATTACAAAAGTGCGACTCTAAGTAGGAGAGTCTCTGTTTTGCTAAAGCAGGACACTGCGACAGAAGGAGTATTGGTGATTCCTCTTCGTCATCCTCCATGCAATATCTACAGTGTAAGGAGTTCCTGATATTGAGCCTCGCCTGTGTACATAACCAAATCATAGAATATGCGGTGTCTTCACCATTAGAATTAGAATTTGCATTAGAAATTAGGTATGTTTCTAGACAACACAGTCAGCACCTTGTCTATATTGTTAACAGCATTCTTAAGGTTTGTTGCTCATCTTTTTTTGTTAATTATGTACTTTTCTAATATCATTTTCGATATTTTCGATGTTTTATGCTCTACTACCAAGATCTTATCATCGAATATTTTACGACATTATCTGTTTAACAATATTTTTGTTTTAAATCAGTTTTTCTCGTACATATCTCTCGTATTTTGTATTTTGCTTCTGATTGATTGATTGTTTATTGTTAAGATTCATATACTTACTTTATAAATATACGTAATATTTATGTTTCCTTAAGTGATTTTCATAGCTATTCACACCATTTTCCACACATCTTTGCATATTTAATTCCTATCATTAAATTCTCAGCATAATTTAAAATCATTTTTAAACTGATAATGCCACTTAATATCAATTTCGCATTTTATACGAGAAGTATGTAGAAATTTGTAAAACATATACTTAAGCCTCTCAAGAATGTTTGTAAGTTACACACCATTATATTACTGAATCTGTAACTGGCATTCCAATAAAAAATATTCCCACTATTTGGTATGGCAGGCACACCATCACAGGTACTCCATATTAATGCAGAATGAAACCCTATCAGTTGCAAGTAGAATTAAGCAGATACTTGCAATGACTGGCATGCAAGCACGCAACTCAAAAATATTAAGTACAAATAGCATTAATGCCGCACTGCCACCTTCAATGCAACGCAGTGCAACGCAGTGCAATGATGATGATGGCATGATGAGAAATGGAAAATGAAAAATGAAAAATGTGAAAAAAGTTATTGTATGATGCCAAAGGGGCATTGTTCGTCCTAACGATACAGAAGAACCATCCAATAATAACAAAACAAGCATTTGTCTGCAGGATCTGCTCGCAGAGCTCAAGAACAGCTTAACAAACGTGCCATTGTGCATAATTGTGCGAACTAAGCGCACAACAATGCGTTGTCGTTGTCGTTGTCGTTGTCGATGTCGGTGTCGTCGCTGTGTTGTGTTGCCACAATCAATTCACGTAGTTGCAATATATATACGCTAAGTGCTACTAGTTGCAACAACTTAAAAAAATCTCTATATACAATATACAATATATAATAACTTCTTTTCTGTGTACTCATAGTTCTTGTTTGTTCTTCTTGGCCATGTTTGTAATTTTTCAACAAAACCGAAACACAAAACAACAAAGACGCACATGCGTACACGCCTGACTCGCTCTATTTTGACTAAATAGCGCATGCACCAGACATGGCGCATTTGTTGGCCCATACTGACTGGCTATCTACAGTACTATAGTACTAGGCAGGCCACCATGAATCTGCGACTTCGCAAATATTTACATTTAATACACACGCGGACGGACCCTAAAGCACGAGAAGCAGAAATATTACACAAAAAAAAAGATCGTTTAAAATGTTATTAACATAAAAAAGTATACCAAATCTTCTGGAACCTCTGGTCGAGAAGAAATCCAAATCCAAATAGTAAAAATTAAGCAATTGCTCATACGTTCATCATATAAATTCATATATATATTTATAGGAATGTGCTGCATAATAGATTAAAAAATGAGCAAAAGTTGTGCTTAGTTATGCCATTTGCCATTGTCAATTTTGATCCCAAAATAGAGGCTGTAAAGTGTATACTACACTTTCAGGGTTTGCGCTATGTTAAAGCACTTTTTCTTCCTTTTATGTTATCTGTTATATTAAGTTCTTGGTATGTGTCAGCATGCCATTTATTCGACTTAAAATATATTAGTCTTTTTCTTGGTTTTTCTTTTTATTTGGCAATTGTGTGGTTTAAGTATGCTGGGAAAATGAAAAATTTCTTAGATACGAGTAGTTTATTCGTGAAAAATTAAACTGTAATGAATATCGATTGGTTCTTACAATTAGTTACAGTTTTTGTTTAATTTAAGCACTTTTCATTAGTTTTAATTGAGAATGAAAGGTGTAAGATTAAGTTAAAGCTGGAACAAGAAATTTACTCCTTTCGATAATAAATAAATTACTTGAGCTTCGAATTAACAGAATAGAAAAAGTAACAGAATTTATACTCCACAATTTCTTACTATTCGTACTGTACATTTAACTTCATAAATTCTTACTTTGTTTAGTTTAGATTTCTTTCGACAAAGTTCAAGTAAGATAAATTAATTTCTTAATTCATATTAAGATTGATGCTATACTTATATATAGTTATAGTTATATATGCTATTATATATAGTTATTGATACTATACTTATAAGTTATACTTTTTGACTGATTTAAAACTTATTTGAATTAATGCTATATGCTATATGACAAACAAGGTTTTAGATATTTTAGAAGTAAGACTTTTAGTTACATATCTATAATCTCTTCATATCATTGATAAATTCAATACAACATAAATTAATTATGTTCTTATATCATATTAAGACTGATTTTGAGTTTTTTTAACTAATTTTAAAATTTATTTATATTGATGCTATGGCGAAGCTTCAGATATATCAGTACTAAGATTTTATAGTGACATAAATGGTTCCTTCACGTCAAACAGCACTTCACGGTTTGGTGTTAGTTTTAAAAATCTATTTAGTTGATAGTATTACAAGCGGTTACGATATTTAAGGATTACTACTTCATACTTAAGAACATAATAATGTTTAAAAATAGAGTACATAAAATTTAATTATGATGTGGTTACAACATTTACATGGTTGTATTTACATGTACATATAACTTAAAGGACAATTTTATTAGTTCGAGTGCTCTTTATAAAACAATTGATTCTAGTTTTATATTATTTAATAACGTTTCAAAAACATGTACAATAGTTTATAAATGTACCAATGCTTGTAACTCTTAATAATATTTTTTATAAATTTATGTTATTTAATGTTGTTCTGTTTATTTTTTTTTGGCTTTTTTCTACTCTTTTAGTGCTATTAGTTTAATTTTTAATGTTGTTAATTTTAATTTATATGGTATATTCATGCTTACTTGAGCACTGACTACTTGCGTTTGCGAAGCGAAAGACTTTATTCGATACGTGTATAATTAAGTTAGAAATTCATAACTAATGTGTCATTTTAAATATATATTATAGTTATTTTAGTAAATGATATTGATTTTTTATTAGCATAATTCTTTTCTGTGCAGATGAACTATAGATAGTTATTGCAATGAAATTTTTTCTAATTAGTATATTAGAATTAAAATTGAATCCATTAAAGTGGAAGGAAATTTGTTGAAAAATGAAATTTGTTCGTGTCGTAAAATTCAATTAATCTTTTCTACATCTTTTATAAAAATTGCATTTGTTTTAATATTTTTTATATTTATCTTAACACTTAAATTTTGAACCAAATTGAAATTGTCAGATCAGTACATTTACGGTCAGTTGTGCTAAATTTATTTTAATTAACTTTTTTGCATTTATGGCTTAATTTCTTTTATCGGCAATTCTAACTAGAATGTGAAAAAATAAAAAGAAAACACATTTTTATAAAATTTTTATGAGTTCAAGTATATCGTCGTCGTTGAAGCATAAAAGACATAGTCATACTCGTAGCATATTCACACCTGTATATCTGTATATTAATAATGTTGATAGCACGGTTTCTTTAAGTTTTTAGAATTTTTATTGCTCAAATTATTATTGCGTTTTTTTCTTCTTGTTTATTATTAATATTTCACCACAACATAAAAACACCAAATACGTGCTAATGTACTTAGTTTGACCCTAAACAGATGCAATCAGCACACAGCACATATTTCTCTAATGCATTTTCTCCACATTTCCAGAGTGTGCATCTTGCAGATCGTAGCTTATCTGAGTTGTAATTCGTTGATAGATCGAGAGATCAATCGTACATGGCGTATTAGTACGTTTCTAATTTGTTTATGTGGTTCTTCTTTACTTCTTTACTATTTTATTACTTTGTATTTTATTATTATTATTATTTTGCTTGGTTTCCTTTTATTTTATTTTTTTTTTATATTTTTTATTTTTTTTTTTTGTTAAACGCACATTGCTATTTTATCGATTAACGGTTCAAGTAAGAATTGCATTCTTTATATCGCGACTGCAATTGAAGATATTATTTTCTCGAAGCGAATTGCGCTTCTTTATATCTATGTGTCGGTCTCCCGCCAATATTGTTTGTGCCGTTTTTTGTAATAAATCTTGCACATGTGTCAGCCACCGTTCATCGCAATTATTTGGCATCTGCACTAAAATTAAAATCTTTTAGATGCTTTAAGTTTATTACGAATTGAAATTCTTTTCATTGCTTTTCAATTGCACACATTTAGAACTTCTTTTTTTTGTTTTTGCTCATAATATCTGTTGGATTCCACAGTAAAAGCTTCTTTGACCAAATCAAGGCGTAGCAACAACTGGTTAATACTAGAGCATTACATACCATGAAATAATCGTTTTATGTTCACTAATCAACGGTTTGATTTGTTGATTTTCCCACAAATAAACAAATAATCATGCACAATTAACTATTATATATCCATCGTTACATGTTACCATATAAATACCGTTTTTAAAGTTTTTTTTTCAGTTTGTTAGTATGTTAGTTTCCCTATCTCCGAAATTATGACACTGTCACATATCTCCAATACAGCACACTTAATTTTTTAATTTTCAAGGAAATTTATTATTAATGATTTATTTTATTTTATTTTAGTAATAGAAATGTTTTTACAAACATTGACTGCAAAATTTTTTTGCCAAACTATCTTCTTATTCTTCTTTATTTTAGTGCTGTTATATGCCTTTCTATTTATTTCAGTTTTAGCGCTGTTAGGTAACACTTTACGTTAGAGTGGCTCAACACATAAAAGCATACTTGGGCACAAATAACGGCCCGTTGTAATAAAAAGTGCTGTTTTGGCTGTTATTATTTTTATTTTACATTACATACTTTAATTTTTTTATTGCTGTTAGCAGGTACTTTGACTGCTGTTTATTTTTATATACTTATTTCTGCTAGTTAAACACTGACGGTGTGCATGACGGTAGTGACAGAGTAAATGATTTTTCAATTTGTAGTTTATAATGAGCACAATTTCAATGTTTAACTTAATTACTTTGCTAAATGATAATAAGGGTTATAATAAGGGATAATACTTTGTATCCAACGTCCTAAACTGTAACTATCGTTTTTTAACATAGTTTCTAATATTTATTTATCGAGAAGTTAAGAAAGTATTTAAGTTAAAAATTTGATATAATTTAAAAAGTGTCCATTTTCAAGAAAGTTAGAAAGAAATATTTTGCAATGACTGTAAACTGTTTCTTAAGCATTATTCTCATAAAATAGCAAAAAATATACTTTATATTCTTTTTGTATTCTTAAAAAAATACACACATAATAATAAAAAAATAAGCATCAACCTTAGGCACGCAAATACACGCTCATATATAAACATTTTAAGTGTCCTTAAAACAAATGCACCCCAATTATGGATCTACCAAATGCTAAGCCTGTAACAACCCGCTCATATATTATAACTATAATTTTATGTGTTCACGTGTTGCATCTCCTGGGAGTTTATTAAAGAAATATAAAGCAATAAAAACTTTTTACATTTTCTTGGTAACATCGAAATCGCTTACATGCATTACCTCGTCATAGGTAGACTTCACATAGAGCTCAATATACTTATATAGCAACACGTAATAAAATATTATACATATGACTACTAGCATATAATGTAGTGATATGGGCATTATGTCCCAAATTTGGGCGGGTAACTTATGGTTTGCGTTACAACTCTCATAAACTGATACAATCAACATTTGTAATTTATTTGTAATTTGAAGCAACAATAAGCTAAGTAGATATATGAGAAATACTTATTTTTTGACAAGTTTTATTAATGCAGTTGACAGTTAGTGAATGACACTGTAAATGAGACAAAATTCAACTTAATGAGAGATGATGGGTTTTATTTTTGTCATAAAGTTTAGTAAAGTGAGATTAAAGAAAAAAATTTGTTTCTAACATAATAATATCACTGTTTTATTGTAAGGAATTTGAAAAACTTTTTAATAAGGAAATATACAGTCTGTGTATATAGGCAAATCAAAGGAAACACGATAAAAAATATAAATCAAACATTTTAAAATCTTATTTGATTCACAATATTAGGCAAAGGACTCGTATTTTTAGATTTAAATAACATATTATAATATTAATATAAACAATAATCACTGTCGTTCATAAATATTAACTTTTAAAATTTTTAAATTCATTCAGTATTAGTAATCAATCTACAAATTTAATAAATAAACATGAGTTCATAAAACTATAGACTTAGCTTAAAGCTTCCAATATCATCTTCACATCAAAATTTATCTCATAATAGGTTAGGTTAGGTTGTACCATCCATTCTAGAAAACCTCTAAGACCCATTGATTTATGGTCTTAAATCTTGTTCCTAGAGTGTTTAACCGTTCTTGTGCAGAAAACAGCTGTCAAGCAATTTTTTTTCCTGTTTTCCACAATTACAGTAGAAATAAATAAATGAGAGATTCAATATTCTAGCAAATCATATTTTTGGAATCTGTGAGCTCTCTATTTCATAAGTTCGACCTTAACTACTCCTCAGAAATCTAAAAAATTTACTAACGGACTCTGAAAATGTTTGTGAGTATACTTCTATATGTGACTTTCTATGTGACTGAGTTATTTCATTATGGATCCATCTTTTGCATAAGCTTTAAACCCTTGTGTGCTTTTGTATTGAAACATTACTCTATTAAAATAGATGCTGTTAGTTTAATTATTATTATGTATTATAAACATATTTTCAACAAATACTATTATAGGTATGAATATACCCTCACATAAAGTAGATATAAAGTGAGCTCCCTAATAAACTTTGTACATACACTACACTTCAATGTACGAATATATCCCTTCGTTATTTATTTTTTGTTTATTTATTTTATTTAATTTTGCTATATATAAAAAAGTATACTTCCTGTACAATATTAAGTTCATATACGTATAAATAAACTAAATATATTTAATCTTTGTTTATGACTTTTTACTTATTTGTTGTTTATTTAAAGGCAAACTTAACTTCATCATTTGTGTCGTTTAGCTAACATAATCCTTGGTAATTTTTGTTTTTGACATAACAATTTCATGCTCATTTCCAACAAATAGTTTGATATTTATTTTTAATATTTGACCTCACTTAAGGCTTTCCTCATAATCTCGTACCAAGTTTTTCAATTTCATACACTTTTTGCATTTATTTGCACTGTTTGAATTCCCCCTAAACCATGAGCAAACACCAAAAAACCAAGGAACCAATTGTGTTAAATGCCTTTATTGACATACACAGCACAACGTACTCGATACAAGCTTCGATACAGCCGTTCTCCTGTCAAAGGTACCCTTAGAGCATTTTTCTTAAATTGCACATCTGTCAAATCAGCAAACAAGTGATTTCCGCAAACAATTGAAAAATTGATGATATTAAACAAAACAAAACAAAACAGAACCAAGAGCAGAAACGAAGACTGGATAAATTAGAAAGAACGGGAATGAGTACAAGATGGACCTAACTTTTGGTTGAGGGTGGTTTTACCGCTAACTGTCAACAGAAACGTCAACGTCATTGTACCGCCCCTGTTGCATTTGTTTAATTTTTCAAATTGTTTTGTCTTTCGTTGTAGATTAACTACAGCAAAAAATGCTTAATAAAAAAACTTCCTCTTCAATTGTACTGCCATGATTTTTTAATAAAGTTTTTAAAGCCTAAAAAACATATTGTTTTTTGTAAACGATTTTTTATGATATCATTAAGCACTAAGAGGTTTACTATGGGGTTTTGAAGTAGAAACATAACCGCAAGTGTTAATTTTAAATTATGTGGAAAAACAACTCAAGTGAGATAGGAGCTTTGATTTTATTACTTGTAATGATGGGAATTGAAAAATAACATTAAATTAATGAAAATTATAGCAGAAAGGTTTTAGTATAATCTATATTATCTAATGGGCGGTTTAAGGAAGTTAGTGAATATTTGTGAACAAATAGATTAATAAACTTCTGTTGATTAAGAACTTTATTAGCAATTCACATAAATATTATGTCAAAGAATATCATCTTATAGATCTATTCGGGTCACAGTGCTTTTTTGCATTAAAAAATTATCATTTAGTATTATTATAGGTAAGACAAGTTTAAACTAAAGTTTGGTGTGATATTTCAAAGTACATTGGTATTCTAGGTCATACAAGCCTCTCAAAATTATTATTACCGATAAAAAATCAATTTTGTCTCTTTTACTACAGTCTAGATTATTCTCTTCTTGTTGCTTTAGATTCCTACCAACACACAATATGAATAAAGATCAGATGGAAGTATTTCACCTCGAATATTTCTATCTCATTGAGATTTTAGTCTTAGCTGTGACTTTTTGTCAAAAAAACACCAGCAATCTTGGTTTAATAAATTTATATTATTCAGTTTTTTATGCTATAAAAAGATGGACAAAAACAAGAACTTAGGTTCACATTCGATTTTGAAAAAGAATATAATTCACTATACGAATGAAGATCAGATGAAATTCGGTTACCTCGAACAGTTCGATCTTTTTAAGTAGGTAGCATAGGTTTCGATTTCTTATGGAGTAATCATGTGAAAGTCTATGATTACTAAGAAAAAGTACTTGATTTGGAATATTGTACCATTTTTATTGCTATAGTAAAGTATCATTTAATTTTAAATTACTTTGCAATAAATAAAAATCTACTTTAAATTTAAGAAATTACGAATAATATTAGTACTTGCAAAATAATTATTATTTAAACAAATACATAAATCTAATTTATTTTATTTTTTTTTCTTACAGGACACAACAAAATGACAAGAAAACGTTCGAGTCCATTGGGGCTCGAAATATTAGCATCCATTACATTGGCGCTTGTATTTTTACCCTTGTTAACACAAGCTGGTAAGTACATTTTTATGTTATCATATATTAAATATATTAAGTTAATACCAACGCGCCTTACCTTGCACTTACTATAGTATAAATTGAAAAGACAAGAAACGTGCTACTACTATACTTTACTATTTCCCCCAATAGCATTGCGTGACTTATATGGGTATTTTATAACTATTAAAATGACAATAATTGTGGGTTTATTATAATTTAATACCAAATCTGAAAAAAAAGAAAACTTTCACTTAAAAACTCGCTTTTTATAAAGAATAATGGTGCTAGGAAAAAATTAGGCAATAAAAGCAACCACTCAGTAGAATTTTTGTACCATAACACGTACTACAGATTTTTTTATCACACTATTTTTTTCTGGTATTTACTGTAGTTTTAGTTGTATAACCTTTAACCTAAACTACGGTACAAAAATTGTGGGGGTGACTTCACACTTTATTTCCTAAACAAGCATAAATTCAATCCAGACTAGCCGACATATGTGAGGGTGTCAATGTTTGTTATTTTTATGTGTAAATTAAACAGTATAGACATTAGTGTTGACCTATGCAGGGGTTTCACATAATAAATAAAATAGCAGGAAAAAAATCTATCATCAACGGTAAAAATTTTGAAAACAAACCTACTTTCATACCCTAAATATATTCACTCACCCACATTTCAGGCCGTAAAAGCGAAAAATGTAAACACTTGGCTCAACAGTCATAGACATTCTCAAGATATTCAGACTCGGTTTCATTTACGTTAATGCATGAATTTACTGTATTTTGTTTTTTAAATATCATTGACCTAATGTGTACATTGGCACATATTTGAGTTCACAACACCCACATCAGAAATTTCACTACTTTTATTATTGCTAATTTTTACAATTCGTTTGGATTTTGCACATTATTTGTTGGAAATTTGTTACGATTTTCAAAACAACGCAGAGTGACAAATTACTCTCATCTGTTGGACTTTCCATGCACCAGCAGACGAACTATACCTTTGTGTCTATATGCGGACCATATCCGGGGTCAATAAGTGCAATTTCATTTAACGCATTATTTCCGAATTCGTTACGGGGGTAAATACAGTCATTCTCAATTATACGTTTTAATTCGTTTAAGCACCAAAAGTCCGCTGCCTTGCAGTATAAAAATCCATGACAGAACAAAAATATAAATAAATTTATGCACTGCAGCGAAAATGGAGAGTAATTGCAATGCAAGAAGTGAATTAAATAGCTTAGTAAAATGAAACAATAAAATTTGGTTGCTGCTGCCACATGGATTCGAATGGATTCCCTTTATTTTATTACAAAGTTTCCTAACCCACAGAAAATTCTCCATAGTTGCAACCATCTAACCAACCGTTAGCAATCAATGACTTATGGATATAAATTTTATTAAACATCAATAAATTAATACTACAAGTTTTATTACGACAATTCTGATTGATTTGGTTAATATATATGTTAAAGAAGAAATTTTAATGACGTGAAATTTCTTGTTCGAAGTTTTGATTAAACCTTATAATATTTTTTATTTAAAATTCCGAACATACTTTCTATGCATTGAGTGCTAGATGAAAGCAATCGACACGTTCTACAAAAAAACTATAAACCACGTTCAAAAAAGAAGGACATAGATTAATTTTATTAATAAACTTTAAAGCATTTTTAGGCTTAAGTTTTCAAACAAACTCTCTATAAAGTGAAAGTCAGATAAAAGCACACATCTCGTTTTAATAAAATTGCAGACTACGTTCAATGTAGATGTATGCTCATTAATCTGTACTTTGAGAGAGGACAATTAGCTAAATAATTTGAACAACCAAGTTATTTATCCCAATTCAGAACTCTTTAAACTCGAAATCTTAGCAGCATTTTTGTATTTACTTTTAAAGACTTCTCCCACATACCTTCAACTCCTTACCTCGTCTTGAGTATAAATATAGTCTACAACGAAACCGACGAAAGAAATTATATTTTGTACAATAAATTATGTTCAATTTATGTGTTCAGCCCTCAATTCAACTCAAATGTATTAAAACATAGTGAAGAATAAATTAATAAAAATTATCAACGGCAGCAATGGCTATGCCAACATAAAATAATAATTGGCGAATAAGTGTGCCGTTAGACTTTAAAACTTTTGTGGAAAACATCGGTATATAAACCTTATACAATATTAAGAAAGTGTATTGCCTTGGTAGTGAATTTTACACACCAACTTCAAATTAATAATATGGGCAAAAGATTTCCATATAAATAGAAAATTTTTGCTAGTAATATATATATAATTTATTATCGCTTTTAGCATAATATATTGTAATATAACTTCTTTTTAGTATCAAATTAATTACCTCAAATTCCTGTGATAAAAATATTAAAATGCACTTGACCGCAAAAGCAGATATCAAAATTTTTTCCTTTCTCTGCAGCGCTCATTGTGAGGATTTTTACAGACAGCACATATAGTATCTGTTCGGTATCTATCTTCTCCATTATTGATGCCATAAAAATATAACTGCATAAACCGCATTATTATTTTCAAGAAATACTAATCAATCGAACAATTCCTTCCGCATATCATTGATTATAATGAATTATCTGCCTACATTAAATCTATGGACACACAAAACGTATTAATTTTTAATTGATTTTTTTAATACTGTTAGTTACTATATTTTGCCCCAGTGCCAAGATTTTAGTTAAATGAAAAATAACTTTTTACTTCTTAGAAAATGTATCTATTAGAATGTATCTATTATTGCAGCTTTAATGCGCGTATACAATATTTTTCTCAAGGAAGTTATTTGCAATGGCAATTTTTAAGCTTTTATAGTTCTTGCGGCTTTATAATTTCAGTTTTGTTATTTTAATACCGCAACTATTAACTTCACGAGTATATAAATATATACACATAGTATATACTGTATACTGCATGTATATAGATTTTTATTTTTCTTAAGCCACACCAGCGCATACAAATTCATCGACTTTAAATTTAATATGTATTTTTGTTTTCAAATAAAATGCGAACTGCAACATTGCCATAAACATAATCATCACCAACATCTTCAGCTACCTCAGTACCTCAGATGCATTTAGGTTTTCGTTAGATAATTGATATCCCAGTGAATTTAACAAGACTTTAAATAAAATTCCTAACGGCTTCAAGTCAATTTCAGTCAATTTCAGTCAATTCAGTCAACTCAGTCAACTCAGTTTTTGACGTGTTAACTTTCACATATATGTAAATTAAATGCGAAGCATAACTTGTAAATAAAAATCGAACACAAACAATCTTCAGAAGAATAGAGAAAAAAGTTAAACATTAACTTAAAAGATACAAAATGTAATGTATTTTATGATTCTATGCTTTTTTATGTACTTTTTTTATATGTATTTAAAGAATTTCAATTTTACTGAAATATCGGTCAGACAGCAGCGCGAGTAACCAATACACCAAAGTGGCGTGTAGTCAAAATAGAGACGCTGCTGACTATGTCAATGTTTCGGACTTCAGAGCAATGTTTGTGATATGATAACTCCCTAAACCTTAACTTGTTGACCCATTTTAATTTTATGAGTTGCTTTACGAGTAACTGCATTCTTCTATATGTGCCTGTAGTGCACTATAGTGATGATGTTGGTGTTAGCATTGCTAAGTACATGTAACATACATACGAGTATTTATACGAATACCGTGTAAATCTAGAATTACAAGAAGATTTATATAAGAAGTGCATGTAGAAGAGGAAAATATGTACAAAATTCTTAGAAATTTCATTAACACAAATGTGTCTGTCTATAAACTACGAGATTCAATATTTGTTACCTTCGTCCGCCAGCCACTTTTATTGTTATTTAACTATAGTAGTGCCAAACATTAATATCAGAGTAAAGGAATCTTTTGTCACAACTAAGAAAAAATCTCAAAGTCAAACATTTTGTAAGCATGAATGAAATTCAAACGGTGTATGAATTTTTACGCGCCTTTCTTTAAAAAAATCTGAAAAAAAGATCCAACTTCTTTTACCATTTCCAACCAAGTGCAAATGTAACTAACAAATAACTTTTAAGTACGAGTAATAAGTACGAGTATTACGTAGGCTTCAAACACATACCTTTTTTTCTGTATATAGATTATGTATTACAGATACTAACAAGAAGGTAATAATAATCACAATTTGTGGTTTTAGTTAGCATAAGCATAGCTTATGTTTAGCTTAGTATTAGAGAACCCTCTTTATGAGTTAATATTTGTAATGACTTGCTAACGTAGTTATGACTGCAGTGCATGCCCATTTTTTTTGCAAATTAAGTTTATAAAGAGGTTTTTTCGAATAGTAGTGAACTACAACAACAAAAATTTTATTTTTTATATTATTTTAATTAATTGAATTTTTGGCTGCCCAAAATGCTGTTTCGAGTATTGCCAAACACCCATCATCAGTGATCTTGGAAATATTCTTGTATTTAATTATTCGTAAATAATTATTTTTTTTTAAGACTGCAAGTACTAGGACTCGAAAGAAATTAGTTTATACAAAACATAAAAATTTATTTAATAATTTATTTAAACACTAAGGCAACAATTAAAATATCCAATCCAAATAGAAAAACACAAAAGACTCTATATAGTAACTTTTTCTCTTACGTTTTAAGAATATTTAACTAAAAGAATATTAGCAAAAAGATTTAAAACTAAATATAACAACATATATTAGATAAAAATTTTTATTTTAAACAAAAATATAAATTAAATCACTACTTCATTTGAACATCATTAATGTGTCTGTCTCATCAGCACATCAATCTTCATAAAAAATATTTATTTAATAACAAAAAAAGATAACAAAATAACAACTCAAGCTGTGCATTAAACCAAAAATAAAAATGTTTAAATTAAATAATTTAAAATTAAAATGGCAAACAATTTAATTAGTCATACAAACTAATATAGTAAGTTAAATTATGGGAAAGTCCGTTTCGAAAAGAGAATATAAATAAAAATAATTTATTAAAAACTTCCAAAAACCAAAAGAAATTATGGCATATAAATAAAATATATAATAATAAAATAAACAATTTAAAACTAATTTGAAATTTTACACATAAAGCTTTTTGATATATAAAAATTTAAATTTAAGCACTTAAAAAAATTTTTTATTTGAAATACTATATATATATATATTGCAATCAAATTAAGAAATCGCGTCATACATAAATAACCGTAAGTCAAGTGTTCAAGCTCATGGGATTGATTCCCATGAAGTGCTCTACATATGTATAGAGCACTCAAGAATATATGGTATATAGTCATTAAACATTTCAATTAAAATGAATTTGTATATGTTATATTCCAATACATTGCATTATATAAATATATATAAATATATTTTATATATAGTTAATATATATTATATTAAATATAATATAAATATAATATGTAATATAATATAATATATATAATAATATATAAATATATATATTTATATATATATATGCACAAATATATATATGGATTGTAGTTTTTCATGAATTCACTTTTACTTGAAAAAATATTTTACTTACTTTAATAAAATTAACACAACATATCTTTACATTTAAAACTCACTTTCTGAGGATTTCAAGATCAATTGCAAGATTTCTCGTTCAAAAGCATCTTCGATTTTATTAAAATATGGGAATAGTCTTAAGCCCTTTGCGTTTCTTAAAGGAAGGGTAATGGGTAAGGAGGCTTCAATTTGTGCTTAGAGACTTCACAATAAAATATATTTCTTTGTAAGGATCTCAGTTAATTCCAATTTTCTATTCAATGCTAGCAAATCTCTTAAATTTTTTTAATTTTACACAATAACAAATTAACAAAATAGCAGATAACAAGTAGATTTTTAAGTACTCTTTAAGCAGACTTACTTTCTGGATTACCCCTTGACCCAATACCTTCGATGTTATGTTCAGAATTATTATAAGTCCTCTGAATTTTTTAAGCAAAAAGTTTCGATCAGGTAGACTCTTTCTATCTATCTTCATATATTTGGATTTTTGAATTGTTTTTTAAATTTCAAAAAAAATATATTAATTCATTAAATAAAATTTCTCACGCACATAAATCAATCAATTCAAAATACTAAAAAATTCATTAAAGTAAATTTTTGGCAATTTTTATTGGTTTTTTAGCTATTTAATAGTTTAATGAATTTGCTTTACTTTAATTTAAATAACCTTAAAATAGTTTAATGATCTCTTTTATAATATTATTAACGCATAATTTTTTATAAAAATAATAAGCAATTAATAAAGACAAGTTAAAAAGAAACAATTCAAAGCAAAGCAAAATGTAAATTATTATTGAAAAATAAACAATGCAATTTTAGATACAATAACTTAAAATTTTATAAATTCGTATGCAACTTGCTGTGGCTTCCTTGAATTATGCTGTGAAAACCTTTTCACATGCAAAGAGCTTGTTATTAAAGTGTCAAGTTCAAGCTCAAAGTGAGGCTCAAACTGGCATTCGCGTCTGCGTCCGCGAGCTCACGCTTATACAGTACTGAAGTTACCATAAAAAATCAAGCTCAAGGTCAAAGTCATGATAGTACGTACCCAAAACAAATTTTTTGTTACTTCTTCCATGCTTCAGCAAAATAATAACTGCCAAAGTTAAAGCCGACCGTCCAACTATCTTTTGATTACCAGCTTCAACAAATTCAACAAACAGCAGCTTAAAAACAATCCCCAAAATAAAATAAAGTAAGTTACTTCAAAGACTGCAGCTTGTTACACATAGGTCAGTTTATTTATTTATCTATCTTTTTTTTTTTTTTGTTGTTTTGTTAAGCGCTACTTCATAGTTTTTGGTACTTATTTTTTTTTAATTTTGTACAGTTTTTTTTATTATAATAGCAAATTAAACTACTGAACGCCATGGCATCTCAAGTCGCCTAATGCCATAACAAAAATAAAACATAAAACAAAAAAAGTGCCATAACATCGCACAGCTTCAGTAGCTGCGGCAGATTATAATTTTATAATGATTGAAGCAAGCACTCAGTTGCTATGAAATGGCATGATCCATAATGGAGCGTAGTGCAAACTCAACTACAGATAAAAATTTGCTGTTAAGCGTACTTATGAACGTCGTGGCAAACTGCTAACTGCTAACTACTAACTGCTAGTCGCTGTTTACTGCCACTACTTGGTATTTTTATCATTATTGTTATTATCGTTCTGTATTAAACTTTATTATTACTATTATTATTAGAAGTAGTTTACATCTTCTTGTCGTTAAAGCTTCTACTCGCATAATAGAGTGTGTATCAGCGCTGTTTTGAAGGGGCGTTTTCATCAATCAATTGAGCTAACAACGCTTGTTTTATTGATGAGGATCATTATGCAGAACAACTCTGCTGCTTATGCTGTAGTCTCTACTTAAAATACTTTATCCGTTTATTTTGGCAGCCAACAGGTGTTTACTAACTTGATTTTGTAAAAGATATATATAGTTTATGGTTCCATGCAGTTAGTTTTTAGGTTTGATTTATGGCAAAATGCTTTGCCAATATTTGCTTTTCCGCTGTGTAGCTTAAATTGGCGCACCTACATACAAAAAAAAATAATTTGTAAACAAAATACACAAATTTAAGCTTCCTTATATACACAAAAAATTTTTTCCTCCATATTTTCAATCTATCTTAAGATTTCCAGCGTATAGAATAGTGGTATTAAAATATTTAAGTAAGAAGTCTTATAAGTTTTTAAGTCCAAATAAGGCGAATGAACTTTGCCAGTGAAGCACGAAATTTCATAGAAAAAATATAGCAAAAAATAATAAATTTAACCAAAATTACTTAACAGAATTATTATTATTTTCTACTATTTTTCATATATTTTATATTATGTTGTTATGATTTTTTGGATATTCCTTTCTTAAGCACTTTGCTAAGCCCCACTTGACTTTGTTTGCTTATGCGTAAACGCAATATTTGATGTCATTTGATGAGCTTACCATTAAGTTCGGAGGCTGAGTATATTTTCTAAATCAACTCAAGCATGCGCGTCTTCTAGAATTTTCATACATCATTGCTTCTTCAAATGTTCTCAATGTATACACTTCTTTCCCAATTCTTCTTAACTTTAGCAAAGTAATCAAATGCTTGCTTAATTGCAAATCTTAAAAATAATAAAAAAATAATAATAATAAATTTGAAAGTGAAAAAACTATAAATTATGAAAATCATCATCATTGCTCAATATTGAGTTATGAGAATGGTTCATAATTAACTTATCGTTCTAGTTTAAGTGCTAAAGCAAAAGGTTTATATTACAAGCCCGTCTTGCCTGAGGATACACATAAATTATTTTTTTGCTTTTGGAGTTTCTCTTAATTAACTTATCTTCTGTTACTATACGCTAGTATACTATCTTTATATTTAATTTAATTTTAATTACATTTACAAGTATTAAATTTTCTTCACTTAAATATTTTTTTTTTTTGGTTTCTTAGCACTTTATTTAATTATACTTACATCTCTGTGGCTAGCGCTTTTCCGAGAACTTTTTGAGTCGCCGACACGAACCTCAAAAATTGAAACTCCACTTATTGATACATTGTAGCAATTACAAACGCATTACGGATTTTTTTTTACATTTTTGTTGCTATTTATACCAAAATTTATTTTAAGTACTTTTCTATACGTATTTTTTTCTTTCATATACAATAATTTGTTCTTTTCATTTACATAAGTCCGGAAGTTGTTAATTATTGGGTTTTTATATTAACACCGCGCAATTGGATTCTATTACATATAGTTATACATTTTAAAGTTCAATGAAACTTTAAAGATAACCACATGTATTAAGATTTATAAATACTTTGTCAATATCTGTGTCAAATTAGAACAGCAGTAAATCATATCTTGGCTAAAGATTTGTGATGAATAATATTTATTGTGCTACATATGTGATATCTTATTCTAAATTAACCCACAATCTCTTAATTTAACTTCCAACAAATATCGCTAAGGACATTGGAGTCTATATAGTCTATATAGAGTCTATATAGATATAGCTCTTAACATGGTAAGCCTGTTTAAATTACCCACACCTAACTACCCCATCTTAGCAAAGAATACCGCACACCTTACTAAACAATAATAATATAGTTAGAAACAATATATAGAATTTTAATTGGTTTTTATAATATTAAGAAAAGTAACTGTGCAAAATCTATTTTATATTAAATACTTTTGTAGTTCGAAAAAAATAATAATTTACAAAGAATAAATTAATTTGTACAGCTGTAGTTTATGCGTTAGTTCTAATTAATAACATATCAAGCACAATTAATAGTACTATTAATTTGAATAATGTTAATGAAGTGTACTTAGGCTTAATGTATTAGCACGCAAGTCCCCGATGCAAATTAGATAGGGTACAATTCTTTACACTTGCAGTTTTAAAAATAACACACGTACAACTAAACCAATAGATGTTTCTAAAGACCACTGATAATGGATATTTGGAAATATTCTAAACGGTTTTATGTTATTTAATTTGGGTTTGAGTGTAACAAAATTAATGGAAAGCATTTTATCCTATTTTTTAATAATATTTTACTTATATTTTTAGATTTAGTGTTTTGACTATTTTGATGTACAATCCTTGGATAAACTATAGAAATTGCTGGGCATAGTTCTAGTAATATCCAGGCAGGACTTATATTACTGACTTATATTATTTCATAATACTACAATCTTGAAATAAAAATTCTTTCTTGGAATTTGCTATCCAAATAAATTATGTACGAACTATAAACTAATTGAAAAGAAATTCGAATATTTCCTACAAGGCCGCTGATAATGAGTACTTGGTAATACTCGAAATAGCGTTGTATAGTCAGCCAAATTTCAATAAATAACTAAATAAATAACTAAATGTTTGTTCTTGTCTTTTCTTTACTATTCGATTACTGTCAATTTTTAAATAGTTTCTTTTCGTCATTAAGACGCGTCACTCTCGTCCAGAAAAAGTTAACATTAAAAGAAATCCTGTCTGTTTGGGTTATATATTAGATATGGATTATGTTATAATCATACCATTATGCAATATCCTTTACTCACAAGAACCTGAAACGAATCTAACCACAATACTTCATCACAACCAAAATATTATGATCTTTACCAAAAGTATAGCCACACCATTTACTATACACTTAACTTATGATACTTTGAAATACATATGACCAGAATGTCTAATTAGAACAAAGTTAGAACAGGACATCCTGAATAATTTCGAATTGCATTATGAACAATTTTTCACTTGAATAATATTAATAAATATATTATTGGACATATAAAATACATTCATTGGTTTAAAAACTTTAGGGCAACCGATTTCAAATGCAATACCAGTAACATTTTGGCTACATATCATATACTATATATTAATATTAACTATATCTTAATATTATTATTTTGTAATTAGTTCTTGAGTTTTTAAACGATTTTAGCGAGGCTATAAACAAGTTGAATAGCATTAAAAGGATTTCGCCGTTGATATATTAATTAAGGACGATAATTGTTTGAATTATTTTTGTACTCATTCTTCTCTTTCAATATAAAAACTAGAACATATTATTCTAATTGGAACTGTTTATTATGCTAACCTCTTTATAAGATAAATTCTTATTATCTATCCCTTAAATTACATTAATAATGTGTCTCTAGTTTCTGCTATAAAATATTTAAAATATGATCATCCGATGAGAATTTTCTGAATTAATAATCAAAATATTAAGCTAAACTGATTATAAATTATACGAGTAACTTAATTAATATTTTTTAAATGACCAAATATTCTCATACATCAAAGTTCGATGAACCATAAAAATAATAATTTGTGATTTGATCAATTCTTCAATACAAAAGATCGCAAATCAACTCCAATCCCAATTTCTTTCATTATTAAATTTTAACGTAAACGAAGTCATAAAAACGCTGTATAGCTTTTGAACGTTTTTTAATTATTATCGCTTTGAGAAATCGATTAAATAATTTAATTTAGCAATTTTATTAATACAAAATGATCAACTTGCAAATATGTGAACTGTTTTTTGGCAGTAGACAGTAAATTAAAAATTAAAAATTTAAGAAAATAAAATTTGAAATGAAAACAACAAAGTTCAAAAACCTCAACGGTACCGACATTAGCAAAAACTAACGCCTCCCTGTAAAAATACAAAAACAAAAACCCACCAAAAGACAATAATAAGAGTAACAATGCTAACAATAATAATACAATAATCATAACAATCACAAAATTGTTTGCAAAAAGTGTATCTACAAAAAATATGTATCTATAGATGTGGGTATTGTATATTATAAACATCGCACATAAATCGGCCGACAACGGCAAGACAACGGTTTTAAGTAAGCAGCCGGCCGGTTGGTTGGCCGGTCTAATAAGCAAAGCACGACATTTGCCCGAGTTTTTTGCTTGAATGCCTGTCAGTAACGTACTCGTATCTATAGTTGATACTACAGACCCACTAACAAACTTCATAAACAAATTTATATTCCAATGTATTCAAATACACAAAAACGTATATGTACGGGTATGGGTACGGGTACGGGTATGGGTATGGGTATTAATAAAACAATCTTTAAGTTTTGCGGTTGCCACCCAAAACAATTTATTAACTAACAAGTGTACGGTCGAATGAATTATGAGCGCAGATACACAAGCGCACCAACACAAAATGCAAGATACGGACTACAACAGACTACAACAGTCAATGTGAATTATAAATACGAATTTCATTGTCAAGGTAAAAAAATGCTCTGATATAACTTTTATATACGACTGCACATACATATACTCCCATATAAATAATATGCAATATTATCTTTTATTTTTTTATGATATTACGAAAATATTTGTGTTTAAATTAAGTAATTTTTGAGCTTAAGATGTGTAACAGGTTTTGTGCGCTTTTCTTTACGCTTAGCCTATACAACCGTTATAAGAAATTTATATCTTTATTTATTATCTGCTTGGGTTACCTGCTACTCTCTGCTACTCTCATTGTTAATGAAATTAATTTTAATTTCCCATGAAACATTTAAGTATCTTCAAGTACAATGCGCATGCCACAGTTCCTTGCACTTGTACCAGAAATGGGACTCGATAAAGATAAAGATCAGCGCGCTCCGACCAAAATAACTTCATTATGTTATGCGCGTATGTAAAACGCCTGAAGCTGCGCGGTGTAGGCACTTTTGTTATATATATCTCCTTTAAATCGCTGAAATAATTTACTTCAACTTAATTTTTGTACTTGTAGTTATGAAATATAAAACACAAATTAAATTAAATTGCTTTGACTGCAGTTGAGTTCAAACGTGCGCACAGCTTTGGCGGCTTCTTTTCCGGTCTACGCTCGCGATACTTTTTTTTTTTGAAGAGATACTTTTTTTGAAGAGATACTTTTTTTGTTGTGACTTTTGTAGTCTCAAATGTAAGTCAAAGTATGACCTGCAAAATGAAGTGGTTATTAATTTTTGGAAAATCCATTTATTATTTCTTCTTTTTTTTTTTTGGTAAAAAATTTTTTCTTTCTTTTCTTTTCAATTTTCAAGAGGTCAATCCACTTTTAATGTAAGTCGGTATTCTTTTAATTTTTTTGTATTTTTGGTCATAGTAACTAAACGCTTAACTTACGTATTATTGTTATATCGCATGGGTAAACTTAATCCAAATTATTCTGTAACTAATAGGCAATCAAAGACAGTAATTTTGGAAAATATGAATTTTAAATCCATAAAAATAATTCTTTCTTCCCACATTTTTGCCCCTTTAATAATAATTTAAAAAATTTTTATTATTATGTTAAAATTCTTTGAGCTAGTGCACTTGAGCACTTTTATTCTTTTTTTAACTCAAGGTACTTTCAAAACCCCTCTTTACGCCTTGACTGAATTATTGTTTATCACTTCATCAGAGTAAGCAATAATTGACCACAGCTCTGCATACTTCCCCGATAAGTCTGTAACCATTTTGAGAATTGATAACGCGGTGTTGGTAAGTTTGTCAATTTTCGCAACTAATTTCAGGGCTCTATCCTTTATGTATTTTTTGATGAGTTCAGTCTTGAGGTCCCTGAGGATGTCATTCGTACTAATGTACCGTGGTACTTTGAAAAGTCTTCTCAGAGCCTGACTTTGTGAATTTCTAGCTGGCTAAAAATTTTATATATATCATAAATTTATTAATTAATTTATATAAAATAATAAAATTTAATATTAATATATGTATGAAATAAATTATTTTTAATCCATAAAAATAATAGTATAGTTTTTTAAATAACAAAAAAGACTGATGTGTTTGCAAATATCGGATTTGCAAAATTTTTGGAAATGCTATACATTCTCCAAACTCCTAGTGACACTAAACTCAACTCTAAAGCTGACGTACAACACTGTGCTCAGGTATTTAAAAACATCTTCAACAAATGCGGAAGAGAATAAATATATCTTTCCTATATATGCCATTTTTATATCTATTGTCATAGTATTGTATAATTGTTTTCTATATACATATATATAATTCATGTGTCGATGTTAATGTATTTTATAATTGTTTTTTTGTTACATTGTATTAACATTTTATAGTACCCTGATGATGACTATAGATTATAGTCATAATATCGGTTGAAAAAAATCATTAAAAAAAAATAAAAATTTTTTGAAAAGTTTGTTATTTAACCATTGACCAATAAGACCGTAAAAAAAAAATTATCAAAGTTTTTAATAAAATTTTCAAGATCTTAAACAGGCTAATTTCTGTGATATTGGTTTTGTCGATATGATTTTTTGCTTTAAGAACCAAAAAAATCGTATCGCGGGAAGAATATAATCTTCATGTGCAGCGCGATATTACATAAAGAGACATATATGGAGAGATGATTCTTTGGATTCAAGACACGAAAAAGTCGTGTCAAAGAGTAAGGGGAATATATTTTCAATATTTAACGCGATACAGTGTAACATGATTCATATAACAACCTTTATTCTATTAAATATACTTCTGATATCTAATATGCCAATGTATCTATGAGTCTAGTAATTGTGGTAGATCTTTTTTTCATTTTTATTTGATCATCTTTATCAAACTTGTGAAAAATCTTTCGTAAAATTTTTTTTCCTTTTTTGTACATCAGTACCTTATAGAATATATCAATATGTCACAAACATCTTGACGAACTTAATATACACCAATTCATCATAATGTGAATATTGTGGGTATAATGAAATAAACATAATCCATCAAAAAAGAAATGAGTAAAAAAATGCAATATTAATAAAAACATGATAAGCAATCAATGTTAATATAGAAGAGAAAGAAACCTGCAAGTCACCACAACAAAAAGGAATATATTTACAAATAGTTAATAATATAAAATTATAAAATACTATATATAGCTATACACTAGTTTCGCTGTCACGAACGCCAACGCTCCTTTATTTATCATGTTTTCGCATTTTTATTTAAAAATTTATACATTTTCACACATAAAACATATTTGTTTTTAGTTTTTATTTAGCATTAATAAGGAACGACAATGTTTTGGCTAAAATAATAAATTATTAATGCCCATATTGACAAATTGGCAACAAAACGCGCACTTGGTGGCCACTGACCACACCATCGTAGAAGAGCGAAATTTGCATAAATCCAATTGACCATCAATTGACTAATCGGTGTCGTTCTTCAAGTTTTTTTCCAGACTTGCATAAAAATTGTGAATAAAAATTGCCTTGCCTATCTTAGGCAAGAAATTTTTGGTAAACACCTAAAGAATGTTTTTGTGAAGATTTATGATAAATAGTATTTAACAGATACACGTTTTAGGCAAGACCAAATAAACTTAACAGCATATTAAATGATTTTAGCTTAAAGAAAAAAAAAATTATTACTTTTTTTTCTCTAAAAAAAGTCATATTTATGCATTTTCCTAAACACTTTGATTAGAAAGCTTTCTTGTGATTAATTTTTTTTTTGTGGATCTCAATAACTTCATACAAAGTCCCAAAAAAACGAAATCTGAGAAAGTTATGTCCTAATTACACATGGTTCACTTTAATGATGCGGCACATTAACCCACTAGACACTATAGAGAACCTAAAAACGAAAAGTTTAAATTAACTCACAACTAAATTCGTGTCATTAGCGGCTAAAATTTAGATTCTTTTAGAATCAAAATAGGTGAGTGGCTTTTAATACTAACTTAAATGATTTACTCGTTCTGATAATTAACAGGCTAAAGACTTAACAATTTTATGGGATTTTTTTTATTACTTGTACATAATCTCTAATAGAAATACTAATACTTGGAAATACTAACAATGAGAACCGCATCCAACTATATAAAAAGTTATAAGTTTATAAGTTTTTCTTACTCTGTATGGGATAATGCAATGAACTTATAGGTTAAAAATAACTAATCACTACACAGCTGCATATTGCAAAATTTAATATCTAGTATAAGCTGAGAAGAGTTAAGTACATTGAGAGGAATTAAAATTAATTAAGAATTTTCACTTTTAATTTTTTTTTCACTAATGTTCAATGTTAGTACTTCTAATGCACTATTGCTGTATTGATTTGACCAAATCAATTTTTAACGTAATTTTCTAATTAATTAGTGGTTAAATAAAAACTGTGTAGTATACTCGTAGCCGTACATTAAAACTAACAAACAATTTTCTGCTAATATTATTTTTCATTTTTTTCCTATTTAAATTCTAACTATTCTAACTACTGCCAGATTTGGTACTTTCCATTATCGTTTACTGATATATTGGCAGTTTATATTTCTTATAGTATATTTTTGGTAGTGAGTTTACAGTAAAAGCACACACTTGTTACTTGTTAAGGTAGTGGAAGTTTATTTCAGGTTTCCTTTTCACAAAACTATTAAACAAAATACACATATGCTTAACCTCTAAGATCATGACATCTTTGTTTTCTACATGTTCAACGAGAGAGAAATCGGCAGCATGCACTTCGAAAAGAAGGAACCAAAATACGGCAAACTAACTAAAAAGGAGTTTTATGCATGGAACACTAAAATGGCAAAAGTTCTTAGGCGATTGGATGATAAAGTTTGTTGTATTTTTGTTAGCATTAAATTCCACACATTCTTGGTCAATGGTCAATATTTGACAAAACGTTTGCGTGTGCTATCTTCTAACATATTTTGCAGATATTCATTTATGTGTCATTTTTGGAAAGACTAATTTAACAGACGCCATAGGCCATATAACGTTTTAAATAAAAAATGAGATGTTGTTTGAGAGACAAGTATTAAAATAAAAAATATAAATCATTTACATTTACAGTATAAACAAGATTTAATAAAAAACTTAAACGTTTTGAAAAAAAAATATTATTTTCAAATTAACTCAACAAATTGTGCAGTATATGGTAGCATATCAATTATTTGAGTTCACTTTTTAATCCGAATCACTTAGAATTAGTTTCAACTTAAAAAATTCAATTCAAAACTTTACTTATTTATTTTCTTATTGAAACCAGATACCAACAAATACCAACTCACTTATATGCATGAAAAAAAAAATTCAATCAAACTGTATCTAATGAATAACCAAAGGGGCACACAATTAAGCTAAGTAACGCCAACAGATACAAATTTCTGATATGCCCATAAGATACACATTGAAGATATGCACTTACATATAAACGTTTATTTATGCTGTTAACCAAATTACACACATAAAGCATGTTTGCACAAGAAATATTTATGAACGATCACAACATTTCATACGATTCTTGTATTCGTAGTTAGAAAAATGTCATTGAAATCGTCGTTTGTTACTTTACTAGTTTGATATCTGCTTCTGCCTATCCAAAAAAAAACAAAAAAACAAAAAACAGAAACAAAAAAAAAATTTCAGAACTAAACTTTCTACAACATTTCTATTTGCACAACATCAGCAGATACATATGTAAGAGCAACAAGTACAACAACAAAACTCCATTAGAACGCAAACGCAAGCCTAAGCCCGGTTTTTGTCTGCATACATAGGAGCATCTCGCATCTATAGCATGCCATATAGGTTAGAATTGATGACATTTGATATTTAGTGCTCATACAAACCATACTCGTACGTATTACTATTTACCTTGGTAGCGGGTTATGGTACCTTGGAATTTCTCTGTTTCTCTGTCCAGTACGAAGTTTGATAAATATTGCAAATATTTACCGTTGCCACACGCCAAATGACAACAAAATTTATGCTCAAGCAAGTGGTATTATTAGTTTTTCATATAAATTTATTTTGTTTTTGTTTTTTTTTTTTGATAGTACATATATTTTATAATGCATCCAATTAAGGATGGCAGCGGAAAGGAATTTTATTAAAGATAAGCTCGTGCTCACCGTATCAATTACGTATCTACTGATTGCTAACAACCGCAAATCGTATGAAATGTCTTCTTATGTTAAATATTGATCTTAAAATTTTATTAATTTCTATTTTTATGATGTGTTTTTATTATTTATTTTTAGGTGTTAAGTTTAATTTATTTTTAACTAACCTAGAAAATCTAGTTTTGGAACTACTGAATGCTATTGATTTTATCGTACTACAAACCAGTACTGTGAGAAAAACAGAACTGTAGAACACGCAAACGTCTTCGATACTTCTTAATTCGCACTTGATAAGCTGTTGAATTATTAGACAGATATTCTAATTTTGAACAAGCTGTCTTCATCAATAACTTTATACGATTTTACGATTTTAGACACTCGTATTTCTTAAACTAGTTTCAGTCTAAATTGAAAGGTTCAATGATTCAATGATTCAATATACGATGTACGAGGTACGATGTATGGCCAGTATAATCACGAAAGAAACAGATTAAGTCAATGAGCTGCTCATAAGAGGCTTCCAATTTATTAAAATTAATTAAGCACCTTTCAGTGGTTGTTTATTAAGTATTAAATGAATTTAGATAAGCTTTTATTTTATTTATTATTCATTAGAGCGCATATCATTTCTGACATTAATAATAGATAGAATTACGATAGAAGTGCAATAGCTTTTTATAAAATGATTATAGCCCCCAGGGTGTAATCGATGTAAGATTTATTCATAATAAAAGTCTATAAGTATATACAATATGTTTGTATTAACATTTTAGATTTAATTAAAAAGATTTTATACGGTTTATTATGGAACCACAGAGTTATGCATTTTTTTTCAATTTAAAATAATGTCAATTTATACAATACTGTAGATAACCGGCAATTGTAAGATCTGTATAGGTTGTAATAAAAATAATGAAGATTAAAGACTGTTGTATTCAGAAAGTAGAAAGTACAATGATTAGTTGATTCTAGTGATAGTAGAGCTATCTCATGTGCAGTACCTGATACCAGTATCATACCAGTATCAGGTACTGCAGTAACAGTTGATATAGGAGTGTATTATAGTTTAAAGACCTATATTTAAGACTCCCGCCAGACTCATTAGTTAAGGAATTACAACAGACGGCGTAAGCACCATTTTTATATAACACAACCGGTCATGTAAACCAATAGTTTAAAAACGAACATGTACGCTTGATTAAAGAGCTTATTTTTTGAACACCTATATTTGGGTTTGCCTCCAGACGTATTAGTTCAGAAAGTATAAAAGAATTCATAACATTTTAACACTCACATTATATGGTAAATAACGAAACTCTACTGATTGTTATACATAATAAAAATTCTATAGATTCTATATAAATTTATTGAAAATAATAGAGTGTCTTAAAGTATTCGATTATATTTATGATATGTTATACCTATAAATATCAGCATAAACATTGCTTGTTAGTGCATCTGAAGTTTTTAGTTGTATATTTTTATTTGAAGAAATACGTCTAAGGACTGAATAAATATCACAGTACTCTAACCAGTACAATATATATTTTATTCGTACAACAAACTTTTAAACTATATTTATTTCGCTAAGTACAAAGTTTTACTTAATAAAGCAATTTAATATTTTATTTGTAAGATGTATATACACATATATTATAAACAGAGGAGTTCACTTAGAGCTTGAAAACGGTTATATTTTTTTAAGGGCGAAATAACTTATTTAAGAAACCTAGGTAAAGACTTTGTCGCTATAATAAGTACAAATAATAAAAAAGCAAATACTGAGTAATAAGAATCAGCGAAATAAAGATTTTCTTGCTAACATATATTTACTATGCCTCGCTCTATAAGAAGCCCGGAACCCTGACAATTTCTGTGTTAGTCATTTATATCCTCGTTATATTAAATTCAATTATTTTTATTAACATAGAATGATGTACCAACGATTAAGAATTAAACAAGTAAACAATATTTGTGTAAAATACCTTTGTGTACTCGTATTCACAGATATTCTTATGCAATACTATTTATTTTATACCTAAAATCACTAATGCACCCATGTTGTCTTAAAAAACCTATTGTTTTAGAACATTTACACGAATGTAATAAATTAAAGCATTAAATTTAATATAAAAGCAAGATTTACACCAAAATGATTTTAAAAATACTTCATAGCTTGCATAATTAACGATTTAACGTATCTTGAACGTTAAAAAGAATCTGCAAGCATACTAAGTTAGTTAATAACTGGTATTCTTCAAGTAAACGTAGAAGTAAACATGGTTTAGTGTTTAATTAAATATTATGATAAATTAAGGATGAAAAGAAGTTCATTACTCAGCAGCAAATCTGGAACCATTAATGCTAATTACAAGCAGCTGCAAAAAGGAAAATTATTATTTTATTAATGAAAGACTAATTAAGTTAAAATAGTAGCAAATTATCTATCATACAATATGCTAAACATATAATGTAAAGCAAACGATAAAAATCCACTAATGAGCGCTTCCTGAAGATTTACAAGCTTATACAATTAAAATTCAGATGGCGCCACTCAAACACACTGCAAATTACAGAACAACGAACTACAAAATACGAGTAATCATAGACGTACTCGTACAAAGGAATGAAGACCAGCAAGCAGCCAGGCACTCAGGCAGTCAGCCAGTCAGCTAGTCAGCCAGGCTTACTTGCAACGTGTTACTAAATAATATTAGTAATCGCTATTTTATTGTTGTTGTGTATTAAGTTGCTTGCTAAATAAAAATTGTTCAAAAAAAAAAACTAAGAATAAATAAATAAAATGAGGAAGAACTTTTTAACAAGCAGGCGAGAAAATTCAAGCATGCAAGAACTTTTCCACATACGACTTCGTCCACATCTTTGGCAGTACGTAGTACGTCCATTGTCTGCGAGCATGTGAAGAAGTGCAGTTAAAAGATATTATTTAAAACAATTTATGTTGGCAATAGCGGAAGTAGCAGCAACAACACTTCTTGTACCTGAAGTTTAAAAGCTTTTTAGTCGCTTTCATTGTATCTTTTTGTTGCAAAGAAAGATTTGTTCACTAAAACTCAATACGATTCTTTCAAAGTAATGACACAAACAACAACAACAACAACAAAAGACCTTTGATTGTGGTGAGAAGGCGAAAAGAACTGCCATGAAATAAATTTGAACTTTATATCTTTTGGCTTTACGGTTCGCCGCCTAAGATTTAATACACTTTCGTATAGAACTACTTTTTGACACTACTTACACCAAATCTTAAGAGCAAAATAATGATAATTAGCAAAAATAGTCTAAAAAAAATAAATAATAATACACACAAGAAATGCTGAGGAAAAATCTGAGAAAAATAAATGAAAAATGCTTAAGCAAAGATTTTTATCACACATTCACACACAGTGCAATGACTTCTTGTTAAGCACAGCAAATCTTAGTATCTTATTCTTTCTCAAATTTTGTTTTTGTTTTTGTTTTTTTCTTATTGTATTTTCGTACTGCTTTTTACATAACATCTTTTCAATTTGATACTTTTTTTACTCCAGCTTCGACTTAAACTGCGGCTTTAGCACAGTTCAATCAACTCTAGGTTAAAATGACTGTCCGCCTGGCCGCGCCCATTGAGTTTAGTCCGCATGCATGATGCATAGCCCAAAAGAAAAGCATTTAAGCCAACTTCTGGCACCTTTACGCATCAGATCTCGTGCTAGGGTACACTCGAAAGTGGCTTAGGTCAAGTCGCTTTCAACTGTTACCACATCAAGTTGTATGTAACACTTAGACTCTTATTTTAGTTGATATATAGTATTTAAACTAAGCTCATCTCGCAACACACATGCACAAATATACAATGTATATATCTATCTATACGTTTATTTAATTCTAGTTACATAGATACTTTATATATAATTATCGCTTTACTGATCTGGCTTCGGATGGTATGCTTAGATGCTTAGACAATGTTCCAAAAGTTTATGTTTGTGCGTTTCGGACAATGAATTTTATGGTTTTTATTCGCATTCGCACAAGAACAATTTTCACAAAGGCACGCAATTTCGCAATGGATTTAGTGGATGTCATTATCTTGATTTTAAGTGCTCTTAGTATCATTTTTATTATAAAACTAACGAGCATTGGCAGAAAGATTGGAAAATAAAGCAAAAAAAAAATTTTATAATAGCAACATTGTAATAAATTTACCATGAATTTAAAACCCAAACTCATAAATTTTTATTAAGAAATGCGGTTTTCTAATCAGTGATAGGATGTAGTATAATTTGTGGAGGTGCTAGAATTAAGTTACCAGCAAGAAAAAAATTCAAGTGCAAAACAATTTATATTAGGCCTTTTCGGTGGCTCGCAAGTACGGCAAAAAATGCATGTTGGCCTATGTTGGCCACGCGAGTCATTGGCATCACTGTTGCAATCTGAGGTTTTGTTCAAACAAACAGCAAACCTTGCATTGTGCATATAAATCAAATATAGTTCTATAAAAATATTTTTATATCAATCTTATCATTATATCTAGGGAGAAGGATTTTGGAGTGGAAACTTCTGTATACGACATTCTAACCTTCATTTTTAGGCTAGACTGCTAACAGTTCAGTGACGAACAGTCCCATCACAAGTTAATTCGGTGTTTACAGTGCCTTCATTCTTAAGACCAACTGCTTGATTAGATACAGTTGCAACACAAAATCTAAGATGTTTACAGTGCGTTCATTCTAAAGGCAGATTGCTTTTAACTCAGTTTGGAACAGTTCCAATACAAAATATTCAATGTTTGCAGTGCCTGGATTCTTAAATCAGATTGCTTACCGTTACCGGTTAGAAACACTGGCTTCACATTAGATTTGGTGTTTGCAGTGCTTCGTTTCTATTTTAAATTGAGCCAATGTACTAGCCCAAAATAACTATAAGACAGAGTAGAAAAATAGTGTAACAGTTTTGCATACATTGCGGCCAGTATAGGCCTGCATAGGCCAATCTCATATATATTTATATATATATATGTCTTTAAATTTTGGTTAGTGTATTAGTTGTATATAAACGATCTTGAAGAATTTACTATTCTGTTTGCATAGAGAAAGTTACTCAGCTACACATATAATTTAATCTCATCTGCTGTTTTTTCTTTTACTAAATTAAATATACTCCTATAGCTTCTGAAAACTAGGTACTAATTAAATGCATAATTTCTTTCAAAGCCATTTAAAAACATTCAAATGATAAATAAAATTATATCATTGCTGTCACTTCATTAGGATTCTCTGATTTTCTTGAGGTCTTTTTATTTGTTAAACAGAGTATGAAGCAAAAAAAAACTACATTTCTATATAAATATGAATTAACATATTTAATAAATAATTCAACTAAATATCTCTTTTAAATAAACTTATCTTGGACACAGTTTGGCTACCAATAATTTACTATAAATATACTATTTAATACATTAAATAGATTTTTAAAAGTTTGCTTGTCAATAATTTTATTTATGTTACCTATTATTTAACTTAATCTCAATATAATTAAATTTGTTTCCATAAATAAAAACCACTAAACGTACTTCCTACTCTGAACGCGGTCAACGATAACGCCATCAACGACGTCAAGCACGTGATCGGTTCACACAGTAATGTGATTATCATTGTCAGTGGCAATGAATTACAAAACTATTTAAGCGCCATCTACCATGCAGCACAGCTCGACATAGCTAGCTAGGGTCGGCTCAACTGCAAGTCATACTAAGCGTCACTTTGCGTCATTATCATTAACAATGTCATTGCTAGTTGACGTTATTGTATCAAGCAAAAACGTAAAGGGTCTCTAATATCAGCTTTATAGCCGGCGCACAGCGATTGCATACTTTTAACCGTGCTAGACTGTTTTTCTGGTTCGTGCTGTTAATGCAACTGCTGTAGATGCACGCTTCAGTGATGGTCATTTATCACAGTGACTCTAGTGAACGAGACCAATCGTTGGTTTCGTAAGCCAGTTGTTGCGGTTGTTGTAGTTGTTGTTGCAACAATGCTGCAGTTAATTAAATCAAGCATAACATAAAACATTGTAAATTATTTATTTTTCTTTGCTACTTGATATATCTTTTCTCAGTTAATAAAACAAATACTTAAGTAAATTTAGTTGTTACAGTGAAGTGTTAGTTGTCAGAATTTATTTTATTTCATGTGCGTGAGAAACTGTCAATCACACATAATTTATAGTTAATTTTTAGATATCACACAATATATTTTGTGATTTATCAGACATACATATAACTGTCATATATAGAGTCTAACTAGTGTAATTAAGTGACCAAGATATATTAAGCAATCTTAATTATATCAAAGTTTTCAATTTTTGAACAGTTATTAATATTGCATCTTCTTATTTCTTCTTCTTCTTGAGTTAGTGCTATTACGCACTTTTACTCTATAATGGCTGGGGGCTTATCTCTACCCCACACTAGGCTTTAACTAGGCAAAGAAATCATATTATTTATTTGTCTTTTGGTTGCATCAATAACATAAGATTCTATTATACCCATTTTACTCATAGCCGTGATAACATAGACAGTGTTTCATAAATAAACAAAATTATAACAATGTTATAAGTCCTTGTTTAAGTCCTTTACTCATGACATAGCATAGCAACTTTTAGTTACTGTATGTTACACGGTAGTGAACGCCGTTTTGTTCGATCTTGCGCAGCATGTATCGCTATAAACAATAACTACTATTGATCCACCCAAAGTAGAGCTGATCTTAACCCATCTTTTATTACTACTTACTTTGTTCTCTACAATCAATATACGATTATATTGAAAAGCACTCTAAAATAAAATTACTGATAGACTATTGATAGAACTTCCTACCGTAATTATCTATCACAACTTGAATAATGGGTGGTGCATCTTTTGAACAAGTTTACTGTTGTTGTAATTATTGTTGCATAACTTCTGTCAACATTGTATCGTTATATATAATGAATATGTACAGTATCCATTATCCATTGAAGACAACACAAACTCTTGTATCTATTACTTATTATAGAGCATACACTAAGTAAATCTATTTACGAACTATTTTTACACATATCAAGTGAGGAAGAGGAAATATCTGGTATCATAGAATATCATCGGCAGCCATTAGATCAAGAATATGTGCTTGATTTTAGATCTTGTTTTCATTCATAGTCAATAATCAAAGCTATTAAATTGATACGCGTCGAAACGTTAAAACGAGTTTCGATTTAATACCCATCGAAAATGATAAGCACCGTTTGCGGTTGTGACTGCGTTTGTGACTGAGCTTGTGACTGCGTTTGTGACTGTGATTGTGGATGGCGAGTGAGCATATTTCAGTTATTAATGCTCATTCTGGCGTTGCATGCGTTTAGTTTCTGTGACTCGTATTTGTTACAGGTTGTTTATATATGTTTATTTTTTTTTGTTAATTTTTTTTTTTGTTATTAATTTGTGTAATTTGTATGCTATTATCAATAACAGTTTGCGGTTCTAATGAACAATTTTAAGAACGTTTTGTTTGCAATTAGTCAAGCGCCTGCAGTTGTGTGGTTTGTTCATATTAATTTCGTAATTACAAAGTTGACTAAATTTCCGATTGAGGTCATAACACTGCTTAAAATCGTTGGAAGTATTTAGGTGTGTATTCGTATCTTGAAGTTGGTAATGCTTGACTATGTTGAGTATTGCATTAACAGCATAATTCTTCGATAGTCTGTAAATAGTTCTAATTTAAACTTAATAAACTTCTATTAAGAATTGGATTGAAAAAGAAACGTGTCTTTATTAACAGCACTTTTTAAACCATGAATGCAACTCTGCTAATAAATAAATGAGCATATAGTAAGGATTCAAATAGTTATCACAAATAAAGTTAACATATTTTTTTTAATTTTTTTTTACAATTTTTTTATTGACTTCCGCCAAAGACAAATTTATCTAAGACGTATTATATGAAAATGGGAAAGAAATTTTTGTAATAGATCACCGAAACTGTGGAATCTGTTTGATCAAATGCAAAAAAAAGTATTCAGAAAGTGCATTTAATTACAAAAAAACATATAATTTATTAAAAAATTTGAATCTACATACTATACTAAGTGCTACAAAATCATGTTTGAAGTAGCGGCCTTGTGTCTAAAGCCTACTTGAGCTCAAATAGTGATTCATTGTGATAGAACAAGATCATACTTCCGAATAAATTCAATATTACAAAACAAAAAAATAAATAAAAACATTTAATTGATATTTATATAGCTAAAAGTAATGTTTTCTTACTAATATTCTAAATATAGGCACACTAATGTAGCTGAATATCATCATAAAACTTTAAATATTTTACTTTCTTTATTTGATTTTGCTCATTATTAGAAATATTCAATTATTTTAAGTCACAAAAAATTAAATAATTTTAAACTTAAACATTAAATAAAATAACTCTTGTATATCTGTAAAAATCTTCTTAATACACCAATAATTCCATAGGCTAGCTCTAGTATTATTTAGTATCTTCTTTGAGTTTGTGGGAAGCAATTTCTAAATTCGTGCTTTTATTGCGGCAATAGCAATGGTATTCGCATGATATTTAATAATCCTTTAACTATCTAATTATGTAGTCTTACAGCTATTTTCACATTAATTTTATAGTAGGAAAGGGCTGAGATACATTATTATCTATTAACCGCCAACCAAAAAGCCAAGCAGTCAAACCAATAAACTAAATAACCAGCTTACAACAACAAAAAACATTAAAGCAATACCAAAAGCGCTGCAAGCATTTATACAACATGCAACCCAACTAATGACACCAAGCAATTGCCAACATGATTACCTTTACCCATTCCTAAGGATTTTAACTTAACAAAATTGGTATAATATACAATCTAATGCCAAGGAGCCGAAACGGAGGCAGTAAAAATCTGTGCATAAACAATCTAAACTGCAACTTCGTACGAGTATAAGGAAATACAGTATGCCTTCAACACTACTTAGAATTCCCAAGCCAAGTATTTGTAACATAATCAGTATGTTGATGATATGATGAAAAAGCAACATCCTTCTCGTATGCATCCCTATGAACCTCCATTTCTAATATGCACGTATCTCATTTTTTTGCATATAAAGTGCAACAGCAAAATTTGCCTAGCCTAACCGCTTAGACCTCGCCAGTATGGCAAGTTATTGTAGAAATTATTATGCCGCATATTTTTTCATGTCTTTATTGCACATTTCCCCTCAGTAACCATAACCTTTATTGGGGCAGTTTTCTTAGACTTGAGAAAAGTAATTTTTTACCTGAGCTCCTTCTTGTAGTACTTTATATACAAAATGCACGGCAAGGCTCATATCTACTTATTTCCTTATAGTCTCACTGATGCCCTATCGTGTCGTAAGGAGCAGCAACAGCACTTGGTTGGTTGGTTGGTTGCAAGTAATTGTTTCATAATATGCGAAACGTGCATATGCTATGCACATATATACTATATACCCTTACCTGCTGCATTATTGCAGAACATTACTAATATAGGCGTTTGATGAGGACGTGGTTGAAGTTAAGATTGTTGATGAGTGCATTACTTTGTGGTAGTATTTGTCTTTCGGTTTTGTAAATTCCTGTGTACGTGTGTGTCTATGACTTGGGGGCATAATTTGCCTAGTCTGGAGGTCTTGCAGTTTGCGCTTGCACAAAAATGTAAAAATATACCATACCGATAGCATAGCGATTCATAAAAAAAATTGTATATTATGCTTATATTTTGCATGAAACCATAATAAAAACAAAACAAAACAAAAAAATAAATAATAAAACACCACGTCACGCCATAATATCAGCAGTGTGGCATCTGCTACTACCCATCATTCACCGGTACACCAATAGCAATATATTCTGTTGCAAGTACCTTTAGCGTATGACAGTAGAAGAAAAAATATCTCGTCAGTTGCTACTACCTTACCTTTGTGTTATTATGACCAATTTTTCATCCAGTATTCTATCTCGTTCCTTGCTTTTTTTTTTGTTTAGCTATTAGATACTTTACTCTAATCACAACATGTACGTACATTAAGTAACAACATGTAGCATGCGAAATACAACAACTACACTATGCGACTCTGCGAACTAACTGCAACATCTACATTGGTACTATCGACCACGGCATAATACTCCTAAATTACAGGCAAATTCATTTGAATTGCAATTGACTGCCTGCCCGCCTATAAATTGTAATTTCAATTTACTCCTTTTTTTTGATTTCTTGACTTAAGTCTTTGCCTTTGTGGCGCTATTAGCATTATTGATTATGCAGCTTCAATTCAAATAACGCAATTTTAACAAAATTATTCAACGCTCCAACAAAGTATGTACTCAGAACTAAACAAACTTAGCATCCTACCATCCTAGCATAAGATAAAATATCTGTGCAAACCATAGCACCGGACTACGTGCACAATGTCATTATTAACAACATCGATAAAAACAATAACAACAGCGATAATAATAAAAACAACTCTATCATCATAAGTATTATAAAAATCATAATTAACTGCATCGTTCGAGAGTTATGCGAACGATCAAGGCCATGAAGAATGCTTAATTTGAGCAGCTCCTCTCTTCGCTTTTTTTATTTTGGACTCTTTAGCTATGGCCTTATAGCTCATAAAAATCTATTTTCATTTTATTGATTTACATTTATCTGTTTTTTTTTTTTATTTTTTGTAAAATTGTTTTATAAATATTCTGTAGAGAATTGCATAATTGTAGTTAACAATTACATTCGATTTATGGCATGTTGAGTTGTAAGAGTTCTGCAGCGGAAGACAGCCCATGTAGCGGAGGTTTGTTGTGGATATTAATATCATTTTTATTGTTAGTAGTGCTTTTTGCCATGTAATTATTGTTACTACATTTTATGTCTTTCTTTAGTTAAGGCTAATAATTCAAACTGTTTCTGAGAATTTTGATATTTTACATAACTTTTTCATATCTTTTGCTCCATAAATCATACATTATATATTATTCAAGCATTCGTCAGAAAGAATTTTTCCATAAAACAAATTATTATTTTTAAAATTTTTTTATATAACCAATATTTCTTTCATAAATATGCTTAACTTTAATTAATGTGTATAATTTTCATAAGAATATATATAGAAAACTTATAATAGAAGTAGCTATAACCTACAGACCTGAATAGGTAAGGAATCTAGGGTAAGGGATCTATAATAACGCAACTGTTCCTAGCTTTCTTCGATTTTTGCATGAAAACCACCAAAAAGAAGTATATGCACTGTCTGGCATTTAAAATTTTCACAAACGTATCATTTTTCAATAGTTCTTCTCACCGATTTTACATGAAAACCAGCAACAAGAAATAAATGCTCTCTCTGACGCTTCTACTTTTTACGGACTAATCCTTCTACAATAAAACTCTTCACCGATTTTTAAATGAAAATCCCAACATACAAATAGTTACACTCTCTGAAACTTCTAACATATCACTGATCTAGCCATCTCCAATAATTCTTTTCGTGGATTCAAATTGCAAGCTAATATCATGTACTAGGACCCAATTAGACTAGTCTGAATCAGGTATCTTTGGTAGGTAAATTAATCATATCTTAAAAATGCACTCCTTAATCACTTCTTTATAATTTTGAAATAAACATCTTTTATGAAATAAATAAAATGGATAATTAAACAAGTCAATTTTTTACTTTGATTGGTTTCAGTTCTAATAGAAAATAATGATTAGTGGTAAACTTATTTCACAACGTTTGGTATTCACCCTCTCCAATTTTCTGAAAGATCTAGTTACATTTTTTTACTTCTTTCTGCTATTCCTTCTTAATTTATTTCCATTTAAATCATCGGTTGAACAAAGTCTCTCTCCATAAGGAGTCTTAAGAACCTATAATCCTCAACTACCCCTTTTCTTCGTAAAGTAAGTAAATTTACAAGAACTTAAAAGCACAGTCGATCTTCTTCTACTTTTTTTCTCCCATAACACCAGCACTTCTGTTCGTTCACTTCTCTCACAAAATAGTTTGTTATTGTGCGTTGTGCGAATACTGTGGGTGTGGTTGTTGCCCAAATTATATAACAACACATATTGTAGCATGTTTTATGCTGTGAAAAAGCCTTTCTTAAACTTTTTAGAACTTAAAAAACAAACTAACAAGCAAAATTATGGTTTCAACTGTAATTTTTTCCTTTCATTGTTAAATGAAGAACAATGCTTTTGTTCTTGTTATTGTTTCCAACTTTGGTGCTACAAACCGTAGTACTAAACCAGGTAGGAATACTCATGGAAAACAAAAATAAATTACGCCAAACTATTTGTGACGCAAAATTGCACACATGGGAACTGTAAGCCTCGGTTGTGCTCCTTTTTTTTACAACTGCAACATAGGAAACAATTGTAGCCAGTCTTTGAATGAAAACAAAATAACATATAAAACGTGCCACCAGACGCATTACTGGGCTGAGTTTAGAGTTTAAAAAGAAAACATAGCTTTGGCAGCACTGTTGCGGCTTAAGTAAAGTTATGCTTGCTTATGAGTCGTAATACTTGATAGTAGGCTCGGTATGTTGAACACTAAGTCATATAGGCTTAATTTAAGTAGAGTTTGTTATTGTCAACGACATTTAGCTCTGGGCTAGCATAACTTTTTATAAGCAACTTCATACTTACCATATGGATTATGCGCTAAATAAGAGTTTAGTAAAATTGCTGCTAACTTATCTACGCGAATTAGTTTGAACACATTAAGCTGTTATTTTATAGCTATTATATTGTGATGCTACATATTTATGGAGTTAAACTCTTCCTCATTTTCTACAGTGCCTTTAATAAAAGCATAGATTCCTTATTGCATATTTAAATTTTTTTATTTATGTGAATTTATGTGTTATATAATTTATGTGACAACTGCAACATATTTACTGTACCTCCAAGCGCTCAAGCAGCTAAGGAATAATATGTACTCAGGTTTATAATTCAAAAGTTGTCTAAAATTTATTACTGTAACTTAACCTGAGTAGTTAAATTATTAATTGATAGTCAACATTAAAAACTGACAAGCGATATAATATATCAAAAAAAAAAACATCATAGGTGTACATATAGTACACCTATATTTATTTCCTCAATCTAGCTAGCGCTAGGTTGCAGTGCTGAGAAGTCAGTGGACGGTCATGTTTAGTTCAAAATCTAAATCTTAACAAAATATTATTTAGTATTTTAGTTTGTATTTTACATGTAACTATTTTATAGTTTGTATATAGGTACATGTTTTTTTGTTTTTGTATATATAAATTTTGTTTTCACACAAATCGGTCATTCAACTTGAAGCTCGCTTCTATAACAACAAAATAATATACTACAAACAAACAAGCAAATAAAACTACAAACAAATATAAACAGCACAGAGCTCTGAAGATATCTGCAGTGAATTTAGTTAGTATAAATCCTGTATATATGCTTAAAACAATGCTATTTCGCGTGCTACCATTTGGAACCAAGAACAGCTTTAGTCTTAAATAGCAACAACAACAACAGCAACAGCAACACCAACAACAACATTAACAACATCAACCGCAATTGCAACAGCCAAAAGCAGCAGCAAATGTCGTTGCTTAAACATCATCAACACCATCACCACCTTCTTAGCTTAACATATGCTCTAGTAGATATTCTTTCAATACCTTACTAACTCCATGTACTAATTCCAACAGATACAGTGGAGGCACTCTAATAGCAGCTAAAGTTACAAACCAACAAGATGAACAAGAACAAGAACAAGAAGAAGGAGAGGAAGAAGACGAAGAAGTAGCAGCAGAAGAAAAACTTACACTTGGCCGTGATATTGTATCTTGAAAATTTCAATATCTTTGCATGTTATGCTCTTTTGGTCGTGTTAATAGTTGCAGTTGTTCTTCTTCTTCCCATTGTTGCTGTTGTTGTTACGTGTTGTTGTACTTTTTACAAGTTTTAAAGTTGCTGCTACTTTTGCTTAAGTTGTTGTTGTTCTTATTGTTACTGTTCATTCGTGAATTGAAGCTGGAGCCATAGCCGGAGCTGGAGCTGGAGCTGTTGTTATGGTTTGCATTATTGCACTTATACATCATTTCCACACCAAAAACAGCAACAACAAAAATAGCAACAACAACAACAGTGCTATGAAATTGCATAAGTTTTAAAGTTCTAAGCCACAATATTGTTTATGCTCAGTGTATGCAAAATGTGTTAACAACTCCTTACACTTCCTTTTCATACGTTTCATTCCTTAACATGAGACCTAAAGGTGTACGTACACTGTGCTTCCTGTGCAGCACCGCCACGTTTGATCTCGTCTCCAAGTAACAGCGAAAATGCTCAAGACATGTTTACTGACTGCAAAGAAAAAGAAAAAGAAAAAGAAAAGAAGAGAGAGAAAAAAGAAGAAGAAGAAGAAAATTAGTATAAAATAATAAGAAGAAAAAAAAAGGTTTTTAAGATTTTTTATTAACTATGCTCGCATTCATTGTTGCAACTTGTGACGGTTGCAGTTCGTCTCTTTGTTGTTGTTGTTACTGTTGTTGTTGCTGCTGCTGATATTTTTAATTTTGTTAATTTTATGCGCAACCAGGTTTCACTCTTCCATAGACTGCAGTTCATTTATTTATTTATTTATTTTTAATTTTTTTATTTTGTATTTTAAAGATTTGTTTATTTATTTTTCTTTTTTTATTTTGTATTTGCTGCACTCACACATTTGGAGTAAATGTTGAAAACTTAAATTTACATCCGTTAGCTAAACGTACAACGGCCAAAGTAACAATTGCAACAACATTGAGAACAGCAGCAACTAAACAAACATTGTACAGCATTAAATTGTTGCACTTTTATATTATTTACAATAGATTTTTTTTACTCATTTCTTTAATTTTTTTTTGTTTTTTTTTTTTGGTATTTTACTAAAACATAGAACAGTAATTTGCTAGCTAATATTATTGCTGTTGCTAACAAGTAATTGCTAATAACCAGAAACCGTTGTTGACTTTTATGAATTTGCAGGCGGTTGGCTCATTTACAATTTATTGGCAACAATAAAAAAATTTGTTTGCAACAATTTTTTCAAACTATTTAATAGAAATATGAATTATGGATTATGAACCTAGAGATTTGTTAAGAGTGCTAACACCCTTACTTCTATATAATAGTTTGCCTTACTTGCTTTTGAACAGCTACCTCACTTTTATTTATTAAAACAGGAATGATGGACTTGGATGGATTGTGAACTTACAGCCTTTATCTTCCTTACTTCTATTTACTAAAACAGGAAAGATGGACTTGGATGGATTGTGAACTTACAGCTTTTATTTGTAATAAATGTGCGCCTTAATGATCCTGAGCATCTTCCTTACTTCTATTTACTGAAACAGGAATGATTGTTTGTGGACTTACAGAGTTGATAACAGCTAGCAGCTTTACTTCTAGCTATAAGACTGCTTTATTTAAACCTATGCAACTACCTCACTTTTATTGTGGAACCATTTTTTTTCAAGTGTAATAGTTTGAATATAACATTTTTAAGATATTAGTATCACACATGGGTATATTAAGTGTGTTAAGTAAAAATGCAGTTCTCCAACCCTAGAACTTGTCACTAGTCAAACTATTTGCCCATGTCCAAGTATTAGGCTTATATACTAAATAATTGGCGCTAGATGGCGTGTGCAATTTTTTGTTAATCAACGTTAAGGGTTGACAATATCAACTTCAAACCTCGGTATATTGACGTATATTATAAATTGTCTGACTCTATTGAAATCCTTTGTCAAAAGGGTGTGTTTGGGAAACCGGAATTTATGACTTCAAAGAAATAGCTTGCATGGTAATTCTACATCATCAACAATAGTTTTTACTCTAAAAAAAGTTATTGGTTTTATTTGAATTAGAAAAAAATGTCAATTGTTTTGGGTATAAAATTGTTTTGGGTATAAAATCAATATTTTTGGGCATTTATACAGTCATTTAAAATTGTAAATTTCGAATAGGAAAGCAAAAAACGTATTTTGCTTTACAGGACATAGAAGATTCAAGTTTCTTATCCAACTAATAACGGAAATATAGGTATACTTATATATGACTTTGCAGGGCCTCATAATGTTGTATTTAATTCGTAATTTTATGTATAATACCGCTTATACACCGCAAATTACATGTCCGATGCTTACCTAATCTTACGAGTTAGCATGGACGAGTAAACTACTGCTGCGTCCATAAATAGTAGCAACGAGTAGCACAAAAACAAATATACAATATGAATATATGTAATGTACACAACTAATCCATACAAACTATTACTTATAAGAAAACTTAGTCTAATTCATCAATGTTAAATGCAGTCATTAAAACTATTAATTAAACTGTTTTAATTAAACTGCTAACTAAGTTTATATTACTCTTTTTCTAATTAAAGCTTGCACATATTGTAACTTTTCTGCACATGAATAATAAATGAATATAAAAATTGTAAATGTCTGCTAGCCCTTAACAAAAACCAAAAACAAAAAACTATCATTATCAATAAAAACTGCAGCAAGAACTGCAGTTGCAACTGCAGCAAGAACTGCAGTTGCAACTGCAACAAAAACAACATAATAATCATTTAACTAGAATTTCAAGCTGGTAACTTTGTCTAATAGGAACCCAAAGCAGGAAAGTGGACTAAGCAATTCATAAAAACAATTTGTCAAATCACTTCATGTTGTTTTTGCTATTTTTTGTTGGGCTACGAGTATTTTGAAGAATTAAAAACTTCCTACTTTGTGGCTAGGTATGGGTCTGCCAAGCATGGCACTAAGCTGCATAAATATTGTGTAGCATGCTAGAGTTGTTAGCATATTCCATCATAAACGTCACTTGTCACAACCACAAACTCGAGCAAAGTTACGCGCACTTTTCACATGTTTCACTGTCAGTTCAGACAATTTGTTGAAGCATTTTGCGAAGCTTAACAAGGTGGAAGACGGGAACTGGACTACAAAAGACATGTTGAAGCAGTGCTCGCTTACTCGAAACGATTGCATTTGTGGACTCCGACTCAGACATAGAAATGGAAACGGTTAAGGTGAAGCGCCTGTATGCATAACAGGTACAAATGCATTGAAGTGAAGTTCAGTACGAACGCAACTCGCAATTGTGCTGGACTCTCTAGTTGTCGTTGTTAGTTGATAATATATTACCGGCTTAGAAACGCATCGGGAAGTTGCACATTTTGTGTACCAGTGAAGTCATTCTTGTACTCGTTACTCATCTATCTTTGCATTTAATTTAGAATTTGTTGCATAACAAGTACAACGTTTATTTGGCATGTGACCGCATAACGTGTTTTATATGTTATTTTTTTTTATTTTTATACTAAAAAAATGTATCTCCTACTTTATTGCAGCAGAACTACTGAAACTCAGTTTAATGCTGTAATAACATGTTACTCGTCTCCAGTTTCATTACTTCAAGCTGTCGCTAAAGTTACATTTTCTTGCAATTTCCTTTTCAATAACAGCGAGATGTCGTTAAATATGTAGCTTTCGCATTTTAATTTCGTTAACTACATAAATTACTGTTGCTGATTTTGTTGCAGTTGCAATTGCATTTGCAATTGCAATTGCACTTGTTAATAGATCAACCAATGTTGATTTCAACTGTTGTTAATAGATTTAAACATTTGGTCTTTGTGCAGCTAAGAGAAATTTTTGACGTCATCAGAGACTTCTTAAATAATATACTGGACTACAAAAAACTGTTCTATGTATTACCAAATATAAAAAATATAATGAAAATTTTTAACTATGTTATTAAATTATTCTAACTAATTAAGAGCGATATTCACGATCTCGAATAACGAACGCATAAATACTGCAATGCCGTAACTAGAAAATATTTGCAACCCTGTTACTCGCTAAATTGAATAGCGGGATTCCCACGCTTAGTCGTAAACGGCTATGTAGAGTGCTCATAAACTATTATTGACACAGTTTAATTTACTTATAAGCTTTTGAGATTGGTTATCATTATTTTATGTAAGATCATATTAGAAACATAATTAAATGGTATAATTTATATTTAAAAAAAAAATTAAGAATAAAAAAATGGACTTTTAAATCACATAATTATATGCGCTTGTGTAATAGGCTTAGTACATTAATTTAAAAAAAATGGGTCGTAAATAGAGAATCTCAAAAACAAATATATGGGGGTCTTGACAGTTAGGTTATAGTAAGTGCAAAACTTAATCCAAAATTCATAAGATATCTTATATTATAAAACTGTTAATATAATATAAATAATAAAATATAATATAAAATATGCACTACAATATTTAATGCTTTAGATAGATCTTTAAATATTTTAATAAGTAATTAAATCAAACCTAAATATTTTATATTTATATATATAAAATATTTATATTTTATAAATATATTTTTCCTGATCAATACATTAGCAAAAAATTAGTTAGATATAATCAATATTGTACATATGTTTTTGAAACCAATTACTAATTAAAAATATTATAATAAGCATAACAGAGTTATTAAGCATAACATGCATATAATATTTTTATTTAATAAACCATAACAAATTATATTAATCGTTTGCTTTTTATTTTATTACAGCTCCACTGCAAGATATAACAGAAATTCAACAATATACTGGTAAGAATAAAGCATTTTTTTAATTTTACATATATTTTTCTTATAGCATTTATAGTAATATATAATAACATATCACATATACCTAGTATTACTAATGGTATGGTATGCTAGTTTACTTCATTAATAAGAACCACAAATTATAATATATAGTAAAGCTCTTAAACTTTCCAGTATGCACTTAAGATTTACTTCATATGTAAAATATTCTGTTCACTCATATAAGAGTCCATCCAACTGCTTTTTTGAGATTTTCTTTTACAGTTCCTTTATTCGTTGGTTTTATACATACATAATAACAAAAAAATATTTCGAATTGGGTGTTCACAATCTTCGGTGCCCTTTTATAGTTTGTGTAATGCAAAAATGTAGTGTCATAAAATTGTCAGTTATGCAGAAATATACTTACGAATAGGAATAGGAATGAACGGGATACTAGCTCCCGACGGATCAGAGCACTGCGACCGTCTTTGATCTTTTGTGCTGCAACATATATACTTACGAATGTATTTACGATTTATTTGCAATACATAATAACTTATTATTTATAAAAAAATTTTATAGACTATTCTTAAGCTTTCCGTTTTTAGGTCCCCTTTTCTTTGTGATAGTATAGTGCTCAATTACCAAATAAGCCATTTTCATAGAACTCTGCTAAACTTTCTAGTAGAAGTAACTACAGTTTTAATATTTGGGGATACAAATTAATGCACATAGTATCACATACTTCTTCACGTGCTTCTTAAAAGAAATGCTCCTAACAAGGACTTATCATTCAAGATATGACAATAAGTTAACTTCATTGGACCAATCAATCAAGTCAATCGATTCTCTTACCACACAGAAAGCTTTTAGTATCTTTCATTTACCGTTTTTTGCCATCACCAGATGGCATCATCATATATGAATAAATTTGACTTTAATTTATATGAATATTTTAATTTCACATTTATATACAAAATAATAATCTCTGTTTAATATTTCTGGGTAATATCATGTTATATATATTACTTCATTATTATAATTTAATTGAGATTAAGTTATTACGGTTGTTTGAAGCATCCACTTAAGCCTTGTGAACCATCGTAGTAATGTTAAAAACTTGCTGAGTTCGAAACCATTTCGTGCCTTAAACGATCGGTCTTCAATTAGAAGTCCTACAGTTGATTAAGATCCTAAAATTTTTTCATAGCAGCTTTAACTGACTTACGAATCGGACTCTAAGCATTTTACTCGTTTTCTCATAACTGAGGCGTGTTTCATGGAAGCGAATTTTAAATTTCATGGCATGGTTTTATAAACGACTGTGACTGAGTAGTAATTCCAGCATATAAGACTATATAAGACTGATTTCCTGTTAAGTAAGTTAACGAATAAAATTTTAAAAGTTTTAAAAAAAATTTTAAAATTTTAAAGTCTAATTTTTGTGCGTATAAAATTATTAAAAATATTTTTAAAATCCTTGAACTAATTTAAATAATACTCACAATAAATATTAAGGTAATTAATCAAATTTGTGCAAATAAATATATCATAATCATGCATATAAATTCAATCAATTGCCAAACAAACAATGAAAACGACAAAAAAAATGACAAAATGTTGTGTTAACAAGCAATAAAGTGCTAATAATAAATAAGACACCTCAAAAATGCCATAAATTGTCATAATAATAAACGTTTAAACATATATAATCCGCTAATAATTTAACACTTCGTCCAAGCACTGAGTGACTTGAAACGGACATACATACAGACATACATAGTTAAAAAATTCATATAATCATAAAAAAGATACAAAATCAAACTGACCGATTGTTTAATAACCAGGTAGATAGATAGATATACAAACACCTGCGACTGTCTATACAACAAATTAAATAATTGATATACCGACAGACGACGGACGACGGACGTCGGACGATGGACAGACAACTAATAGACCTCAAAATGCTACTGGCTGTGAATAACTGCCGCAAACAGTTCCAACGCCACTGATCGTCATAAATATTTGGATATTTTTAACACTTAACAAACTCAAAAATATTTTTTGCTTTATTATTTTGTTAGAATTTGATTGAAATATCTTCTGACACTTCCACAAAGTAACCACAAAGCGCTTATCTCTTTAATTTGAACTGCAACAATTTTGTAATAAATTGTGGCTCACAACAACGTGTGGCGCTCACGTTTCAAACATAAATCGTAAATTTTCATTTTCATTCATTAGACCCGCTCGTTAACGTTTTTTATTTAATAACAAATACAAAGCGTTTTTTTTTCTAAGATACGCCATAGCCGCAACCAATTCAAGCCAAGCCAAGCCGAGCCAAGCCGAGCCAACTCAAGTTAAGCTAACTAACTTTAACCCTGCCGGCACGTTTCGATTTGGCTGACCAATCCAACGTATGTCCGGCGTCCGTCCAGCCAACCATCCATAATCATAAAAGCCGTAATTGTCGTTGATTAGCGACTAAATTAATGCGCCATGTAAACGCGCTAACCAGGCTCATTACTCGCACTTTGTGTAGATTTTATTCATTTATTATTTTTTATTTGTTATGCTCATGTCATTTAAATTTATTAGTATTATTATGATTTGTTGTTGTTTTTGTTAATAGTTAACACTATTATTAACGGATATAATGCAATTGCTAGAAAAAATTAGTGACTAAAAAATTAGTACTGTTTACTAATACTAATTAATAAAATAACTACCTTTTTGATTTGAGATTAATAATCATTTTAATGTTTTGTGTGAAATAAAATTTTCTAATAATATATCAATTTATATAGATTACTGTACTGAGTTATATAGATTACCCAAAACCTTCGAAAAACCAAATAATTTAAAATAATAACATCTTTCGAAGTTTTTGGGACTTAGATAATGTAAAATGGAAAGCTTATTTATACTCGCTTTTCAATTCTCTTGACAATGCTATTACTCTCAATCAGTTAGAGTTATATGTGTGTTAATGACTTCAATCCATTTTAGACACAGAAAATTGTGCAATCCTTTTTGCCAGAAGAATTTCTACTACTTCAGACATGTAAATGATTTCATTATCCCTGATGACAGTCTACTCTGGTAATCTTCCCTTTATAAAGAATCCTACAATGGTGATTACCTCACAACCTCGCAAAGCAGTGAATATTTATCGGAATTATCACCCCAACCGTAGCTTCCAAAACCAATATGGTTCATCACAAATAATAACTTCTTTTACTTTTGATGTAATTTGGAGCGCCATGTTTTTAAGCCTCGCTGTAGAGGGGGTGTTTTAGTCCGTATACTACATATTAATGTTAGGGAGTCAGGCACACCATTCCGACGACGGTCGGTTTGACGGTACATAAAGCATTCCAGCTCCTCACCACACAAAAAAAAAAAAAAAGTTGTAACATGTATAAGGTGACATACGGTGACTATGTGCAACCAAAGCGAATATAGAATATAGAACATCTGGGTGCGTAACATAATTTTACCACTTTTGCTATCCATACCATCGTATCTGAACCATCGTAATCACTTTTATAATTACTATTCCACAATTCGATATAGTACGATATCCCTGATATATGCCATTTAAATATAATTATCTTAAGAGATTGATTGCACTGTGCGATAAAAAAAATATACTTTATCTTTGCACTATTTTTCAACCTTTTTAGATCAGTTTGGGTCTGTTAATCTTAAATTTGCAACGTAACCTTAGATATTAGATATTTTCTTAGATATTTAAATTTCTGATAATAATGAGCTAAAATTGGAAAATTTAGGGTTTTCATTTCCTGTTTTCAGTAAACTTGCAACGAATGTATCTATAAAAATTTCTGCCTTAGACATTCCCATACCCTTTCCTCACTCTCATAGACAGATTTTTCTTTAAATCACCCTGTAGAAGAAAAGCGTTTTAAGAAATATTTGTTAAAACACGCTTTTTAATATAAATTATGAGAAATTTGGGAAGAGATATGTAACATAAGACAAAAATCTTTGTTATTTATTATTCGTAATAAGTTTACTGAAGACACCAAATTCGTAACTCTTAAAATGAAAATATTTTCTTGATCTTTTAGGATTATAATTTTTAAACTTAAACCTATTATTGCCAGAGACCCAGATGTCTAAGAAAAAAACGGATTCAAGATTTGATCAAAATCAACAAATCAAAAGCAGTGTATTATTAACTTTACTTCTGTTGTCAGTACCCTTAAATAGCTAATAAAGAGAATCACAAAATCAGTCTTATTCCATGTGAAAATATACTTTAATTCAATCTATTATATGTGTATATTTCTACTTTCCTAATTAAACCTTTATATGTAAATATATTGTAAGAAAGATAAATTCTAGATTACACGATAAATAAATTAAAATTCTTCTCTTTAAGCTTCCATTCACTTAAGACGCAATCCGAAATTCTTAATGAGATTATCAATTCTTTTGTATGCAGATCTTGCGTGCATTTCTTGATTTTATTATTTCAAGTGAGAACTGCAGCTGTTGCCCTTTACCTAAAATGCTAATTATTATTTAGTTCGCACATAAATTCTTAACTTAAAAGTAAAACACTGTATACTGAGTACTGAGCACTGAGCACTGAGTACTGAACCGAGCAACATTGTTAATCGAGAAATTTCACTAAATCTAGTTTAAATGAAGAATCCAATAAAAATGGGTCGGCAATTTGCGGTTGTGTGCGATCCGCAAAATGCAAGTGCGTGCATAATTATTATTTAACCTCTCGGTACAGATTTCTTGAACTGCTTAGAAGTCAAAGAAATTATAATGCAACCAGTATTAAGATGATGAGATATTACCAAACAAATCAAGTAGGCTGACTAGCTCCAACTTGTGAGACGTATGAACGATACACTTAGATGGAAGATACATTTGCTGCAAGTCTTGCATGAAAAGAAAACTGCATTTTAAGCAGTTGCAGTTTAGAATTTTGTATTACGTTGAACTTTTCATCTGCTAACTTTTACTGCTGCACACAATTAGCTGAACTGTAAATATTAATTATTGGATGGATGGATGTCTTCTAATAACAGAATATTAAATGCAGATGCAATTAAAATTAATTAGGCGTGTATAAGTTCACGAGTATATATGTATATATACTATCGTGGATTTCGATTAATTGTTTTGAATATTAATTCATTTTTTTTTTTTGATAAATGAAGATCTCTTCATGAAAGCTTATAAATTACTATAAGATGCTGCCATCTAAGCATCTTAAATGGCACATTATATTTATATGTTTCATTTTTATCAATGAATCATTTAGAGTTAATTATATTTAATTAATTAGATTTTTATTTAATTAATTAGAATAAGTATATATAATATGATTATTCATTTTTGTATTTATATTGCAGAAGGCTGCTACTATAACTACAATCATTATAATGAAGGCGATAGAATAATGACAAATGAGCCTTGCTTGAATTGTACATGCCACAATAAAATGCTCATGTGTTATTTACGTGTCTGCCCGTTCACAAAGCCAATCGGTCACGATTGTATTGTGGAGAAGCGTGAAGATCAATGTTGTCCAATTATCACATGTCCAGAAGGTAAGATCGCTCAATCATCAACAACGTATCACTCAACGTAGCAATCACATTTTAATATTTGTTTTTATTCATAATTTTCAGTTCCAGTTGATATTGCCCATCACGCTCCTGAACCAGGAACTGAATTAAGTATTCCTGAGAAATATGGTTGCAGTATTGATGATAAATTTTATCCAGAAGGCGCACAAGTACCATCAAATCCAAACAAACCTTGTGAACTTTGTTATTGTATCAAGAATCGCACATCATGTCTGATGCAAGAATGTACACTACACATTGATGGTTGTACACCAATTTACAATAAGGGCTCATGTTGTCCAGTTCGCTATAATTGCGGTAAGCATGATAATTTTGAGTTCATAGTTTCTTCTTGAGCCGCTTATCCAGAAATTGCAAGTTCATATAATTATATTACTTATATTTCAATTTTACAGATCACGAAAATGATGTTTTGGAATTGGAAGATCATTCTACAACAACAACGACAACAGTACGTCCTACACCTGGTTTCATTTTGACCACAACGATGATACCATCAGTTTCTACTGATTGTGTACACAATGGTGAATTGTATGCTGATGGCGCCTCAATTACTGGAAAGAATGCCTGTGAGCATTGTTATTGTATGCGTGGCGATATTGTTTGTGCTGTTCAAGAATGTGAGATGCCATTGTTGGCCAGTAATGGAAAATCTTGTCATGCCCTGCCTCCTGCTGAAGGTGAATGTTGTCCTAGCAATTATGTATGTGAAGACGACTCTGCTACTACACAAATTATCGATACAGCCACTATCAGCTATGATGGTGAAGCAATCACAACTGCAGCACCAGTTAAAGATTTGCATGGTGCAATTCCTGAGGAAGATTTACAATTGCAACAACACATTGACGAAGATGAAGATGCACATAAAGAATTACCAACAGAAAGCGCTGAACAACCAGCAACAGCAAAACCAGTTGAGGGTGGAGAGCTTGGTAGTGGAGATTATGAAACTATTACTACGACTACTGAAACTACTCATATTGATACATCTGCTGCAGGTGTCAGTTCAACTACTGAAAAAGATCAAATTGATGATGATAAGAAACATATTGAAGTTACTACCGTTAAGCCTCATATCTCTAAAGAACCATCATCCGCAGAAAAGGATGAAGAAAAAGAACATGATGAAGAGGAAGCCGATGTGGTTGAACTTACTACCCCCAAGACAACAAGTGATAAACGAGATCAGTTTGATATCACTACTGAGCATTCAGATGTTAGCAAGGATGGTGAAATTTCCGATATTTCAACATCGGCACCCGCTATCCCACATGAGGAAACTACTGAATTTGTTACTAAACAGCCAATTCTAGATGATATTCACCATGCTGAAGACACAACACTAGAGTCTTCTGGTGAAGGTGAATCTACAGAATATTCTACTCAACAACCGATTTCACACGTTTCATCTACAACACCGAAAATTTCAGAAGTTGATGATCTTTCAACTAAAGAACCAATTTCAGAATCTGCTCAGCATACTGAAGCAACAACTTCTAAAATTCCTGAAGATGAAGAATCTATTGAATTTGGTACCAAGAAACCAGATTCTGACGTTACTGGGTATGCAGATGTTACAACACCAAAAGTATCCATTCAACCCGATGAAGCAGTTCAACCTGATATTACTACTCACGAAACTGAAGTTACTGAAGGTTCTGGAGAACCTGGTAGCAGCACATCTATTAAACCACCTACTGACGAAAACATTGATATTGGAACCCAAAAAATACCGACTAAAGAAGTTGAAGATAAAATTGATAGTAGTACTGAAAGTGCATCGGTTGATGATAAACAACAGACAGTATCACCTGTTGAAAAGATTGGTTCTGAAGAAGATGAAGAAGTTAGCAAAACTACCATCGCACCATCAGTTAGTACTCACAAGCCAACTCAAGCAATTTCAGGCGAAGAGGAAGCATCTACAGAAGAAATCGAAGAAGATAAATCATCTACTGAAATTCCATCTGCTGATGCCGAAAAACAAAAACCAGTCATCGATGCATCAACAGAAAAAGTTGAACAAGATAAATTTTCAACTGAAATTCCAGCGACAGAAGCAGAAAAAGAAAAACCAACTCTCGATACATCTACAGAATATATCGAAGAAGATAAGTTATCTACAGAAATTCCAACGACCGATGCTAAAAAAGAAAAACCAGTCATCGACACATCTACAGAATATGTTAAAGAAGATAAAATCTCTACTGAAAGTCCAACAACCGATACCGAAGAACAGAGGCCAGTTGTTACCAAACAGCCAGACAGTGATGAGGTCTCTGAAGAAGATATTAGTGGACATGTATCTGGTACTGTTTCAACTCCCATTGAAGGCGATGAAAGCAAAACTGATCAACCTGATATTGGTGATAAAAAAACTGACTTGGATATTCACAAACCACTTACTTCTGATGACAAAGAGGATACTTATCCTGTTAAAGAATCAACTGATACAGGAATCACAACGCCTCCTACTGATATATCGGTTGAAACAACTTCAATTGAAGATCTCTATAAAATCTCAACTATCAAACCACATTATGAGGTTCCTGAAAGTCATAAACCAATATCATCTGAGGAAGCATCATCTGAAGAGGTTATTGATATGCATATACCCGCAATTATTCCTGGAGAAGGCGATTGTTTGGTTGGCCATAAAACTTATGAAAATAATTCAATTGTGCCAGCGTCTAATGAATGTGAAGAATCTTGCAGATGCATTAGCAGTGTCATTGTTTGTGCTCATGTTGAGTGTAATCTTCCTGAAAATCTTGAAGATTGTGTTTTGGATGCAGCAACTACAACCCAATGTTGTCCAAGCTATATTTGTGGTTTTGATGCTATTACAGAGAAATCTAGTGAAGAAACAGAGAAAGAACATACAACGATTCAGACGCCTACGGAAATTGTTATGCCATCTATAAGTACTGAAAAACCAATGTCACATGTTAAAGAAGAAGTTACCGAACCAACAATCGAAAAGGAAACAATTCTTCCAGTTACGGCTGATAAAACAACATCTAAACCATCAGCCGTTACAGATCGTTTCGACGAAGCACCAATAATTGTAGCATCTATCGAAGAAAGTTCTTCTGAAGGTACAGATAAGGATACAGAAGGCAGTGAATATACAACCACCCCATCAGGTGATAAAAAACAAACACCAGAAATACCAGAAACACAAGATCACAAAGTTGTATCAACAACGGAGAAGGAAACAACAACAGAACATTTCGATGAAACATTATCTCACACTATCGCACCATTCTCTGATGAAAGTGATAAGGATCATATTGAAGATCAAACTTCCATTCCAGCTACGGAAGAAGAAAAGGAAAAACCTGAAACTTTGGCTCATACTGTTGTTCCACCAAGTATGGATGAGGAGAAAACGGGAGAACCATCACGTATGGACGAAATATTACCACATACTACTGCATCTTCAATTACAGAAAAAGAAGAAGAGAAACCATATATCGATGACACACTGGCTCATACTGTTGCACCACCAAGTGCGGGAGAAGAAGAAAAAGAAAAAGAGAAACCTCACGCTGAAGCGACGGTGGATCATACTGATAAGCCATCAAGTACAGAAGAAGAGCCACACATTGATGAAACTTTGGCTCCTACTACTACACCTTCAAGTACAGAGAAAGAAGAAGGAGAAAAGGAAAAACCACATGTTGATGATACATTGGCTCATACTGTGGCTCCATCAAGTACAGAAGAAGATGAAGAAGAAAAAGAAAAACCACACATCGATGATACTTTGGCTCATACTGCGGCTCCATCAAGTACAGAAGAGGATGAAGAAGAAAAAGAAAAAGAAAAAGAAAAACCACACATCGATGATACATTGGCTCATACAGTGGCTCCATCAAGTACAGAAGAGGATGAAGAAGAAAAAGAAAAACCACATGTCGATGATACATCGGCTCATACAGTGGCTCCATCAAGTACAGAAGAAGATGAAGAAGAAAAAGAAAAACCACATGTCGATGATTCATTGGCTCACACAGTGGCTCCATCAAGTACAGAAGAGGATGAAGAAGAAAAAGAAAAACCACATGTTGATGAAACGTTGGCTCACACAACTACACCTTCAAGTACAGAAGAAGAAAAAGAAAAACCACATGTTGATGATACATTGGCTCATACAGTGGCTCCATCAAGTACAGAAGAAGATGAAGAAGAAAAAGAAAAAGAAAAACCACATGTCGATGATACATTGTCTCATACAGTGGTTCCATCAAGTACAGAAGAAGATGAAGAAGAAAAAGAAAAACCACACATCGATGATACTTTTGCTCATACTGTGGCTCCATCAAGTACAGAAGAAGATGAAGAAGAAAAAGAAAAACCACATATCGATGAAACGTTGGCTCACACAACTACACCTTCAAGTACAGAAGAAGAAAAAGAAAAACCACATGTCGATGATACATTGGCTCATACAGTGGCTCCATCAAGTACAGAAGAAGATGAAGAAGAAAAAGAAAAAGAAAAACCACATATCGATGAAACGTTGGCTCACACAACTACACCATCAAGTACAGAAGAAGAAGAAAAAGAAAAAGAAAAAGAAAAACCACATATCGATGAAACGTTGGCTCACACAACTACACCATCAAGTACAGAAGAAGAAAAAGAAAAACCACATGTCGATGATACATTGGCTCATACAGTGGCTCCATCAAGTACAGAAGAAGATGAAGAAGAAAAAGAAAAAGAAAAACCACATGTCGATGATACTTTGGCTCATACAGTGGCTCCTTCAAGTACAGAAGAAGATGAAGAAGAAAAAGAAAAACCACACATCGATGATTCATTGGCTCATACAGTGGCTCCATCAAGTACAGAAGAAGATGAAGAAGAAAAAGAAAAAGAAAAACCACATGTCGATGATACATTGGCTCATACAGTGGCTCCATCAAGTACAGAAGAAGATGAAGAAAAAGAAAAAGAAAAACCACACATCGATGATACATTGGCTCATACAGTGGCTCCATCAAGTACAGAAGAAGAGAAGAAGAAAAAGAAAAAGAAAAAGAAAAAGAAAAACCACATGTCGATGATACATTGGCTCATACAGTGGCTCCTTCAAGTACAGAAGAAGATGAAGAAGAAAAAGAAAAACCACACATCGATGATACTTTCGCTCATACTGTGGCTCCATCAAGTACAGAAGAGGATGAAGAAGAAAAAGAAAAAGAAAAACCACATGTCGATGATACATTGGCTCATACAGTGGCTCCATCAAGTACAGAAGAAGATGAAGAAGAAAAAGAAAAACCACATGTTGATGATACTTTGGCTCATACAGTGGCTCCATCAAGTACAGAAGAAGATGAAGAAGAAGAAAAAGAAAAACCACATGTCGATGATACATTGGCCCATACAGTGGCTCCATCAAGTTCAGAAGAAGATAAAGAAGACAAAGAAAAACCACACACCGATGATACTTTGGCTCATACTGTGGCTCCATCAAGTACAGAAGAGGATGAAGAAGAAAAAGAAAAAGAAAAAGAAAAAGAAAAACCACATATCGATGAAACGTTGGCTCACACAACTACACCTTCAAGTACAGAAGAAGAAAAAGAAAAACCACATGTCGATGATACATTGGCTCATACAGTGGCTCCATCTACTACAGAAGAAGATGAAGAAGAAAAAGAAAAAGGAAAACCACATGTTGATGATACATTGGCTCATACAGTGGCTCCTTCAAGTACAGAAGAAGATGAAGAAGAAAAAGAAAAACCACACATCGATGATACTTTCGCTCATACTGTGGCTCCATCAAGTACAGAAGAGGATGAAGAAGAAAAAGAAAAAGAAAAACCACATGTCGATGATACATTGGCTCATACAGTGGCTCCATCAAGTACAGAAGAAGATGAAGAAGAAAAAGAAAAAGAAAAACCACATGTCGATGATACATTGGCTCATACAGTGGCTCCTTCAAGTACAGAAGAAGATGAAGAAGAAAAAGAAAAAGAAAAAGAAAAACCACATGTCGATGATACTTTCGCTCATACTGTGGCTCCATCAAGTACAGAAGAGGATGAAGAAGAAAAAGAAAAACCACATGTCGATGATACATTGGCTCATACAGTGGCTCCATCAAGTACAGAAGAAGATGAAGAAGAAAAAGAAAAACCACATGTCGATGATACATTGGCCCATACAGTGGCTCCATCAAGTTCAGAAGAAGATAAAGAAGACAAAGAAAAACCACACACCGATGATACTTTGGCTCATACTGTGGCTCCATCAAGTACAGAAGAGGATGAAGAAGAAAAAGAAAAAGAAAAAGAAAAACCACATATCGATGAAACGTTGGCTCACACAACTACACCTTCAAGTACAGAAGAAGAAAAAGAAAAACCACATGTCGATGATACTTTTGCTCATACTGTGGCTCCATCTACTACAGAAGAGGATGAAGAAGAAAAAGAAAAACCACATATCGATGAAACGTTGGCTCACACAACTACACCTTCAAGTACAGAAGAAGAAAAAGAAAAACCACATGTTGATGAATCATTGGCTCATACAGTGGCTCCATCAAGTGCAGAAGAAGATGAAGAAGAAAAAGAAAAACCACACATCGATGAAACATTGGCTTACACAACTACACCTTCAAGTACAGAAGAAGAAAAAGAAAAACCACATGTCGATGATACATTGGCTCATACAGTGGCTCCATCTACTACAGAAGAGAATGAAGAAGAAAAAGAAAAAGAAAAAGAAAAAGAAAAACCACACACCGATGAAACCTTGGCTCACACAACTACACCTTCAAGTACAGAAGAAGAAAAAGAAAAACCCCATGTCGATGATACTTTGGCTCATACTGTGGCTCCATCAAGTACAGAAGAGGATGAAGAAGAAAAAGAAAAACCACATATCGATGAAACGTTGGCTCACACAACTACACCTTCAAGTACAGAAGAAGAAAAAGAAAAACCACATATCGATGATACTTTGGCTCATACTGTGGCTCCATCAAGTACAGAAGAGGATGAAGAAGAAAAAGAAAAACCACATGTCGATGATACTTTGGCTCATACTGTGGCTCCATCTACTACAGAAGAGGATGAAGAAGAAAAAGAAAAACCACATATCGATGAAACGTTGGCTCACACAACTACACCTTCAAGTACAGAAGAAGAAACAGAGAAACCACACATTGATGATTTATTGGCTCATACAGTGGCTCCATCAAGTACAGAAGAAGATGAAGAAGAAAAAGAAAAAGAAAAACCACATGTCGATGATACATTGGCTCATACAGTGGCTCCATCAAGTGCTGAAGAAAATGAAGTTGAAAAAGAAAAAGAAAAACCACACATCGATGATACTTTGGCTCATACAGTGGCTCCATCAAGTACAGAAGAGGATGAAGAAGAAAAAGAAAAACCACATGTTGATGATACATTGGCTCACACAGTGGCTCCATCAAGTACAGAAGAAGATGAAGAAGAAGAAAAAGAAAAACCACATATCGGTGATACATTGGCTCATACTGTGGCTCCATCAAGTGTAGAAGAAGATGAAGAAGAAAAAGAAAAAGAAAAACCACACATCGACGAAACATTGGCTCACACAACTACACCTTCAAGTACAGAAGAAGAAAAAGAAAAACCACACATCGATGATTCATTGGCTCATACAGTGGCTCCATCTACTACAGAAAAGGATGAAGATGAAGAAGAAAAAGAAAAACCACACACCGATGATACATTGGCTCATACAGTGGCTCCATCAAGTACAGAAGAAGATGAAGAAGAAAAAGAAAAAGAAAAAGAAAAAGAAAAACCACATGTCGATGATACTTTGGCTCATACTGTAGCTCCATCAAGTATAGAAGAAGATGAAGAAGAAGAAAAAGAAAAGCCACATATCGATGATTCATTGGCTCATACAGTGGCTCCATCAGGTTCAGAAGAAGATGAAGAAGAAAAAGAAAAAGAAAAACCACATGTCGACGAAACATTGGCTCATACTACTACACCTTTAAGTACAGAAGAAGATGAAGAAGAAAAAGAAAAACCACATGTTGATGATTCATTGGCTCATACAGTGGCTCCATCTACTACAGAAGTAGATGAAGAAGAAAAAGAAAAACCACACACCGATGATACATTGGCTCATATAGTGGCTCCATCAAGTACAGAAGAAGAAAATGAAAAACCACATGTCGATGATTCTTTGGCTCATACTGTAGCTCCATTAAGTATAGAAGAAGATGAAGAAGAAGAAAAAGAAAAGCCACATATCGATGATTCATTGGCTCATACAGTGGCTCCATCAAGTTCAGAAGAAGATGAAGAAGAAAAAGAAAAAGAAAAACCACACATCGACGAAACATTGGCACATACTACTGTACCTTCAATTACAGAAAAAGAAGAACAGACACCATCAAGCACTGAAAAAGAAGACAGTCCACATGCTGGAGAAATATTGGATTATACTGTTGTTCCACCAAGTGCGCAGGAGGAAGAAAAAGAAAAACCAAACATCGACGAAATGTTGGCTCATACCCATGCTCCTTCAACATCAGAAGAAGAAAAAGAAAAACCAGACATCGACGAAACAGTTGCTCATACTGTGGCTCCATTAAGTTCAGAAGAAGAAGAAGAAGAAAAAGAAAAACCACACATCGACGAAGCATTGGCTCATACTACTACACCTTCAAGTACAGAGAAAGAAGAGAAACTTCATGTTGAAGAAGATGAAGAAGAAAAAGAAAAAGAAAAGCCACTTATCGATGATTCATTGGCTCATACTGTTGCTCCATCTAGCGGGGAAGAAGAGGAAGAAGAAAAAGAAAAACCACATTTGGACGATACATTGGTTCATACTACTTCACCTTCACTTACAGAAAAAGAAGAAGAGAAGGAGAAACCACTCGTCGATGACTCAATGGCCCATACAGTGGCTCCATCAAGCACAGAGGAAGAAGAAAAAGAAAAACCACACGTCGATGATTTATTCGCTCATACCACTATACCTTCAGTTACAGAAAAAGAAGAACAAAAACCACATATCGATGACACCCCGGCACATACTGTTGCTCCATCGAGTGCGGAAGAAGAAGATAAGACACAGCTTGATGAAACATTGGCTCATACCGTTGCTCCATCCAGTTCAGAAGAAGAAGAAGGAGAAAAAGAAAAACCATATGTTGATGAAAAATTGGCTCACACTACTGCACCTTCAAGTACGGAACAAGGAGAAGAAGATAAACCAGAAATACCACATATCGATGACACAATAGCGCAAACCATTGCTCCTTCAACTTTAGAAGAAGAAAAGGAAAAACCACATATAGATGATACTTTAGTTCCTACTGCTGCTCCCGGTAGTGAAGACGAAGGAGAAAAACCACATATTGATGAAGCACTGGCACACACTTTTGCTCCTGCAACTAATGACACTGAAAAAGAATCTTTGGATAAAGTTATCCCTATATCACCTGCTTCTGAAATACCTGATAAAGAACATAAGGATGCGACAACTGTTGCTCCACCAGCTGATTCATCTACTACAGAAGATGTTGGAGAAGAAACGTTTGAAGATGTCACACCTATAGTACCTGCTGATCATTTTGACCATAAACCAGAACTTGTTTCTGGTGCAAAGATTGAACCACAAGCAATTGAAACATCTACAAGCATTCCGGTTTCTACTGCTACAGATGCAACTGTAACGGAGCCTACGGAAAGTGAAATAAGCACACAAAAGATAACTGATCTAGAATCGCAAAAACCTGTTAAGGGTAAACCTGTGGTAGCAGATTTGAACTCAGTTGAAGAATCTGAGGAGTCTGTAGAGTCTGAGGAAGAAACAACAACTGAACACATTGCACAACACATTGCACAATTTGTGACTGAAAGAGTGGATACCACAGCTAAGCCTGAAGATAAAATAAAACCAGAAACTGAGTCAAGCTCTGAAGATGAGGGTGAAGACTTACACGAACCAATTGTACCAACTACGCAAGGTACGGACGTCACATCAAGTACTGAATCATCAACTGCCCCAACAATTACCGACACTGAAATGGATACAGAAGACAAAGAAAAACCTGTCGATAGCACTGAGAAACCTGATATTGAAAAAGAGTCCCAAGCGGATATTCAGAAAGATGTACATAAAGAGCCAAGCACAATCAAACCTGTTCTTGAAGAGGAAGATAAGACTGATATTATTGCTGAAACTCCAAGCAAGGAAGATGAAAAAGAAATCGCAGATGAAACCAGCACTGAACACAAAGAGGTTGAACCTGAAGCAACAACTGCAACATCATTATATCCGGCTAGTACCAGCGCTACCGAAATTGAACATAAAATCGACACTGCAAATGTCACAGAACCAACAATTGATTACCAACCCGAATCATCAACTGCGAGCACAACAACAACAACCACCGAAACACCAACACAAGCTCCTGTTTCACACTATCCACCCCCACCACCACATTACGGTCCCTCATCACAATATCCATCATATTCAGAAGATGAATATACAGATGAAGATGAAACAGAAGTATTTGGACCTGGCACTTGCCGTTATGGTGGCAAGTTATATGTTTCAGCCCAACAAATACCACGCGATGATCCTTGCGACTTTTGCTTCTGCTTTAGAAGCGATATCATCTGTTTGCAACAATCTTGCCCGCCACCAATTGCTGGATGTCACGAAGAACCAATTAGTGGCTTCTGTTGTCCAAGATATGAGTGTCCCGTATCAATGGCAACTGTATTAAATATTACAACGAGCACAACAACAACAAGCACAACATTACCACCACATTTCCTACATCATTCATATGGTGGTGCTGTGGAGCGCAATGGTTGTCAAATTAATGGAAAATCATATAAAGTCGGTGAAAGAATCGAATCGAAGAGTGGTCCATGCATTAATTGCAGGTCAGTAAAATTAAAAATCAATTTTGTTTAATTTTTTTTTAATATATTTAAATTTATTTAAATTTGTATTTAAATTAATAATAAACTAATGTTTATGGATTTTTTAGTTGCGGCGGTGATGGACAGATGAAGTGCGACCCTCAAGCCTGCATTCCAGAGCCAACCATGCAACAAGTTATGGCCGCTGTAGCAGCCGGCAGAAAGAGATGAACTGTTCAAAATGCTAATTAAAACAAATTATTAAATTAAACAAGTTAATTATATTGAAAAAAAATTAGAAAAAAATAATGATAATAATGCGATTCTGCATTAAAGGTGCCAAAAGAAAAATTAAAAAAATTTTATATGTTTACTAAAAAAGAAAACTAACGAATACGGAAAAATCAAGATAAAAACTATTTATATTATTTAGCATATATACTTTTTGATTTTAATAATTTTCCTTTTAATTAGCTTAGTTGAAGCCAACCAGTGATATTGTACTTTATACTAAGTATAAGTGCAATTACAAGTAATTAAAACGCACTTAAGGAAATTTTTTTTTTAAGGAAAACCTAATTAATATTTTATTTATGTATGTGTAAATTTATATGTGAATTTCCTGCTTTAAGTTTATCTATTTGTAACGTAGTTCTTTGTGCCATTGTAAGATGAAACTGAACCGTTTATTCAAGAGACTCAATCTAATAATAAAATTCACTATGCGACCCTATAATGCCACAAAGAATAACGTTATGAAAGATCCTTAAGATCCTTAAATGATCGCTAGATCGCTGGATCACTATAACGGTCGATCACTATTTTTAAAATGTATACTATTTAATGCTCTCTATATTTACTATATTTTTTCCTTTAATTTATTATAGCAATAAATTTATTTGTATATGTGTATTCTTTATTATTATTATTATTTTTGTATTTTATTTATTATTATACATATATATAAATGTATTCAAATAATTTTATATTGTTGCTTCTAGTCTCCTTTTATTATAAGAGCAACGAATTCCTAACGATAACAAAATTTCTAAATTTTTTTCTTTTATTTTATATCAAATAAATGCAATTTTTATACTCCAAAACGAACGAAACTAGTTTTAAAAGCAACTTTTAAATATATAAAAATTTTAATAATTGAGAATCTCAGTGGAATACACTGTGCAAAATAACTTAGTAATAAGAACGTTTTTATTGCGTGTTTTGTATAAACGATATTATATGCACAAAATGTATGTTAAACTTGTAACGGAAAGACCAGTTGGAATAGTATATATATTTCCCTCTAAAAATAGTTGCTCCGGAAGATTATCAATTCATATTACAGGATCATGCCACCACAACTGAATGGCAGATATCTGTAAGTTTTAAACATAAATTTTAATTCTTTTTTTAAATTCCTTGCCATATTCTTATAAATTTCAATTTAAAAGAAAAACAACCAAAATACTATTTCAACTAACATTAATAATTTAAACTTAATTATTTAAAAAATATATAAAAAATGTTTACTTACTCGTAGGTATGTAGTAGTTACTAAACGTACACGTACTATTAAGTAGGTTGCAATTATTTTTTATAAACTTTTTTACGGTAATAAACTATTTTCACACTTTAGCTCGACTGATTGAAGGCAGCGTAAAAATTAAACGTCATAATTAGTAAATAAATAATTAATTCACTTTTTATAATTTTAAATCTACTTTAAAGTTAATTTTAATTATTGTGCACTTTTATAATTAATAAATAAATAATGATTTATGTATTGAAAATGCCTTTCAGTCGCTTGAGCTTAAGTGTTTGCATTTACTGCAAAAATATGTAAAAATTTTAAAAATTAAAAATTAAAAAAAAAACACGCACAACACTAGTTTTTAAATTAAATTTTAAAATTAGTATTTAAGTATTTAAATTAGATTGTAATAATTAAAATTATTTTTTTTTTTATACAATAAATAAATTAAAATTTTAAGATTTTATTTATATACATAAAAATATATATAAAAAATATATATCTTTTAGCAGCTCTTGTGTTTTTTCGCAAATATTTTCTTTATAAATTATTTCCAATTTTTTTAATTTTTATACTTATGCAACAATTACTTTTGAATAAGTGAAAATAGGCTTAAATATTATAAAAGAAATATATTTATAAATATTAATATTTTAAAAAATTTGCTTATTATGTAATAAAAATGAAAGACAAAAAAAAAACAAAGCAAACAAAATTGGCATAAAACGCATGCAATTGTAGATATTAAATATGCAAATCTTAAAATCAATGTGTTAGATGTAATCATTATTAATATTAATTATAATATAATTTTTTATATATTCTGTTTTAAACAAGAGAAATAATAAATACAAAAATGAATATAAAAATAAAACTGTTCTTATTACTTAATTCTTTTGAGCTTACCTTCTATTAATAATGTATCCGGCATAAAAATAAAAAAAATTTTTTTATTGATATATATATATTTGTAAATTTCAGTAACGACCTTAATAATTTATTATTATTATGTTGAGGATAGGTGAGCACTTTTAATCTTTATTAACTGCGAAGTTTTTGCATAACCCCTCTCTACGCCTTGACTGGATTATTGTTTATCACTTCATCAGACTAAACAATAATTAACCTCAGATCTACATACCTCACCTAAGAGCATTCTGTAACCATTCTGAGATTCGATAGCGCGTTGTTGGTAATACTGTCAGTTTTCGTAAATAATTTCAGGGTTATATCCTTTGTGAATTTTTTGATCCGATCATTCTTGAAGTTCCTGGGGATGTTATTCGTCGTAATGTAAGATGGTACCTTCTCAGAATCCTGCAAAAGTCTTCTCAGAGCCTGACTTTGTGTAATATCTAGCTGGCGAGTAGTAGTGTTTGAGGTCTTGCTAAACGCTACACATCTATATAGAAGTAACGGTCGAATTATTTGGTTATATAACAGCTTCCTATTCTTAGCATTGCGATTATAATGTATGTGTTTTTTTTTTACCGGGCGTTAGTGTTATTTATAGTTTATATTACTTTAAATAATGTAAATAAAAACACTAATTTTATTTACAAATTGTAAACAAAAACTATAGTTTTCTTGTTTATAACAGATATTTAGGTCTACCTTATAGAGCATCTTCAGTAGTATAAAACAAAAAAACTATGTAAACCCCGTATAAAAAACAAATACATTATTTATTTATTTATATTCAAAGTTTGGATGAAATTGTCGGGATAGTACAATTGTTCTCCAGATAGAAATTAAAATACGGATATAGCTCTATGAAAAGTCTATATCCAAAGATTTTCGAAAAGCATATGACAGTAATACTACCTTTGAGAACTTAAAATTGACATGGGTACGGATCAATCAAGTCTATATTATCAAGTCTATATTGTCTATTCTACTCTACTCTTCTACTCTTCTCGTCAACACAAATTTGGTGCCTAATTAACTATATATAACAAACTATTTCCTTTACCAAAAGCGGCTTTTCGTATTAACTTAGAAGCTCATAATAGTAGTTAAAACCTTTAAATTAACTAAATGTTTATCAGTAGAATACTGCTAATCTTCAGCAGCAGATATCCAGTATGTAATTGTTGAGCATTGTTTATTAAACTTTTTTGTTGCACGCCTCACTTAGGCCTTTAAAATTTTCTAAAGCACCTCTTACGAATAATCAACAAAGAGCATTCAGTAAATTAAGCAGATCAATCCAATATTTATTGCTTTTCCAGGATGTAAGACGAACTTTGTTCTTCTTCTTTCCTATAAATAATCTTTCTCTTTTGTTCATGAACTACTATATCAACCCATAAAGTTCGTAAACAGCGATAATTACTATTCACCATTGTTCCAAATTAATAATGTCAACCCACGTTGAGTATATATTTGGGTTTTTCAGTTCGATGACTAACAGAAATAGTTTAAATTGACATGATTTATGAAAACAAAACAAGCAAATATACAAAATTTCATTTATTTAAACTTTTATTTTCGAAAAACAAAGAATTATAGTAGTTTGAAACGTTGATGACCTATCCTTAGTATTTGATATAAGCATTAATAATGTAGGTCGAAAAGAATTATTTCAGTCAAACCATAGACATATTGTTTGACTCTCTCCAAATTAAGTCCAACGGATCATAATAGAGAATACCAAAATAATGGTTAAAAAATTTAAACTTTAATATTTTTGTAAAAGATTTGTAATAGTAAGAATTATATTTATAATAAAATATATCCTTAGACCCATATAGAGAGAATATCTCATACAGCAAAGGCAAACACAGAAACCATACAGTACATGTGGTCGCTCTCCCAACGTACGGAAATACTGTCATCAGTCTCCACATCCCAATAAGCAGAATTAGCGGCATGTATCCCGGCACCATTTTTCTGCATAATCAAACAAGTTATACAATGCTTGAAAGGCTTTTGTTGTTTAATTATTTCCTTCAAAATTGTGTGTTTAATTTTAGTATTCCAGTTTGGAGCCAGATTGGAGTCAAATATATATTCACCAAGCACATTGTCAATAGTTGCCTTGCAAAGTGCGATAACCTCATCCCGATCGAAACGATTTGGTTCGTAATCTAAGTCTTCATCCAGATTCATTGTGAAATTAATGCAAATTGCGAATGCAACACAAACTTAAATTTTTGTTGAAACTATTAATTCTAGCATTCAGTTTAGTGTATTATATTTATTTTAAATTATTTTTAAAAAATATCATAGTTTACTTCGATAAAAGAAATCTATTTATTTAAATGTTAAAACAATTGCAACTATGGGGGATTCTGTAATTTGACTTAACATAACTCATATAAGTCGTCTTACCTCAATAATATTATAAATATTTAATATTATTTATTAAATATGTATATTTAAAAAATTTTTTTTAGTAGATTTGTTTGTTTTAGATTTTAATCGCTTAAAATTTTTTTATTGGATTTGTTTGTTTTAGATTTTATACACTTGTAAGACTTTAAACTGTATTTTACTAATTATCGCGCACAAAATTTGAACAAATGTGCAAAAGCTTCCATGATCTGTATTGTGGCGCCATTATTATTCACCACAATATCGATCACAGTGTCTTAATATTCAAAATTTATCAACTCTTCATCACTAGCAACGACTTTTATGCAAATATCGATAACACATTGTAAATAGCAACAAAATCAGCTGTAAGAAATGTCAAAATAGAGCTAAAATTAAATATTACCCCAAATCAGTAACAAACACATTAACATGTTCCTTCCCTGCGTCTAAATAAGTATTCCTTTAAAATGAAAACGTAACCGCATTAAACTTATCTAAAATATTGGAAAATTATTTATTTAAATTACAACGGAAATGGCGAAGACGGTGAACTTGGCAACAATCAACTGGCTCTTCGTTTGCGGCTTAGCTTTTTGTCTAGGTGGTGTGGTTGTTTTAAATCTAATGCCATTAAGTGCTGGTAAAATTGTAGTTTACACAACTTTCTTTCGTTTATAATGAAAATTTTTTTTGCAGATTGCATATGTCCACTGAAAAAAAGTGGTTTTCAAAACAGCGAAGCGTTACAAAGCGTGACACAACCGCCTTTTGACATGCCTGAACATAAATTGGCCATACTAGTACCATTTCGCGACCGTTTTGAAGAATTGCTACAATTTGTGCCTAATATAACACGATTTTTACAAAAACAACGTGTTGTTCATCATATATTTGTGTTGAATCAAGTGGACCGTTATCGTTTTAACCGTGCTTCTCTGATAAATGTAGGCTTCCGTTTTACACGTGACGTTTATGATTATATAGCTATGCATGATGTTGATTTATTGCCATTAAATGAAGACCTACATTACGAATATCCCAGTGATTTGGGACCCTTACATATTGCAGCACCGGAATTGCATCCTAAATATCATTATGAAACATTCGTTGGTGGTATATTATTGGTGCGACGAGAGCACTTCGAAGAAATGAATGGCATGTCTAATAAATACTGGGGTTGGGGTCTTGAAGATGATGAATTTTATGTACGTATAAGAGATGCCGGACTTCAAGTGACAAGACCACATAATATTAAGACTGGAATCAATAACACATTCAAGTAAATATTAGAATTTTTTTATTTATTCCACAATTCAATATACATTTTTTTATAGTCATATACACAATCGTTACCATCGTAAGCGTGATACACAGAAGTGCTTTAATCAAAAGGAAGTTACTAGAAAACGAGACCGTGAAACGGGTCTAAGTACATTAGAGTATAAAATCTCGAAAATTCATCAATTAAGTATAGATGGAATAACAATAACTGTGCTAAATATTTTATTAGAATGCAATTTAAATAATACTCCTTGGTGTGATTGTTCAGGTATCGCCGCTGCTGCTGCAGCAGAAGAGCCAATTAAGTAGAAATAAATTTTATAAATAAAAAGAAATCAGTTTATTATTCAAAAAAAAAATATTGAACTACATCTATTTAGAAATTTTATTACATACTAATAACACTCAATAAACGTGCACCATGCCATATAAAAATGTCCAAAATAGTACGTATGTGCAAAGCCCGCCCATGAAGCCATTGGTCAGCAAACTTTGCCTATTAATAAAATACTTGCGCCACTGTGTACCAGATTTAAATAGTATGAGCAACCATAACAAGAAAACCGTCAAGAAGTAAAAGAAAAATCCAATTAAACCACTTAATCCCAATATGCCTAAAAACAAATTGTTGTGATTTAATTTTCATACAATTTTCCTTAATTTTACCTGCTACGGAACCAGAAATTGCAGCAGTAGATGTGCGACAGTATTCTACTGCTGATAAATTGCTACGAATATTGTATTCGCTATATGCAACCACTTCACCTGGTTTTACTTCACGAGCTTTGACGCGGTTACTCATTTTAGATTCTTTTTAATTTAAAAATTAATTAAAATAGTAAAGAGGAACGAGCTCATTAAATGTAAAAATTTATTGGATTGTCAAAATGACACCGAAGTAAAGGCTGTGTTTATTGTGTTTACTAAACTGTCATGTCATGTTCGCATATGCAAATGTAGGTAGATTTATTTTGTTATTTTTGTTTACATCGATTTATTCTCTTTTTAATTAATTATAGATTATATAATTAATAATTAAAAAATAATAATTTATTATTTATTAAAATTTTTATTTGAAAGTAATTCTTATTATTGGTAAATAACCCATTAATACATTAACCCACGTATAATGACGTACACAATTAAATTATGAAAATTAGCTACATAAACTTATTTCGTTCTTAAAACACTTTAAACTACTAAATTAAACTAAAACACTTTATAATATATATATAAAAATTGTACAAGATGTTTATTACTTTAAACTAAATATTGTAAATTAGTTCATACATTTTGAACTACAAACTTGAAACAACCCTGTCCTCCATACCAACGTTTATAATTGTGCGCAAGTGATTTAAGAATTGTAAATATATTTTGTAAAGAGCAGAGAGTTGTTATTGTAGTTTCTTTCAATTAAAGTACATAGTCCAATTTTGTGTGGTACATAATTGCAGCGATACGTAAATAGTTTTAATTTACAATGCAACGCAACGCCTATTTACTATGCAGAAAGGTAGCTGTTCCTTTGATGCGAGCACGTCAAATGTCCGTTGGACATGGGTTAACTACAGTAGAAGTTGATGATAAATCGGGTATTGCTATTTTAACTATGAATAGGCCACCGGTTAATGGCTTAAACTTGGAGTTATTGCAGGATATTAAAACTTCTATCGATACTATTGAATCTAACAAATCTCGTGGATTAATACTAACATCGGTAAATATATTTCTTAAAATAATGCTTAACCAATATTTTGCCGTCTAAAAACTCAAGAAACAAAGATATTTTAAAAAGGGAGAGGTATGTACATATGTAATATCAATAAAACTGCTTAACTGCATCAAATAAAAAAAAATTTGATATATCAAAACATAATTATTATAATAAATACAAAAGGAAATGAAATAATTGTATTTAAAAAATCAGTTTTATTGTTTTCTAATTGTTTAGTTTCATATTATTATTTATTTTATAGTCATCGAATAGTATTTTCTCAGCTGGCCTGGATATAATGGAAATGTACAAACCTGACAAAGATCGTGTGCGGAAATTTTGGATAGCTCTACAAGACACTTGGTTATCATTGTATGGATCTGGAATACCGACTGCAGCTGCAATTAATGTAAAATATTAATATAAAAATATTTAAATACTATTAATAATTTTTTTTCATTGTAGGGACATTCTCCAGCTGGTGGCTGTTTGCTAGCGACGGCTTGCGAATTCCGTACTATGTTACCAAATTTCACAATAGGTTTAAATGAAACCAAATTAGGAATTGTTGCACCTAAATGGTTTATGGCCACATTTTTAAACGTTTTACCGGTCCGACAGGCTGAGATGGCATTAACACAAGGAAAAATGTTTACCACTGATGAGGCTTTACGAGTTGGCCTTATCGATTCTGTTACTGAAAACAAATCTGCAGCTATTTTTGAATGCCAAAAATTTATACAAACTTTTGAAAAGGTCAATCCATTTGCCAGATCTTTGACAAAACAACAGTTTAGACAAAAAGATTTGCAGCAATTTGAAGATGAACGCGACAACGATTTGGAAGCTTTTCTTTTTTTCATTAATCAGCCAAGTGTACAAAAAGGATTGGGTATCTACATAGAAAGTCTCAAGAAAAAGGCTAAGCAATAAATGTTGTCGCGTATGCAAACAATATAAGGTGAACTGAGACTAAACCTATGGCGCTTGGTTTAGTGAAGACAATACTAGGAAAAAAATGTATAACTCAATATTTTAATACAATTTTTTTAAAACAAAGATATTACATTTAATTTCGTATTTTTATGTGTCTTTGAAATATAATTTAATTTATAAATGAATATAGTAATAGTGGCGTCCATTTAGTCATAATCTTGTACTTCATCCGTTACTTTCGATCAAATTGCTGCACAATTAAATCAATATTATTATTGTCAATATTATATTATTGTCAATATTATTATTGTAAATTATAGTACAAAATAGGTTAAAAATCATACTCCTAATTTTGTAAACATATAATCAACAAATTGTTTTGTACGTGTTTTCTACAAATCACAATAAACATCTGTATAGATATGTGTTACTATTTTACCAAGTAGTAAATTTGTTATGACTCCATAAACGCGCAATTGTAACGAAATGCAAAGCGAATCATCTAATCTTGTATGAAGAACTGTTTAAGTTTTTAAGTCTTTATTTCAGCGAAATCTATTAAAGCCCCGCATATATGTATTTAAATTATTTAAATCGTCTGTAATTAAAAAGTATTTGAAGGAAGAGCACTGTAACCTCTAAAATCCATTGAGGTTGAAAGCTCAACGTTTCTGACATGTATTATTATAATGAATTTATGATAAGTAATTAGCACTGCCTTCATATTTTATATAATATTGATTTATTTGATTACCATCTGTCCATAGGTAGACTATAAAAATTTGATAGGATCTAAAAAAATACAGGAATAGAATGAAAACTTTCCACATTATATTACATTTGAATAAAAATTGGCATTTATTGCCATGTATTTCTCAAGTTAATTGCGATATTGGTAACGTGTAATAATTATTATTAACTTCCAATTTATGAATATGCATACCTATACGGCGAAGTGTAATTGGGGGCGATGAGATAGAGCTGTAACAGATAAGGTTCTTGACAAATTTAGCGCACTTAATAAAGAACTTATTAAGGAGACATTTTAGAAATTATTCTAGAAGTCCAAAGTTCCACTTATTATACTTAATTATCTAAATATAAAACGAATTGTGGTTCAGACGAAAGTTATTATTTGCAATCTAATCCAATTATCTTCTTTACATTCGTGAAAGTTAGTATTACGAAAATTTTAGTGTTTTATAATCCAAATAAAAAAAAAATTTTAACAGATATTCAAATATGTGAAAAGTATTTAAGATACAATTATTCTTTAGAATTATTAAATCTACAAAAATTAAAAACAACTACATATTTAGCTTTTTTCAAACCCTCAAAATAAACTGAGATTTATTTCAGCACTTCTTAAAGTTCCCTGAAATTTAACTCTATGGAAGTATTTTAACACCATTTCTAACCGCATGTCCATTTCTACGAAACGCATAGACTCCTAAAAACTGTTTTACTCGTATATATAATTGTTTCAGTGAGCTTTTTTAAATAGTTTTTTGTTAGACGGGTTTGTTTTCTATGCACTATCCCATATACAAATACATTTGTTATGAACTAATGAAAAGCACATAAATAATAATATAAAATTTTTGTTGTGAAGTATTATCTCCATCCCCTTCGTCTAACTGCTACATTCATGTTTGTGTATATAATAAGGCTGTGTTTGAGTTCGAATAAATTGAGGTTAAGTAAATTGAAATTTCCTAGGGATTTTTTGCACTGCACTCATACAAATATTTATTAATTTATTTATTGCACTTATTTATTATTTTTGGTTAAAAGTTTTCAAACTTGTTTATTTATATATTAAACATCTTTTACAATTTTCGCAATGGTAATACATAATTTACCTAATTTTTATATAATTTACCCTACTCGAAATTCTGGTAAATACGAAAAATCGCTGCCATACCGACATAATTTACTATTTCCCTCAATTTGCCATCAATTTATTTAGGTCGTGTGCGAGTTAGGCTAAGTTGCGTTCTAAATGAGGGAAATTCCAAGTTGTGTCGATAATGTATTGATGTGTCGATACGTGTTGATAAATGGCAAAATGTGTGCAGTGCAAAAAATCCCAAAAAATCTCCCATTTGGTTTAGCATCAACTTAGCCTAACTCGCACACGGCCAAAATATATAAATTTATACGAGCTCTTATTATTCTATGTGAAAAGATTTTCTTACCAAAAAAACGAACGCATTAATCGATAACTATCGAAGGTCAGTTGTTTTGCACTAGTTGAGTGCTATCATCGCTGTGAAGTTATTTTTATGGGAAATTTGATGAATTAATTAATGTTGTGATAAAGATTTAAAGAAAGAATAGTTAAATCACCGTGGAAGAGGCAGAGTGGTTGAAAATGCTTATTAAGTAAAAATTTATTTTTATTACGCTTATCATGTAAACAATATGACTAATTAATATAACAAAAAATATAAAAACAAAGTAAGATTTGGATAAGTACTATATTTAACGATGTCGCCTCCAAAAGTCTGTGCTGTGTGTGGTGACAAAGCATTAGGATATAATTTCAATGCCGTAACATGTGAGAGCTGTAAGGCATTTTTTCGACGTAATGCCTTAGCCAAGAAGCATTTCACGTGCCCGTTCAGCCAAAACTGTGAAATAACCGTGGTGACAAGGCGATTTTGTCAGAAATGTCGTTTAAAAAAATGTGTCGACATAGGCATGAAGAGCGAAAATATTATGACTGAGGAAGATAAACTTATTAAGCGACGAAAAATAGAAAGTAACCGTGAAAAGCGTCGTTTGAATGAACAAAAACATCACACAGATGAAAATATTAAGGAAATCGAAACAGAGAAGCCAGAACAGCAACAGCAGGCAGCCGACAGTAGTGGCATTGATGCAAATACATCTATAGATTCGCAAAGTTGTTGCTCATTTGATAGTGCATCAGCAAATAACAATGTGCAATGTGCGGCCAACAGCACGACATCATCATCACCTACAAGTGTAATAGCGCGAGAAGAAATAAATCCTGAGCTGATGACTAGTGAAGAAATGGTAGAGTTTATAGTACGGGACCCCGACAGAGCATCACAGGCTATAAGTAAGTTTATGCGCACACCCAAGGAGGCTATGGTAACTATGGAAAAAATTATTAATTCGCAGAAAGATGCACTAAAACTTATACAACATTTGATAGCCTATCCAGGTAAGAACAATTCATATAAAAGAGTCTTATAAAATATTTCAATATTATTTTATTTTTACAGGTGATGCATTGAAAATAATAAGCAAACTAATGAATTCGCCACTTAATGCGCTAAATGTTTTTACAAAATTTATGAGCTCGCCTACGGATGCTTTAGAAATTATATCCAAAATTGTTGATTCACCACAAGACGTACTACAATTTATACGCAATTTAATGGATTCACCAGAGGATGCTTTACATATAATGAATAAGTTTATGAACACACCAGCAGAAGCATTGAAAATGATAAATAAAATCTTTAACGGTAGCAATGCACCAGCAGCGAGTAGTGAAAATAAAAACAACAATAATAATAACAATAACGACACACCGCCAGCAGTTGTTTTAGAAAATACATCACCATTCCATTTACCCATATCACCACAATCGCAAGTTGATTCACCCATTACAGACAATACACTGCTGAACAAAATGTTAGACAGCAGCCCCAGTGAAAGAGATTTAACAACACACACTCCGCCCTATGATACAACAATACCACCACCACCTATAGTTACTCCTTTTACACCATCACCACAAGCCATGTCGCTAACATCACCAATTTCTATTACAACGAATGATTTGCAATACAACTCGCCATTAAGTTTACCGCAAGAAGAATTTCCAAGCACTTCGACTACTTTGTTAACCAGTTCACCTGCCAATATTACACACGAGGCAGAATTTGATAGTCAACATTTTGACTTTAAAAGTCTTATGCAAAATACTTTTGCTGAAAGCACTGGATTCGGCGACAGTATGAACTCATTCGAATCCGTACTATCGGAGGTAATACGAATAGAGTATTTAGCTTTAAATAGCTCCCCACAGGAAAGAATTAAGCAAGAACAATATGGTGCCCACCTTATGTGTGGACATCCGCACGACTTCGACGATTCAATGATGGAGCCACAAAGATTGCCACAGCAACAAATATCCTCGCCTTCAAACATAATTGTGGGGAGGGACTTAAATGAGGCAGAACAACATAAATTACGTGAATTACGCATAGCTAGCGAAGCATTATACATCCCTGTTAACCATGATATCAGTTTATTAGTAAACCGAGACGGGCCACCAAGAGTAAGTGAAATATTTAACAAATTAAATAAAGATAAGACAATGTTTTCGAATCAACTATTTTTAATCATATATTTGTATTGTTGGGACTATTTATCTTATAATTATCTAATCGCATAATTATGATAAGTACACTTTTACCTAGCACTGAACACCTGCGCACCTGTGCTAATGAAGTGCATGAGTCAAGCAACTGCTCCACAACTATATTCTATATCTTTTTTCAAGTCATCCCACAACATAAAATAGCTAAAAATATTTGCGATATTAGTTTATGACTAACAGAATTGCCGAAAAAGATATAATGACTGTATCAGTATCAGTATCAGCAAGTACACATAATATTTAAATTGTACCATGAAGTTTCTGCAATGATTGCAGACATGCAATATCATTCATTATTTATACAATAATGTACTTTATAAATTTGTTTAAGTGCTTATGTTACAAATGTTCACACACACAATATTTTATCAGTGCTCCTATAAAGGAAATACTTTATCATCTACACTTTCCGTAGACGACTATCTACCGTTGCTCTTTATCAATTGAGTAAACAAAAAACGCTCATTCATTTTAGTGGAAACACCTGCGCGCAAGTAAACACAGCAGCAAGTGTTCTGATATGAAATGATAGCGCTGCTGGTTATCACCAAAGGCACTAGGCGCACATGAATAAACCGAGTTGAATTATTTTCATTCAAAATTTTATTTTGTATAATAAAAACAACTGTTTAACTATAATTGAGGCAGTGACATAAATTCTTGTAGTCGTAAGATTATTACACCAAGAAAAAAGTACAGATAATTTAATTCAAGTGCTGTTGTTGTTGTAAATGAAAGTGTTATTTCAATTGCAATATGCACTTGCGTCTTTCACAGGGGATAACAGTTAAGGAAATAATTCACTGACTCACTGATTCACTGCTACAATATTTAATCAATTGAGTTAATCAGATTTATTACAATACGCAAGTATGGAACGATAGAAAGAGTACCACCTAGTGTGCCATGTAATAAAATAGTTGCTACGTGTATTGAGGATAAATGTACGTATGTGTGGAAAATAACTACTTAGTATGTGACTAAATCCAGACTTAAATTAGGACATGCATCCCTACGGATACTAGATTTTCTCAAGTAAAAATTCTTTGATAGGTTATAAATCAAATTATTATTTAATCTTGACAAACGATAGAGCACTTGTTAGCTGGTTAAACTATTTGAGATCATGTGAGCTTTAGCCACAAGATCACTTCAACTTAACCAAACCTGTCTAGATAAACCATTTGTTTGGAATTTAAAGCTTCTTAAAACATATATGTGCTATCATCACATTTTCGTTATCTGAAATATAAGATAATTAGAAAATCTATACTTCGAATGGTTTAGCAGAGTTTTTAAATCTATTTCCAGCAATCATACTGTATCATATTGACAATGGTTAAATCATATTAATATTTTTTCTCTGAAATGTAAAAAAAGAATAGATTAAAATGGGTAATGAACGGTGGTAGATAGTTTGTTAAATGAAGTATTAGGAAATATAGTATAGAAAAAAGGAACTAACTAGTTTGATGCTTAACAGAACTACAAATCAATCAGGAGCGCTAGAATTTAAGTGTTTGGGGGAACAGGTAAACAGTTAGACGACAGGTAGAGAAAGGTTATAGTACAGTACATTCGGAATGGAAGCAGTTTTGCGAGTCAACTAATAGTTTAGAATCTGCCCTTAGTTCTGTCGGTACAGTTCTTACTGTTTATGGGATTATGGGTCCTCTTTCATTTCTAGAGATTAATGGTTGGAGTTAGTTGTATTGTAGACATGGTTCTGAAGGAGTAAAATGCTTTACAAATAACTATAATTACTTTAAATCTATATAATATGTTATAAGTACATATATATTATATTATAAGAAGAAAAAAATAATTTAAAACTAACTGTAACTACTTTAAAATGCTATAAAGTATGTAGTATAGCATAACATAAGTATTTATCGATAAGTAGTAGGTGTTAGAAGGCTAAACATATATATATGTATATAAATTTCTTTAACTCCAAGATGTAGCATAGGACCGCATATAAAATTTAATAAATTTTTATTATGAGATTTATTCGAAACGCAGACTATTTCTAAAAGTAACATGTAATATATATTTAGCCAATAATAACTTTAAAAGTATTTAAACTTCAAGATATACTATGATATAAGATGATATTATATATATTTAATCAATTATGTTTGAATATTTTTTGAATGATTATTTTTTTATTTGAATACTTTTATTCAAAAGTAATCTTATCAGTTAGATGGTATTTATCTTTTGATATTTCTAAATATTTTAATGCATCCATTTATCTGTTTAAGATGCTAACATGATTACAAGAAATAAAAAAATAAAGGGAAGGGAGTACATTTTCAATATTAACCAAAGTATAGGGTGAAAAATAATATATCCAAAAAACTTTTCTGTTATAAAACCTCAAAATATCTCAAAAGCAATTTTTCTATATAGTATACTATTTCGTTAGATATAAATTCATATAAATCCAAATAGGATATATTTTAAAAAACAAGATCCAAAAATGAAAACGTTTCAATAAATAAAATAAATATTCCAAATTTTTTGAAAACTAAATAAACTTACTTTTTTGATGGTTTAAATTTTATCAAGAATTAACTAAAAAAATTATTAATTTCAAAAATTATTTATTAGTACATATCCAAAATATCGATCATAAGAACCTATTACAAGGCCTATTTCTTTAAATCATTTATTCCTATTTTCATTCTCTTGTCATAGTTTTTGCATTTGCATTGTTGATTGTTGTTTTGCATTGCTTATCACGTATTTCATAAAACTAAAATTTAATTTTTCTATTATTATATAATCTAAAATACCACCTTACGAGGCTGGGTATATATTCATCCTGAGATAATGTACAAACGGAATAGACAGATGGGAATGTATACCTTTACAGAAGAGGCAATAAAACTCAGTAAAATAGGTTCTAACTGCTTTTTATTGACGTATCAGGGCTTAGAGACCTACTCTAAACCCAAAAGAGCGCACAATAGACCCGACGGTTGCAGTGCTACATCCCATAACAATAATAATAAATATTATATAATATAGTATATGAAAAATAATACTATACAAATGAAATGGTTTTACTCTGGTAAGACCAGAGTAGCCTAATGAAAATTTTAACTTAATGGTTTTTGATTTTATTTTTTTTTTTGTGTCCTATCGGTCGTTATAAACTTTTGCTTTTGCTATGATATGTCTCAGTTTTTTTCTAGATGTAATGTTTTCATAGCTACATTGACTATTATTTAAACTAATAAACAAATGTATTTCTCCCAAATTTAACATAATAAATTTGTGTTATAATTAACTAAATTTAAAATAAAGATCTGTAGCTTTTATACATCTACACATATAAAGCCTCAGCTTTCCAATATTTTGGAAACACCTGTGAATATTTTTAGCTTTGTTACAATTAAACATATAAAGTCTCATAAGTCAAACATTTTAGAAACACATATAAAGATACATATGTAGCTTTGTTAGAATTACAAATATAAAACCCTACTTTCACTATAATTCAGATACAGTTGTGAAGTTGTGTACTCAGTTTATGCATAAAAACCCTCATACTCCTAAGTTTTTAGAAAAACCTATAAAGAAGATCTCTAACGATTAGAACATTTAAGAATGTTCTAACTCTTTACTCAAGACAAGTGATTTTTTGCCAAACATTTCAGGATCATCAATGAAGTTCTCTAGCTTTATTACATATACACATATAAAGTTATTTGCGCAAGATGTCAGGAATACCTATGAATCTCTCTAGCTCTGTTACAATGAGACAGGCCAAACTTCCACTATTATAACTTTCACTATACACATACATATAAAGCCTCTTTTGTCCGACATTCTTGGAACACCTGTAAGTCTTTGTTTCATAATCTATATATTGTGTTTATATTTCTGTTACAAAAATGCTTATTAAGTCATTTAATCCATGCGAGTCCGTTGCTTTACAATTATCGTAGCCTGTCTACGTTTATTTGTTTTTATGACTGCCCAACTGGTCGACTGACAGACTAACTGACTTAACTGTTGATATCACAATATCAAATTTTTTATCATTTATCAGCAGTTATCATTTCAATTACTAGGCGCACATGAATAGCTGAAACCCCGAACCACACATTTTCATTCCTGTACGATACGGTTTTGTGTATTCAAATTATTTTATCACATTTTTTATTATTAATAATTCTGTTATATTTATTTGTTTGTTTTTGTTGTTGTTCTTCTTGTTGTTGTTGTGCGACAATGAAGCTACTAGAATATCAAATTTTATTTATTTGTTCAATTATCACTTAATTTTCTCATAAAAAAAAATTGTATCAAATTAAAAAAAATGTTATACTAAAAACACATGTGAACTCGAATTAAGGGCATTGAAACTTTAATTAAATTAGTTGACACTTTTTTTTTAGAATGAACTTGTACGTTTTATTTTGCTTCCCAGATACTTAATAGAGCCTGATTTAATTGCTTATACAATTTAGTGGTCAAATCATTGAAACGGGCTTGATCATGATGGAAGCAGTGACATAAAAACTTTATAACTGTAAAACTATTTCATTCATCTTAATAATTTTTAACTGCAACTATTGTACATATTTAATTAATAGATTCGGCAAATATAACTGAATATTACAAAACTGTAATGAGACAACTTATATATTTTAAGGAAAATACCTATCGTTTTACTTAACTTCTTGAGATCTACATCAAAATCATCGCATATCAGTCGTTTCTGTCAGGCAACTCATAAAGAGTTTGTAGAGGAAATGTATCCAGTTTGCTTAAGTAGATAGGTAGATTCAGAGTCGTCGTAATCTCAAAGTCAAAACAGGCAATCTAGAGCAAAAAATTGTTTATAATTAGACACAGCTCAGGGTCAGAACGTATGATCGCAGTTTTTTATTTATGTGAAAAATAAATCTTGGGCTAAATGCACCCGTCATAAGATTCTCAGAAAATTCTGCAGGTTTTCTTTGTATTCAACTTATTGTTGTTCTTAAATTACATGCAATATAACTACTAATTTCTATTATAGTACTATAAAATAGTGCTTTTTAATCAGAAAGATCTCTAAATATTTATCTGCAATTTCCAATTATTACAAATCAAATTAACAGATATACATATACTTCAAAAATTTTAAAAATATAGAATATCCTTGTGACTTAAGATTCTTTTTGAATCGAGTCCTGTTTGGATTCTCAACAGCATGCATCAATCCAATATAGTTACATGTCATCGACAATCTGAGACCGTAATTCTTTAACGTACGAAAAAATTTTGCCGGTACCTATTTATTAAATTTCTGGATATACCTTCCTTATATGAGCAAGTCCCATCTAAATCTCTGGTAATCTTTAAGTCACACCCTAAAATACACCTCCATAATGAGTGAAAAGCTCTAAAACTCTTCCTGTATAATTCAAGTGTTCACTATAGCCGCCCTGACAATTCAATATAGAGCCAAAAAATAGAGTCCAGGATAACGAAAGTTGTAAGCATCTGGATCCCGTAATAAGAGATATATAGTTAGAATTGGATGTCACAAGCAAAAACTCACTTGATACCAGTTATACTCCAAAATTGTAGGTGACGATGGTGATGTAGACCTAATAGATTTATAGATCTTAAACCGCCTTTTATGACAAGCACCCATGTTATATATATAAAATGCTATTTTTATTTATTTATCAGTTAGGACATCATCAATTATAAAAAATAATATTATAAGTAAAAGTCATATTTTTGTTTTAATTTTTGAGTCGTTACTTCGAAATTGTTTAAATGCAGATATTTTGTATCTCTACACGTGATACACAAAATAAACTTTCGAAATAAAAGTTAATATATTTTAAAAACAAAAATATCCGCATTTAAAAGTCATAGCTTTTTGGAATTTGAGACCAAAAGATACACGTATGTAACGTATACTTTTAATAATCTATTAATTTTCGCATTGTTTTTTTTTTTCTTTCTTTTAGCCGGGTGATAATACAGATTCAAAATTATTACAAATCATCAACTTAACTGCCGTAGGCATAAAACGTCTCATTAAAATGGCTAAAAAGCTCAGTGCTTTTCGTGATATGTGCCAAGAAGATCAAGTGGCATTGCTTAAAGGTGGCTGCACCGAGATGATGCTTATGCGTTCTGTGGTTACTTACGATTATGATCGTCACACGTGGATGGTGAATTTATTTAATATTACTATGTAAATTTTATAAATTAATTTCAAACACTACATTTTTACAGATTCCACATGTAAAAGAAAGTATGGCTAACATTCATGCTGATGTCTTAAAGCTGGCAAATGACAATTTATATGAGGAACACTTAAATTTTCTACGGAGCTTTGACGTAAAGTGGCGTAACGATGATAATATTATGTTGATCATCCTAGCCATTGTATTATTTACGCCAACTCGTGACCGTGTCATACATTCCGATGTGATTAGATTGGAACAAGTATGTTATTTCTATAAATTATCATAATATTTTTTTTTAAATAATGATATGTTTTTTATATATTACAGAATTCCTACTATTATCTTCTGCGAAGATATTTAGAAAGCATTTATCCTGGCTGCGAAGCTAAATCAAATTTTATAAAATTAGTACAGAAAATATCGGACGTTGATCGTCTGAATCAAAATGTTATTGGTGTCTATTTAAATGTAAATCCAGTTAGAGTCGAACCCTTATTACGCGAAATTTTCGATCTTAAAGCCTTCAATTAATTGATGTACCTATTAATTTAAGTATGGAATGTATTTTTGTATAGTTGTACTTTATGTTTTGAATGTGAAAGTAGTCTTTAAAAGGCAAACGCTATTCAAAACATTGGTATATTGTAGTTAAAGATTTTTAACTTTAAATTCAAGCACACTTAGGCAAATCATTAATTTAAGTATGCATGCGTTAGAATCACTTTGCAAATATGGCATATGTTTTTAAGAAAGGCACTTAATTTCACTTGATTTCACAAGAAAATTAATATTTCAATCTAAATAGATTAAATAAATGAAGTCATCACAAGAGATCTGTGATGGGCGAAAATAAACGTAAAGTTGATTTTTGCAAACCTTATTGCTAAAAGACTAAATTTCTTAAAAATATCCTTGTAGATGCAAAAGTTGTCTTTGTTTTTAGAAAAATCTAAAGCAACTACTTATAGAAAATTATAAAAAAATATTTCTACAGCATAAAACTGACTCTGTGGTGTAAGTCTTAGGTCCAGTAATGTATAGCGAAATTTATCGTTCCTGAACAATGTTGTATTCTATAATGACCGAAATTGAGAACATCTCATTATTTTTTCTATTCGTAGAAACTTTTTATGTTTTCAATAATTCTATGCAAAATATGCTGTTTTTCCCGGTAATCATGGTAATATATTTGACTTCGGTTATCTCACATTAAAGAGTATCTATACTTAGACTTTCTTGTATATAAGGCCCAAACTGATGGTTCAGACATATTTTTTTTAAAATATACTTTATATATAGCGAATTTCTCTGAAATCTGTTTCTGCTATTTTCATAGTTGGCAATTTGTTACTGTTTAGTGGCTTTTCTCAATGAAATGTATTATGCTATGTTTTTAGCCATCCGTTCAAGTTGTAATATGGTAGCTATTATCTGAATCATGTCTTTATAAACAAATTTAGTTGTCAAATCAAAAACTGTCAATACGCGAATAAGCATTAAATAGTCGGTAAAACCAACCTATTTTTGGCTCTTACATTGCCAAACAATTTTTTAAATAGATTCCACACGGCAGCCGCTGACATGGTGCTCTATTAAAAAGCTCAAGAACAATTGACACAGAACTTATATTAGCATAATATGTTAGGATAATATAGAATGGTGACTTTGTGTACTAAAGCTCAAACTCTAGATATTCTCATCCAATATAACACACTGATGAAAATCAATTTTATAAAGCTAATCAGAACCTACCATTCAGAAACAAAAAAAAAAAATATTTAAGGTTTAGAATAACTGTAATATTCAGGAACCTTATATCCTTCTTTCTCGTTTAATTTTGAAAACTATTAGCAGTTCAAGAGTTTTAGTAGTTGATGAACTTCATTTTTAAATTTACAAAAAAATAAAATAAAAAAAAATCGGTTTCCTTTCCAGCATATGATCTATTACAAAGTGTTGTTTTGAAACTTATGATATAATGTAAGAACAATAATATTTCTATATAGTATTTATTATTAATAGTCTTTGATTGTAAAATTGTTAATAAATTAATTTGCTCTTAAGATTTTAAATCTGAACAAAGTGATAATCTGTACAATTCTACGAAAACATGCTTGAACAATTTCAATATGCCATTTTAGTTGTACAAAAACGATCTTTATATATATATTATATATAATAAATATAATTTTATTGATGTTATTTAATGCTTTAAATATTTGAAATTTTAAAAATTTTTGCTATTTTAATGTTATTATTAAAAAAATAAATGTGTAGTGTGCAATTTTATTGTGTGTTGTTTTAAACAAAAAGAGATTTTATTAATAAAGAGACTATTTTGTGTAATAATTAAAAAAAAAAACAATATACAAGTATTTTATTTCTCACAACTACAATTAAAATAATATATATAAAATAATTTTTTTGAGAAACATAAAAATTACAGTTTTTGAAAATTATCGTAATAAACTTTATAAATATGTATATATATATATATATATTTGTTATAATTTTATAAATAAGTTTATTAGTTATGTTACTATCAGACAAAACAGCATTAAAATGTTAAATATATTTTTTAGCTCTTATAGTTTATTTGTACTAAATGGATAAATCGTAAATTGCATCATTTTTGGCTAATAGACTTCGTTACTAAGACTACTGCTTGTTCAGTAATAAACAACAGAAAGTATACAATTTATATAATTATATTTTATATATGTTAGATATTCTCGGTCACCACTATTAGTTTTCATCAAATTTATGTTTAGCCATTACTTTGAATATGATAAAATCACAGCAACTGGAACAATCAATTATTTATAGTCATTTATTAAAGAACCATACGAGAGCGTGGTTCCAGGATTAATTCCAGAAAACCTAAAACCGTGTGCACATATCACACACCCTCTTCAATACAGGTTGGTATGCAGTTCTGATGTCAGTTATTGTTTAGTCCGACGAAGTGAAGGACGTAGAGAGCGGTTATGAAAAAACCTCGCAGTTAGTAGAGATATATATAATATACTTAATATTATTTTATCATTGGTACTGTTTATTTTGTTATATTTACTTTTTATGGAATAAATACTAAGTATTCTTATATGTTTGTATTATTATATATATATACATATTTACGTTATTTATTATATAAGTGGTAGTTCAATTCAGTTTTTAATTCAAAAATTTGTTAATCACAAAGTAAAAAGAATTTAATATCTATGAGATCTTACACAAGTATTTGCAAATTTTAATTTTTATATAGTTGGAAAAAAGAAATATGAGCATATCATCAGATATATTCAAAATTAATATTATTTATAAATTTTATATTTTTTTCTTAATTAAAATTTACAAGCCTTAATAATTATTCGAATGCTACAATATCGTATTATATTCGTAAAAAAATCCGTTGCTATTAAAAAAATTTAGATACAAAATTATATGTATTAATAATAAAAATGAACTACAACTTTTCCATGTGCAAAAAATAAAAAAAAAAACTATCCAATGTAAAGATATTAATGTGACAGTTAAAAATTTAATACATAATTATTTATAGATTATGAACAGATAACAGCTCCGTTTACATTACTTAACCTCATACACTATAGAAATATTTAAAACAAACTTTATTACATCCAACTTCTGCCTGCGCTTCCTGAGCGGCGTTTATCCTTTTTATCACTTTTGTCTTTACGTTTAGTATCTAGTGAATCATCCGCACCCATACCTCGTAGTAGCATTCTTATGCCTCGAGCTTGTACTTCAGCCTTCCGTCTCATATTATTAACCTCTGTTGCTATAACGTAGAAATCATCAAGCAATGGACTTGGTGGTCTAATTTCAACAGGTATGTCATCTAAAGTTTGTGGATTTGTAGATGTTGTACGTTTACGTGTTGCGATATCACTTGTGGCATTAAGATTTGGATTACTACCGCTTGCTGTCGACTGTTGTTGCTGTTGCATTTGTTGTATACGTGCTTTTAATGTGGCATTTTCTTCTTGTAGATGTTTTAATAACATTGCTTCGTGTTCTGCGTATACGAACGTAGGTTTTGGCATACATTGATATATCATAGACAAAAAATTTCTTAATGAGATTTGAAAAGTATCTTGCCATTGTTTAGTAAAGAAAGGAGAAAAAACAGGGGATTCTTCTGGGTTCGTACAAAATGGAAAATCTGTATGTAAACACAAATTAAAATTATTTTACATACTATACTTTAAAACAAAAATAAACTTACAAAACCATTCCTTCCATTCGCTTTGCTGGTGTAATTCATCCGACATTTTAGAAAAGAATTCTTTTATTTTGTCGGGTTTGTTGTTGGTATGAGCCGTTATTAAATACAGTTTATATAAACTACTTTCAAATTTCTTTACAGCTAAAAATACAAAAATATTAACTTATAATTTTTTCAATGTAAATTATTACTATACATTGCAAATATGTATGCTCCAATTTAGTAAACAAAAAGTTGTCCAAATGTCCCCACAAAGTGGTAAGCCCTTGTAGGTCACCTGCTACAATATACTGATTAAATTGCTCCATAATCTTTTCTGCGCGAAAACCAAAATCTTTATCTGATTTAAGATCAGCATCTAAAGCTTTAAGTGTATTCGAGAATCCACGAAATATTAAATATTCTTTCAAAATTGTATCCAAGAACTCGACTTGAGCCATTATTTATTTATATATGTTTTTAATAAGTTTCTCACTAATAAGAAATAAATGTCAGCAAAATAACATACCTGTGTAAAGTAGGGTTGCATTTGGTAGAGTTTTAGAATAAGATCTTAATACTAACACTTGTGTGTGGCAATAACTATCAATCTAGTGTATGCACAAAGTTATAACACTTTAGATGTTCTGCCAGAATAACAACATTACTCTAATACTAACAACTAATTTATGCTAATCGCCAGTTAAAACACATTTGTCATTTGTAATACTTCATATATTACTTGATACTGCCAATAGCCCGTGCTACACTTGAGTAAAATTGAGGAAATCAGTTTTTATAACAGTTTTCGCATTGGTGAATAGAAATTTTATTCATGCCTTGCCAGTTTGATTATTCACAAAATAAGAAAACTTGATACATCTAATACAAATCTATATTTAAAAATTACCAACGTTTCAAAAGGGCCAATTTAATAAAATCTTATTATTGTTATTAATAATAAAAAAGGTGTGTTC
>NC_051847.1:213888245-213895949 GCF_002237135.1 Teleopsis dalmanni
AATACTACTGCTTCTCACGATAGCCCTTACATTACCGTTAACTAAAAATTGAATTTTGTCAAATATTTAGATTGCTTAATGAATATTTACAAACGAAAGTCAATATAATTTTTTGCAAATATGTATATATTCTTCATTCTCAATAAGTGGAAAATTTCAGATTCGTTACGTATTTTCACCGAAAATAGAATCACTCTTCATACATTCTCACTAATAATATTCACTGATGAACTGCAATTGTCAACAACATTGGATGCTGACATCTAGTCAGCGCGTTTACCTTTGGATAGATACTCATGTGAGGAAACTAGTAGATAGTAAATGTTGAACATTTGTGTGCAGTTTTGAGATATTTTTAATGGAGTCAACAATTCATTTGTTTACGTCTAATATGAAAAGCTTAGAAGATTTTGTTCATAACTTTAAAAATTCATTTAAAAATATTTGCCTTTACACTTAACTGTTATTCTTTCTTCAGTTTTTATTTTTCACTATTTGTTGTTTACAATTTTTATTTAAAAAGTATTTTAAAAATCTTTTTTTTTTGGTTCAGTAACGGTTTGCATTTAAATATTAGCATCACGAATAGATTTTGCCAAAAAATTCAGCCACTAAAAGCAACAACATTAGCATAAACTATGCTGAGCTATTTGAGCTGGAGGCCAGCTTTTCCCTAGCATTTTAAACGTTTCTCAAGATTTATTATGTTTTGCTTTGACTGAATGATAAATTAAAAATTTAGTTAATTAATACTGCTAGTAGAGACCCATCTATACTTTTTTATGGTTACTAGAATATTGTAATTTTTTTTAGTTTATAGTTTTTACAAAATATTTTTATTTGAATTTTTTCTTTTAATTTTAATTTTCTTACGAACTCCGAGAAAGTTAGGAATTTTTATTTACCTGAAAAGAAATAGAAAGAAAGATATTATTAATTAGTTAATTGAAATAAAATATTGCTTTTAATTTTACTATAACTATTACTATTTTACATTTATTATAATAATAAAATTCCAAGTAATTTAGGTTATCTAACATTAAATGCATGAGAATGAGGTTTAGTTATACAGATAATATAGTCGACTATTAATGGAATATAATAACACTTAATTAATTTCTAAAATCATTATCACCATTCACCTTTATAGCTTACATTAGACTTTGCCCTGGCATTTGTTCATTTGACAACGATTTTTTGTTTTTTTTGAGACCAAATATGTTGTCATCAGTTAGACTGATTTACTCTATAGTGCACTGATTTACTCTACTTAAAAATAATTCTCATAGCCACTTTTTTTTACAACAAGTCGTTTTTGGCAACAATAGCTTGATGTAGAGATTCTACAACTTTGGTGAACCTTGAAATTAATTACGTCGAAGTGGCCTCACCAAAAGTATATACTAGTATTTCAAAAGAGTTTAATATTGAAAAATAGTTCAAAGAATTGAGTGTAGTTCCAGCAGTATTTTAAAGCGTATATAATGTATAATGAGAGAGCATAACTTGTAAGGATAATATTCCACACCTTGTATTTTGAAAGTTCAAAAATGTTCAAAATTGTTAAATAATTTGAAATCGATAGCTGATAAAGCAAAATAGAAAATAGTTTCAGTCATAGCTCAATTGTTAAGAGAGTTAAAATGAAAAAAAGAACACTCAACATTGATGGATTGAGAATTTAAGGAGAGTTAAAGAATACTCAAAATTGTATAACTTTAAAGAATAATGTTCCACTCCTGTGCGATGAATTGGAGTGCGTAATGAGTGTATTGATAATCCATGCAGAATAAATTTTGTTGAAAGTGTGATCTTTTGTTAATGAGAAGTAACTATAATAAATAACAAAGCTAAAGTATTTTCGATCCTATGAGCAGTATTTGCATTCAAATTTAAATATTTAAAAATTTTGAAAATCATTTCATCGCAATAGATTAAAAGGTATAGCATTGTAAGTATAAAGCAACATAATGTCTAATCGCGAGTGAGGCATTATTCATTTCAAAATAAAGATGTATTGATATCGTGCTCTGGTCATATCCATATATTATCTAGAACAGTAAACAAGACAGGATTCAATAACATAGTACTTTCAAAATATGTGTGGAACAAATGAAGCTGTAAGCAAGATAGAACTTCTCATAAAAAATGTGTAGAACACGAGAACAGAAAATTTTTAAAAATTTGTATAGAACAAGAGAAGCTGTAAACCAGATAGAGAGACATAACAGACAGTAGTTTTTGATGTGTAATATATAGAGAACAAGGTGAAATAGAACTTTTCGAGTAGTGCACTCGTTCTGGCCGTGTTCCAAATTCTGTAGAAAACAATTGTGCATAAACACTATTACACTATTACATTGTAATAAAATCTATGATTTTAACACATGTTAATAATGTAGTATTATGTGTAATGTTAATTTGTTAATTTAAGCTTAATATTTATGCTAAGCTTATAATTTTTTTACCATATTTGCATTTCCTAATCATAGCACAGGTATGTTACCAAAAAACCGGCAGTGTGAACAAATGTTTACCGGTTAACTTAAATTCAATTTCGTGGTTAAACACTGTTTTACGATCTACCTAATTCCGCATTTTTAAACGAAAGTCAATAAATTTTATTTTCTTTATATTGTCGTATATTATTTTTTTATTGTTTTGTAATTTGTTGTATACTTTCGTTTTCTAGTTGCAATTAAGTTGTTAAATTTATTTGACATTTATTTAATTGTTTTTAATTATTTAATAGGTAGAAAATTTTTTTTTTTTCATATGATAAACCTTAAAATTATGTGCATCTGCAATTAAAATATTTTAGTTTTTATAATTAAGTTATTAAGTATTAAAACCTACGTTTTATGTTACAGAAAACTACACAGATGAAGGAAAGCGGTTTGGTCGTGGAATTTATTTCATTAATTCCTCCGAAGAAATATTTGAACTGCAGAGACACACAAGAAATCTATAAAATTCCTAAGTGTCTGAGAGCACAATGAAGACTCTTATTTTCACTTTATTTCTGTTAGAAATAAAAAAAAAATTCAAAGACAATGTATGGTTTATGTATAATTTAATTTTCTTTTATGTACCTAAACAAAGCATATTTAAATGATTAACAAATTAAAAGTATTAACTCGGTTTTTTAGTTTTTAATGAAAGAAATGAAACAAGTTTAGAGAATAATAAATGAAATCAAAATGAAAGTGTTCTGCATTTGGACAATTTCGAAGAAAATATGAAACAACCTGCAGTAACACAAAAAAAAAAAATTATTTAAAAAAAATGAAAGTGGTTTTATTCTTCATATATATTTTAAACCAATACACATATTCATATTCCTATGAGCATTCGTAGTGTCTTCTGCTTTACGAACTTACATGAATCTTTTCTGGCTCAAAGCTGTTACACATTCTTCAGCTCTGAAGGCATGTGTACAGTAAAAGTTACGGGTAGAAAGGTCATTTTTTGTATGTGAAGAAATAAAAAAAATTTAATGTAAAAAAAAATGGAAGATGTGTAACGCCATAGGGTTCTATTGAAAAGTAAAAGCATTTCTAGCCTTTGCATTTCTTACAGTATTTTTTTTTCTTCTACTCTGTCATAAAACGTAGAAAACTTACACTACGTGAGGTCAGCCGGTTTGAGTTAAGGTGCATTGAAGTTGGCAGTAAACCCAAAGGCAACTACAGAATCAGTTAAGAAAAAGCCCGCATTGCAGAAGTTACGCTTTGTGGTATTTAGCCAAATGTGCCTCCTGGTATTTGTGTGCGGCTGCACATACTCGTAACCTTTATGAGTTTATGATTTATGGTAACAACGAAAGTCTTGCCATGTACCATACAACTACGACTATTTTGGAAGGCAAAGAATTAATAATTTTATTGTTTGGGTTTTGTACTCTTCCCTTTTCTGTTTTGTGTAATTCTTGTTTGCCAAAATTGTTTAAACGTACAACGGCTAAATTTGTTTTAAGTCGGCGGTCACTAGCGACTAGCGACTAGCGACTAGTGACTAGTCGCTACAAGTTTTTTTTGGGGTCAAAAAACCAATTAAATTATTAAAACCCTTTTATTTAAAAGTTTTGTACCAAACAAAAGATGTGCGCGTGTTTATAGTTCTTCGTTGTTGAATGGTATGTATTTTCTTAGGAAAACACGCTAAATGTGAAGCTTGTTTTAGTATTTAATTTAAGTTTTTAATTATTTAATGTTACTAAATGATTGCTTACTGCGCGTAACTGAAATTTTAATTTACTCACTACTCATAGTTAGACATCTGCTAAAGGTGCGTAGCTTCGAGCACATTCGCATCACTAGTTGCCAATTTTGTTTAAACGTTGCCAACTGGTAATCTTGTCAAGTTAAGCAAATAATAATAACACAAAAAAAAAACAAAAAATATAGTATTAGCCTGAAACTGCTTCATCAGCATTACTAACGCATTTACTTGCGTTCCCAGAATTAATTTTGCATATGCCAACTATGCCTGATATACAATTTCTTTACCAGTTCTTCACGGAAAGGAAGTATGCGCAAATGTCTTGTTAGCTACTCGTTTACAAGAAGATTCAATAATGGACGTAGGCTCTTAAATAATTAAATTTAATTATATTATTATAAACTCGTATTTTATATGCAAAAAACATTTCCTTTATATAAACCCATAATTAAATTCCATAAACATTTTTTAAACACTGAGTATAGTTACTTCGTATCTGAAAAGTTCTTTGTATGACGGTTAGGGTGGAAGTTTATTATTTTTTTATTACTTATATTAAAATATATGATATAACTTTCAATTATTTCTTAAGTTTAATTGAATATAATAACTAGACAGTTCGGCTAAACTAGTAATTTATTGTATGTAGTAAAATTTTAATAAATCTCAAGTGGATTTATATTAACTATTCTAATACGAAAAAATGTTATTATAATTGTCCTTTAAGGCGAGTATGTTAGTTTTTATAAACTTAATGCATAAATTGATACATTGGCTTTGATATGGAGTAGTTCCCTCGCTTCAGAGACTTAATTCAGGTAATTGGTGCTTGATAGAAAGAAGATTCTTTGGTAGAAAACACTCATAAGATTAGAAGGTATTGATAACCAAAAAAACTAATAAAAAACATATTTGAAAAATTTCACATTTTCCGCAAAAATGTTTAAAAATTTCACAAAAAAAATTTAATATTTAGTCAACTAAAAATTAAAAAATCACCATACTTTCAAAACCCATTTAAGTATAATATATTAGACGAATTAGGACTAAATTGAATGGACTAAAAATTAATATAAAAATTAATTATTTGTAACATATTAGCTGTTTCTAAGATATTGATTTTTTAACAGCATGCTGACCTTATAATTCAATAAATATTAAAAATTTTTTTAACATATTTTAAAAAATTATAAAACACTGATTGGTATTAAATTTACATTTTGTTTGTAATAAATAATTTTAAAAAAGTTGTTAACGACAAGCTTTTATTGTTGGTAATTCAAAATATATAATTTTTAAAAAATTTGAAAATTCATAAAAATTTGTGCATTTTTATTTTTTTTAAATTTATAAAAATTGAAATATTCCTAAGCAACGGTTCACAATTTCTTAAAATTATTCTATACTATCAATTAGTAGATCATTCATTGAATAATCAAGAAGCTTCAGAGGAACACACAAATTAGTCAGTGAGATGGGTGGGACTCTGCTATCAGAGTCCCCAGCTATCAAAGACTAAAAGTGTCCAGATGCACTAACTTGGAAAAGGCACAACATAATAATAATAATTAGTACATTTTAGACCAACACACATTTTAGTGCAATACAAATAATAATAATAATAGATAGAATAGTAATATTTATAATTAAAATTAAGATCACAACTAATTAAGTTTTTATTTATTTATTTCAATTATAATATTTATCTATAATAGAATTAATATTTCAGCGAACAAATATATATCATTTTCACATCCTAATGTAACCTTAAAATAAAATTTCAATTACTATAAAGCTATTTGTCATATATAACATAAATATGTGTCAAAAAATGATATTAGTTAACGTACTATACAACTAGTCAGCTTGTCTAAAAGTGTATTAAATTCTCGCTGTGTTATGTTGTATGTAATAAGTACTCTATGTGCACACACTTCGCCAGCAACATCTTCTATTGTCTTACAGTGTTGTATAGCGAGTGCTGTGCTTGTTTTGCTAATTAATTTTCTTTGTTTGGAGGCTCAACAGTAATTGACTTTTCCTTAAACGCAAGCACGCTAATGTCAGTGCCTATGAGTTGGTGTGTGTGTGTATGTGTGTTTGTGCTATGTCTGTGTGAGATTTGCTTTTTCACTTTTGTGCAAATAATTTGCAAATATTGTACTTGTTTATGTCGATGGCCCCCGTTTCCTTTTTGTCTCACAATTACATTTGTGTGATTGTGTAATTGTGTAATATATGTAAATAGATTTTTGCACTTTTTTCTATTTGCATTTTGTTGGAAAAGAGCACGTTCCTGTTGCCTTTATCAATTATATTTTGTATATTAAATAAAACATGCGCCACTTGGCGATGCTAACAATATTGGGGAATGTACACAAAAGTCTATAGGTGTGAGACACATTTGAACGTTGTTAGGGATAAAGAAATATGTCAAGTCAAATAGCTTTATAGTTATTTTTTTTTCTAATACACAGCTATATATAAATATATATACGATTTTATATTAAATTCATTTTTGTTTTTGTTTTTGTTTTTTTTTTTATTTTTGTACATCAAAGCTATGGGGCTTTAAATGTAAAATTGATTGAGTGCGAGCTAAGACATTTTTTTCTATTGAAGTATTTGCTACTAAAGGGCAAAGGAGACTGTGCAACAATTTCATTTTTCATCCAAAGCTTTGGAATGTTGCTAACCAATATGATTTGCAGTTGATTTATTTGAGTTCCCACTGTACTTTTTCTCATAACGCATATATTAAATATGACACGCTGTCATAACTTTGACAGGTGTTGAGCGCTGTTTTTATTTGATTTTTATACTAGCTACTTTCAACTTTGCATTTATCTAGGGGTTGTTTGGATTGAAATTGGTTACAGGGCAATTTATGTAGCTATATAAAAGCTTTAATGAAAGTAAAGCAAAAAACAAAAAAAAATAAATTTGCAATTAAATTGATTTTGAAATTAAAACATAAATCAATTTAGATCTTAACAAATTGGTTTTAGCACTTAAGGAGCGAAAGATTGGCAGATACTTTTAAGATGAGCGATAAACCTCTAAACTGTTTAAAATTAATTAAATTGTATATCTTAAAAATAACGCGAGTGAATTGCTTGTGAGATATAATTTTATTAATTTATTTATTAAATTAATATGAACTAATTTAAATGTGAATAAATATTAAAGTCAATGTATTTTACCACGTTATAAGGGTTTTTAAGTGTATTAATAGAAAACTAAAAAAAATTAATATTTTATAAAGTTAAATAAAGGTTTTGGTTTCATGGTTGCGTAGCTTATTGCTGATCCACCACAAAACAGCCCCAAACCATTCAATATCTATTACTAAAATAAAACCTAATAATTTAATCTTATATCAAATTGGTAGGTATGCAAAGATTCATTTAATTTAACAATATTGAAAGATATACGTACAAAATATTAAAATTGTTTAACAAGAAAGCTGGTAACCCTAACATC
>NC_051847.1:213896049-213904681 GCF_002237135.1 Teleopsis dalmanni
ATTCGCGTAGATAAGTTAGCAGCAATTTTACTAAACTCTTATTTAGCGCATAATCCATATGGTAAGTATGAAGTTGCTTATAAAAAGTTATGCTAGCCCAGAGCTAAATGTCGTTGACAATAACAAACTCTACTTAAATTAAGCCTATATGACTTAGTGTTCAACATACCGAGCCTACTATCAAGTATTACGACTCATAAGCAAGCATAACTTTACTTAAGCCGCAACAGTGCTGCCAAAGCTATGTTTTCTTTTTAAACTCTAAACTCAGCCCAGTAATGCGTCTGGTGGCACGTTTTATATGTTATTTTGTTTTCATTCAAAGACTGGCTACAATTGTTTCCTATGTTGCAGTTGTAAAAAAAAGGAGCACAACCGAGGCTTACAGTTCCCATGTGTGCAATTTTGCGTCACAAATAGTTTGGCGTAATTTATTTTTGTTTTCCATGAGTATTCCTACCTGGTTTAGTACTACGGTTTGTAGCACCAAAGTTGGAAACAATAACAAGAACAAAAGCATTGTTCTTCATTTAACAATGAAAGGAAAAAATTACAGTTGAAACCATAATTTTGCTTGTTAGTTTGTTTTTTAAGTTCTAAAAAGTTTAAGAAAGGCTTTTTCACAGCATAAAACATGCTACAATATGTGTTGTTATATAATTTGGGCAACAACCACACCCACAGTATTCGCACAACGCACAATAACAAACTATTTTGTGAGAGAAGTGAACGAACAGAAGTGCTGGTGTTATGGGAGAAAAAAAGTAGAAGAAGATCGACTGTGCTTTTAAGTTCTTGTAAATTTACTTACTTTACGAAGAAAAGGGGTAGTTGAGGATTATAGGTTCTTAAGACTCCTTATGGAGAGAGACTTTGTTCAACCGATGATTTAAATGGAAATAAATTAAGAAGGAATAGCAGAAAGAAGTAAAAAAATGTAACTAGATCTTTCAGAAAATTGGAGAGGGTGAATACCAAACGTTGTGAAATAAGTTTACCACTAATCATTATTTTCTATTAGAACTGAAACCAATCAAAGTAAAAAATTGACTTGTTTAATTATCCATTTTATTTATTTCATAAAAGATGTTTATTTCAAAATTATAAAGAAGTGATTAAGGAGTGCATTTTTAAGATATGATTAATTTACCTACCAAAGATACCTGATTCAGACTAGTCTAATTGGGTCCTAGTACATGATATTAGCTTGCAATTTGAATCCACGAAAAGAATTATTGGAGATGGCTAGATCAGTGATATGTTAGAAGTTTCAGAGAGTGTAACTATTTGTATGTTGGGATTTTCATTTAAAAATCGGTGAAGAGTTTTATTGTAGAAGGATTAGTCCGTAAAAAGTAGAAGCGTCAGAGAGAGCATTTATTTCTTGTTGCTGGTTTTCATGTAAAATCGGTGAGAAGAACTATTGAAAAATGATACGTTTGTGAAAATTTTAAATGCCAGACAGTGCATATACTTCTTTTTGGTGGTTTTCATGCAAAAATCGAAGAAAGCTAGGAACAGTTGCGTTATTATAGATCCCTTACCCTAGATTCCTTACCTATTCAGGTCTGTAGGTTATAGCTACTTCTATTATAAGTTTTCTATATATATTCTTATGAAAATTATACACATTAATTAAAGTTAAGCATATTTATGAAAGAAATATTGGTTATATAAAAAAATTTTAAAAATAATAATTTGTTTTATGGAAAAATTCTTTCTGACGAATGCTTGAATAATATATAATGTATGATTTATGGAGCAAAAGATATGAAAAAGTTATGTAAAATATCAAAATTCTCAGAAACAGTTTGAATTATTAGCCTTAACTAAAGAAAGACATAAAATGTAGTAACAATAATTACATGGCAAAAAGCACTACTAACAATAAAAATGATATTAATATCCACAACAAACCTCCGCTACATGGGCTGTCTTCCGCTGCAGAACTCTTACAACTCAACATGCCATAAATCGAATGTAATTGTTAACTACAATTATGCAATTCTCTACAGAATATTTATAAAACAATTTTACAAAAAATAAAAAAAAAAAACAGATAAATGTAAATCAATAAAATGAAAATAGATTTTTATGAGCTATAAGGCCATAGCTAAAGAGTCCAAAATAAAAAAAGCGAAGAGAGGAGCTGCTCAAATTAAGCATTCTTCATGGCCTTGATCGTTCGCATAACTCTCGAACGATGCAGTTAATTATGATTTTTATAATACTTATGATGATAGAGTTGTTTTTATTATTATCGCTGTTGTTATTGTTTTTATCGATGTTGTTAATAATGACATTGTGCACGTAGTCCGGTGCTATGGTTTGCACAGATATTTTATCTTATGCTAGGATGGTAGGATGCTAAGTTTGTTTAGTTCTGAGTACATACTTTGTTGGAGCGTTGAATAATTTTGTTAAAATTGCGTTATTTGAATTGAAGCTGCATAATCAATAATGCTAATAGCGCCACAAAGGCAAAGACTTAAGTCAAGAAATCAAAAAAAAGGAGTAAATTGAAATTACAATTTATAGGCGGGCAGGCAGTCAATTGCAATTCAAATGAATTTGCCTGTAATTTAGGAGTATTATGCCGTGGTCGATAGTACCAATGTAGATGTTGCAGTTAGTTCGCAGAGTCGCATAGTGTAGTTGTTGTATTTCGCATGCTACATGTTGTTACTTAATGTACGTACATGTTGTGATTAGAGTAAAGTATCTAATAGCTAAACAAAAAAAAAAGCAAGGAACGAGATAGAATACTGGATGAAAAATTGGTCATAATAACACAAAGGTAAGGTAGTAGCAACTGACGAGATATTTTTTCTTCTACTGTCATACGCTAAAGGTACTTGCAACAGAATATATTGCTATTGGTGTACCGGTGAATGATGGGTAGTAGCAGATGCCACACTGCTGATATTATGGCGTGACGTGGTGTTTTATTATTTATTTTTTTGTTTTGTTTTGTTTTTATTATGGTTTCATGCAAAATATAAGCATAATATACAATTTTTTTTATGAATCGCTATGCTATCGGTATGGTATATTTTTACATTTTTGTGCAAGCGCAAACTGCAAGACCTCCAGACTAGGCAAATTATGCCCCCAAGTCATAGACACACACGTACACAGGAATTTACAAAACCGAAAGACAAATACTACCACAAAGTAATGCACTCATCAACAATCTTAACTTCAACCACGTCCTCATCAAACGCCTATATTAGTAATGTTCTGCAATAATGCAGCAGGTAAGGGTATATAGTATATATGTGCATAGCATATGCACGTTTCGCATATTATGAAACAATTACTTGCAACCAACCAACCAACCAAGTGCTGTTGCTGCTCCTTACGACACGATAGGGCATCAGTGAGACTATAAGGAAATAAGTAGATATGAGCCTTGCCGTGCATTTTGTATATAAAGTACTACAAGAAGGAGCTCAGGTAAAAAATTACTTTTCTCAAGTCTAAGAAAACTGCCCCAATAAAGGTTATGGTTACTGAGGGGAAATGTGCAATAAAGACATGAAAAAATATGCGGCATAATAATTTCTACAATAACTTGCCATACTGGCGAGGTCTAAGCGGTTAGGCTAGGCAAATTTTGCTGTTGCACTTTATATGCAAAAAAATGAGATACGTGCATATTAGAAATGGAGGTTCATAGGGATGCATACGAGAAGGATGTTGCTTTTTCATCATATCATCAACATACTGATTATGTTACAAATACTTGGCTTGGGAATTCTAAGTAGTGTTGAAGGCATACTGTATTTCCTTATACTCGTACGAAGTTGCAGTTTAGATTGTTTATGCACAGATTTTTACTGCCTCCGTTTCGGCTCCTTGGCATTAGATTGTATATTATACCAATTTTGTTAAGTTAAAATCCTTAGGAATGGGTAAAGGTAATCATGTTGGCAATTGCTTGGTGTCATTAGTTGGGTTGCATGTTGTATAAATGCTTGCAGCGCTTTTGGTATTGCTTTAATGTTTTTTGTTGTTGTAAGCTGGTTATTTAGTTTATTGGTTTGACTGCTTGGCTTTTTGGTTGGCGGTTAATAGATAATAATGTATCTCAGCCCTTTCCTACTATAAAATTAATGTGAAAATAGCTGTAAGACTACATAATTAGATAGTTAAAGGATTATTAAATATCATGCGAATACCATTGCTATTGCCGCAATAAAAGCACGAATTTAGAAATTGCTTCCCACAAACTCAAAGAAGATACTAAATAATACTAGAGCTAGCCTATGGAATTATTGGTGTATTAAGAAGATTTTTACAGATATACAAGAGTTATTTTATTTAATGTTTAAGTTTAAAATTATTTAATTTTTTGTGACTTAAAATAATTGAATATTTCTAATAATGAGCAAAATCAAATAAAGAAAGTAAAATATTTAAAGTTTTATGATGATATTCAGCTACATTAGTGTGCCTATATTTAGAATATTAGTAAGAAAACATTACTTTTAGCTATATAAATATCAATTAAATGTTTTTATTTATTTTTTTGTTTTGTAATATTGAATTTATTCGGAAGTATGATCTTGTTCTATCACAATGAATCACTATTTGAGCTCAAGTAGGCTTTAGACACAAGGCCGCTACTTCAAACATGATTTTGTAGCACTTAGTATAGTATGTAGATTCAAATTTTTTAATAAATTATATGTTTTTTTGTAATTAAATGCACTTTCTGAATACTTTTTTTTGCATTTGATCAAACAGATTCCACAGTTTCGGTGATCTATTACAAAAATTTCTTTCCCATTTTCATATAATACGTCTTAGATAAATTTGTCTTTGGCGGAAGTCAATAAAAAAATTGTAAAAAAAAATTAAAAAAAATATGTTAACTTTATTTGTGATAACTATTTGAATCCTTACTATATGCTCATTTATTTATTAGCAGAGTTGCATTCATGGTTTAAAAAGTGCTGTTAATAAAGACACGTTTCTTTTTCAATCCAATTCTTAATAGAAGTTTATTAAGTTTAAATTAGAACTATTTACAGACTATCGAAGAATTATGCTGTTAATGCAATACTCAACATAGTCAAGCATTACCAACTTCAAGATACGAATACACACCTAAATACTTCCAACGATTTTAAGCAGTGTTATGACCTCAATCGGAAATTTAGTCAACTTTGTAATTACGAAATTAATATGAACAAACCACACAACTGCAGGCGCTTGACTAATTGCAAACAAAACGTTCTTAAAATTGTTCATTAGAACCGCAAACTGTTATTGATAATAGCATACAAATTACACAAATTAATAACAAAAAAAAAAATTAACAAAAAAAAATAAACATATATAAACAACCTGTAACAAATACGAGTCACAGAAACTAAACGCATGCAACGCCAGAATGAGCATTAATAACTGAAATATGCTCACTCGCCATCCACAATCACAGTCACAAACGCAGTCACAAGCTCAGTCACAAACGCAGTCACAACCGCAAACGGTGCTTATCATTTTCGATGGGTATTAAATCGAAACTCGTTTTAACGTTTCGACGCGTATCAATTTAATAGCTTTGATTATTGACTATGAATGAAAACAAGATCTAAAATCAAGCACATATTCTTGATCTAATGGCTGCCGATGATATTCTATGATACCAGATATTTCCTCTTCCTCACTTGATATGTGTAAAAATAGTTCGTAAATAGATTTACTTAGTGTATGCTCTATAATAAGTAATAGATACAAGAGTTTGTGTTGTCTTCAATGGATAATGGATACTGTACATATTCATTATATATAACGATACAATGTTGACAGAAGTTATGCAACAATAATTACAACAACAGTAAACTTGTTCAAAAGATGCACCACCCATTATTCAAGTTGTGATAGATAATTACGGTAGGAAGTTCTATCAATAGTCTATCAGTAATTTTATTTTAGAGTGCTTTTCAATATAATCGTATATTGATTGTAGAGAACAAAGTAAGTAGTAATAAAAGATGGGTTAAGATCAGCTCTACTTTGGGTGGATCAATAGTAGTTATTGTTTATAGCGATACATGCTGCGCAAGATCGAACAAAACGGCGTTCACTACCGTGTAACATACAGTAACTAAAAGTTGCTATGCTATGTCATGAGTAAAGGACTTAAACAAGGACTTATAACATTGTTATAATTTTGTTTATTTATGAAACACTGTCTATGTTATCACGGCTATGAGTAAAATGGGTATAATAGAATCTTATGTTATTGATGCAACCAAAAGACAAATAAATAATATGATTTCTTTGCCTAGTTAAAGCCTAGTGTGGGGTAGAGATAAGCCCCCAGCCATTATAGAGTAAAAGTGCGTAATAGCACTAACTCAAGAAGAAGAAGAAATAAGAAGATGCAATATTAATAACTGTTCAAAAATTGAAAACTTTGATATAATTAAGATTGCTTAATATATCTTGGTCACTTAATTACACTAGTTAGACTCTATATATGACAGTTATATGTATGTCTGATAAATCACAAAATATATTGTGTGATATCTAAAAATTAACTATAAATTATGTGTGATTGACAGTTTCTCACGCACATGAAATAAAATAAATTCTGACAACTAACACTTCACTGTAACAACTAAATTTACTTAAGTATTTGTTTTATTAACTGAGAAAAGATATATCAAGTAGCAAAGAAAAATAAATAATTTACAATGTTTTATGTTATGCTTGATTTAATTAACTGCAGCATTGTTGCAACAACAACTACAACAACCGCAACAACTGGCTTACGAAACCAACGATTGGTCTCGTTCACTAGAGTCACTGTGATAAATGACCATCACTGAAGCGTGCATCTACAGCAGTTGCATTAACAGCACGAACCAGAAAAACAGTCTAGCACGGTTAAAAGTATGCAATCGCTGTGCGCCGGCTATAAAGCTGATATTAGAGACCCTTTACGTTTTTGCTTGATACAATAACGTCAACTAGCAATGACATTGTTAATGATAATGACGCAAAGTGACGCTTAGTATGACTTGCAGTTGAGCCGACCCTAGCTAGCTATGTCGAGCTGTGCTGCATGGTAGATGGCGCTTAAATAGTTTTGTAATTCATTGCCACTGACAATGATAATCACATTACTGTGTGAACCGATCACGTGCTTGACGTCGTTGATGGCGTTATCGTTGACCGCGTTCAGAGTAGGAAGTACGTTTAGTGGTTTTTATTTATGGAAACAAATTTAATTATATTGAGATTAAGTTAAATAATAGGTAACATAAATAAAATTATTGACAAGCAAACTTTTAAAAATCTATTTAATGTATTAAATAGTATATTTATAGTAAATTATTGGTAGCCAAACTGTGTCCAAGATAAGTTTATTTAAAAGAGATATTTAGTTGAATTATTTATTAAATATGTTAATTCATATTTATATAGAAATGTAGTTTTTTTTTGCTTCATACTCTGTTTAACAAATAAAAAGACCTCAAGAAAATCAGAGAATCCTAATGAAGTGACAGCAATGATATAATTTTATTTATCATTTGAATGTTTTTAAATGGCTTTGAAAGAAATTATGCATTTAATTAGTACCTAGTTTTCAGAAGCTATAGGAGTATATTTAATTTAGTAAAAGAAAAAACAGCAGATAAGATTAAATTATATGTGTAGCTGAGTAACTTTCTCTATGCAAACAGAATAGTAAATTCTTCAAGATCGTTTATATACAACAAACACACTAACCAAAATTTAAAGACATATAATATATATATTATATATATATATATATTAATGTTTACACACATGTTTATAATATGTCTTATATGTTAGTTTGGGATAGATAAATTGGGCTTCAATTTAAAATAGAGCAACGAAGCACTGCAAACACCAAATCTAATGTGAAGCCAGTGTTTCTAACCGGTAACGGTAAGCAATCTGATTTAAGAATCCAGGCACTGCAAACATTGAATATTTTGTATTGGAACTGTTCCAAACTGAGTTAAAAGCAATCTGCCTTTAGAATGAACGCACTGTAAACATCTTAGATTTTGTGTTGCAACTGTATCTAATCAAGCAGTTGGTCTTAAGAATGAAGGCACTGTAAACACCGAATTAACTTGTGATGGGACTGTTCGTCACTGAACTGTTAGCAGTCTAGCCTAAAAATGAAGGTTAGAATGTCGTATACAGAAGTTTCCACTCCAAAATCCTTCTCCCTAGATATAATGATAAGATTGATATAAAAATAATTACTATAGAACAAGACCTTGAAACATATACAAAATGAAAGGAGCACTAATTTGATTTGACCATACGGGAGTTTTACATATTACTAAATAGTGTCTATAAGTGAAATTTATTTAAAAATAATAATGTTTTTAAAGTAAGTTTTTGCATTTATAATAGGCCTTTTCGGTGGCTTGCAAGTACGGCAAAAAACAGCAAGTTGCTGGCCTATGCAGGCCTATACTGGCCGCAATGTACGCAAAACAACAACACTATTTTCTCTACTTCGGCCAGCATAGCTATGCTGGCCAACCACATCGGCCAGTAAAAAAAAAAATGTTACCAACGCAATAAGCGAACTATTGTGAACCTTCATTGCAAATTCCAACGAATAGTGCAATCA
>NC_051847.1:213904781-213918135 GCF_002237135.1 Teleopsis dalmanni
ATCAAATTTAAAGTCACCACTCATTCACTTCACCACAAATCGTTTCAAAATATCAATTGCAGAGTGGAAAAGCTTAACGCAAAAAAAAACGGAAACATAAAAAGAACTGGCAAAATTTAAAAGACAAGTCACAAAGCAAATCATTCAGTTTGTCACAAATGACAGCACAGTCAACCCCAGCAGCGGCCCAAGGGCGTTTAATATGTGACATAAATACGACAAGAGGGTAGACAGACACACAGACGGGCAAAGAATCGAGCAGTATCAACGTAAAGCGTAGTTTAGCTTTTTTTTAAGCCACTTTGAAAAAACTTGTCAAATTATTTGATATTTTTTTAAAGCTCCACTTCTTCTAGTCGTTGTGTGTGTGTGTGTTTTTTTTTTTTTGTTGCTGATGATGCTAATGCTAAAGATGCTGATATCGTATAAGAATGATGGCCTTTGTTGTGTTTTTGCTAACTTTTATGTGCCAGAATGTCTGTCTTTTATTGCTTTTAAGTATAAATGTGGACATATTTTCAAAAGTGGAGCAAACAATTTTGACCACATGTTATATTATTATTATTGTTTATTATGATTGGTTTACTATGTAATTGTTGTATGTGTAAGTGAAAATATTTCCATTCAATTAATTAAAAAAATATTTTCAATAAAGTCTTATACAAAATAATAACTACGCAAGTGAAATTTTCTAAAGTGAGTACCTAACAATAATTTATTATACCCTACACACATAGCATAAAAAGAATATATTCAGTTTATTTATACATTTGTACACCTATGTGTACAACACCTAGAATATCATTAGAAAGAATGCAACACATTCCAGATTGGACTGTTTTTAACAGATCGGATCGCAGTCAAATTGGCACTTGCAACTGCAATTGACAGTGAAAATAGTGCTACAAATAAGCACAGCTAGAGTTCTTCTCTAAGCCTCGGTAACTTACAACTGAGCGCTACTAGAAATTAAAACAAATTAAATAAAAGTACCACCTGTTATTAATGTATGATAGTCTTAGAAAAATACTGTGTATGTTAAGAACATTTTTTTAACTAGGTACCTAACTCTAGATTTAAGGAACAAATATTGTAAATTAAATTAATAATAAAGCAAATATTAAAATTTGAAATAAAACAAATGAACAGCACGAAAGTCTAGCTGTGTTCAATATTTTTATGCAGCACATTGCTTCTTACTCTTTCCTTTTTCCGCATACAAGTATTGCGACCTACAGATGAAGCTACCAGATGGAACTTAACCTCTACGTAAATTTATGGTAGGCATCATGCCGTATATCGAAGCTTTTAGCGAATTTAATGACTGCTTCAAGGTCCATTTTTAGGACGTATTCTAGGTTTACAAATTGTAAGATGCCAAAAAATTTAGGTATGTTCATGACAATGGAGAACATAAGCACAAGAGATATGCTAAAGTCTCCTTCGTTCCATGCTTCTATCTGCTTCGTCATTGGTGCTTCTATCTTATATGTGTATATCGCTAATCAGTGACCCATCAGTATAGCTATGATAGTTTAGCATTCTTTCCGTTACAGTGCTCAACGCTAGTACAATGTGTTTAATATACCTTCTGCTCAAAAAGTATCCGGACTTTGTTGTGTGTTAACTACTCCTTAAGTAATAGAGCTTTTTCAAAAATTTTTTTTTTGTTATGTTGGTTCACGGTTTCTTGACATATGGTACAAATTTGAGCGCCATCTGTCAATTAGTTTGTTTACAGCAGCTGTTAATATGAGACTACCTCAAGTGCATTTAGCGATTTTTACTAGGGAAAATTCTTGTTGTACGCGATTTTTTCATCAAACACGGCACCACTGTCGTTGCTGAGGCACCATATTCGCCAGATCTGGATCCGTGCGACCTTTTCCTGTTCCCGAAACTCACGCCCCTTCGTGGTAAGCGTTTTGAGTCGATTGAATTGGTAAAAGAGAATTCGCTGAAGGAACTAAAAGCCATACCTTCACGGGCCTACGAAAAGTGTATGGAAGATTGGGTTAAGCGTTGGCATATGTGTTTCACTTCAGAAGGAGCATATTTTGAAGGAGATAAAATAAATTTGGAATAAAATTTAAATTTGTGTGTTTTATTTACAAAACTCGAGTACTTTTTTCGTTTGATTCGTTCATAACTTTTGCAATTTTTTCAGTACCTTTCATATCTTCCTTAATTTCGGTATGTGATTATTTTTAGACATATTTATATGTCCTTTTCTTGTGCAAATGCTAGTTCAACGTGACTTTTGATAATCTCATCTACGATTATCATTTTCTTCAAATGTCTGGGTACATAACGTTACTGCAACCATAGTTTCGCGGACAATCTTTTCTTGCTCTCCATATAAAATATTATTGAATGTGAATACGTAAATACCTAGTATAACTAATTATCAATACACAAAATTTTTATCGATTGGTTCATATTTTAAAGGTCTAAGCGAAAGGTAAGTTTTATGAAGTCAAACTTTATTTTGAGCTTAGCTTAAAAGAAAATGTACATATGTACGAGTATAACAGGTATTAGTTGTAGGTTTACGGGCATATATGCCATCTTATAGAGTATATGTCTATTCAATAACAATAATTTTAGTGTCAGAGTAAAACAAATACTTCCATTCTATTCTATATAGTTTCCGTTCTCTAGAACTATTCCAAACTAAAATTACAAAATTTTATTGTTTGATTCTTCTTCATAACTTAAATTATTTACAAAAATCAATTTAGTTATACCTTAGACAACTTATTTATAAATATATTTTTCTTAAAATATTAGTAAATAAACGTTTTCTATATACTATCATTTAATTATTTTTGTTTTGCTTATATTACCATCTCATTATTTATATAAAAATGCACTAAAATACACTGAGAAAAAAACTTACGTTAACTTGATAAGATTATCATTCATTGATTATGTAGAATAACAAAACTTAATAAATCATAAGTTTACTTTTGTTTAGTTCCCTCGGTTCCCTCGAAAGGTTGAGAATTATTACTCCACTGACATACATATACATATGAATACATATGAGACTAATGTCAATGACATTATATGGCACTATCAGCATTTTCATGAAATTAAAATAATGAATTTATTTTATCGAACTCATAAAGTCTTTAAGTGTTGACATTAATAGGCAAATATTGTAATATCAGTAAAATTAAGTTTTTAGTTATCAAATAAAATCATTTGATTATTTGAAGACAGACAAAGAGGCGCCACTTTTTCGAAAACCGAAGTGTTCCCAGAGAAATGGCTTTGATTAGATATAATGTGTTTTAGATAAAAATGTTAAGATAAGAAGTAAATGTTTACAAAAAAAGTGCATTTGAAAATAAATTTAAGATTAAACGCGGTGATATATATTATTATAATATGCGTAGTAATTTTTTTTCACAAAAGGTTCTTGAAATATATAAGCCTATCATACGATAATCTTCCATTTTGGCTGATTTTGTTTTTTTTATTTTTTTGAGTTGCTAATACCTTTAATCATCTATCCATCTTTTTGGTAGTCATCTTTTCCTGTTCCCTTATAAGTTACTAACAATAATTTTAACAATTTGCCTTCTTTGCATCATTATTATATAGGACAAAGCCTAGTAAAAATTGGTAACTGGATCATAAGGAAATGCAATTACTTTTTTATAAATTATATAGTTTTTTTCAAGAGGTTTATATAACGATTATTTAAAAATGATTATTCATTTGCTTTGCAAAATGAGAATTAGTTTAAATTCTCAATTGATATTGTCTGTCTTAGAGGAATCTAATGATGTTGTTGGTGTTGTAATCTACAGAGATCTAACAAGCTGATAACATAAAACGAATTACATAGATATACATGATTTAGGATGTAACCATGTGAGGGTAGTGTGAGAGGAGAGGCGACTGTTTAGTAGTAGTAATGGATTGGAGATGAGTGACATTTAAATTGAAGTCAACCAGAATTAAGGCGGTGAAACCAAGGCATTTCAATGGGCCGAGTTCAAAGATCGCTTGAACTTAAGTAAGTGCGTTCAATGGGACATGAAAGCAGATAGGCGATATAATGTGGAATTGACGAAATTATATTTGCTTAGCACATAACTATATTCTGAGTACTTCCTGCACCTCGAAGGCGATATTAGGCATCACCCTATTGAAAACTTCGTTGCAGTGCAACCGTAATTTCGAAGAAGTTACTACATCTGTCTGGAGTGTTGTTAATTCACATGTATATTTGACCTCACTGTTATTAATTATATTGCTGTTATAGATGTCTATATATCTATGATGTGAAGAAATGGATGTGCATATTGGAGGGAAAGCGCTAGAAAACATGTTGTCAATAGAGGTATACGATCATTTGTATTAGTTATAATAAGGATAAAGAGGACGGTTCTTGTTATAAGTTCGTTTAGTGAACTAGAATTAGCAGGACTTCTATAATATGTGAGGTTTTAATTTTAAAGTTAAAAGAGATTTTAATGATAACGAATTCTGATCCTTCACAAAAAGTCTTTAAATGTAGAACACGTTATTAAGAGAAATTAATACCGGTATGTCTAGCATATACCTAGTTAAAATTCTGGTAATCAACTAGTAAAAACTTAATTTATGAACTTAATTTATGATTATCTATACTCACGATCTACGGTTTATATATGTGTATATGCATCTTGCACAATAGTATATACTCTTATAAGTACAAATGTAGCTACCAGTAGTGTACATATGGGACTTTAATCCATTATATACAATAAAAACAAAAAAAATTAATCCAAAAGCCAAATATTTGATTTTGAATTTCGCTTTTATATAAATTGAGACAACACCTCAGGGTAGTAAAATCAACACCATCAAGAAAAAAGTACTAACAACACACAACAACAATAACAACAACAGTAAAAACCAAATACAATAAAAAGTATTGGAAAAGCCGCATATAAATCAAAGCAAAAACAAAAATACTTTAATACAGAATAAATAATAAAAAAAAATTAAGAGCAAAATAAAAGGAAAGAAACAAACAATAGCAACAACAACAACAACCATGTCTGAATCAAAATGTCAAACGAATATGATAGAACCAAAAGAGGAGAGTGAAAATGCTTCACCGTAAAAGCAGCTGCTGGCAATGGGTGGAAATGTGGGATGCTGTATGTGCTCGCGTTTTCTTTCGCTTACGCCCAGCTGCGGAGAAACGAAAATTTTCGCAGAAAAAGTGTGAATCACAGATAGTTGAATAATGCAACTTACGTGGAAAACTTTTAAAAGGGTGGTGGGTGGTTAGGTGGACGTGATACCTCACAGTAACATAATTATATAAAAAAGATAATAAACATTTTATTTAATTTTTAATTAATAATTTACTTACCAACGCCATATTTATTATTCGATGGAATCCACATATTGAATATATTTTGTTGTTGTTTTCCGTATTTGCAAGGTAAGTGGCACTATTACACTCTACACACCCAATAAGCTGCTGCCGCTATTTTTTTTTTTGGCTTATTTTCCTAATAAAACGGTGTACAAATATTTAACTCTTTTATTTTGCACATTTTTTGCAATATTTTTTTTTTGTTTTGTGTTTTCAAAAGCCGCAGAGCAATTTTTTTTTTTTTTCAATAAAATAACACAAACAAAATGAAAGAGAATTATTAACAAATAATAAACACTTGTTTTGAACTCCACACACAACAAAACACAACAGAACGACAACAATCCACACGCTCACCAATGCGTTTTTCTTTGTTTGGATATATTTATGATTTCACGTGTTTGTTTTTGTATTATTTATAAACTCATTTATCACATCAATCAATTAAATAAAATCATGAATTTATCTCCATATATTTTCTTAGGTTTTAGCCACTTCCACATAAAATCTGTGTTTTCCAATTAGAATGAAAATTCACTTCGCTTATTAGAATTACTACTTTTTTGTGTTGTTGTTAAATTCATATAAGAAAATCGATAAACATGTAGTGTTCAAATTTTTGCCAAATATTTATGAACAAATGCGCATTAAAACATTGAAAACATTTTATATTTCATAATTCAACTTTTACTTTCTTTTATGTACCGCATATTTTGCATTTAAAAACAATAAAAATTGTATAATATTTTGCTCTGGACAGTTCCGCACCAACAAAACCCTTTCTACATTGTGCATTTAGTAAAATTTCAAATACACACAGACCGCTAGGCAACCAAATACGAAGCAAGTTCAAATCAGACTGAAAAAGAAAGTATTTTTAAGAGCGCTGCACTGCGTTTGCTGTGTTGTGTATTTATTGCTCTCTCACAACAACGACCGTTACACAAAAAAATTACACAGTACTTTTGAGAAAAATTGAATTTGAAATTCTTATGAAGGATATGAAAGAATTTTATAATTTAAATAAAATATTGTTTTATTTTTATTTATTATTTTTATTTATATTTTAATATAATGTCATCTTTTGATATTATTATATTATTATTATTATATTACTTATTAGATTTATGTGTATTGTCGACGTTTCGAAATTTTTTGAGTGATTCCTATGTAAGGTGTATTTTAATTGCGCCCATAATGAAAAACTCAGAAAATCTTATGCAAACTAACATTTAATTGAAGATATAAATAAATTATAACATTTTATTAAATTATTTAAAGAAATCTTAATAAGTATAAATAATCAATCATATGAAGTTCCTTCAAAAAAGGAATATTATACATACAATATAATATATTTATTAGAAATTCTATACGAAAATCTATTTAAAATACTTGTTTAATTATTTTAAACAATGAGATGTGAGAAAAAGCCCATGAACTTCTGCTAGCGAGTACACAAGGTAACGTGTCTAATTATCTTTAACTTTAAAAATGCTAACGCCATCTTTGGTGTGCTTAATACAAGTGATATCAATGGATAGTTACCTGGCACCCATTGGATAATAAACTAATAATGCATACAGTGAGTCCTATCTCCAAAACTTTATGTTTGGGTTATGCACCGAGCTTGGCACCCGTCACATAAAATCAGCCGACAGAGCAAGACGTAAGAATACCTGAAACTTTGAAACTGAATGTTGATAACCCCCGCAAACGACCAAAAGACTACAATTTATGAATACACACCTGGAATGACCGCAGCCTCAATAGGGAAGGTGCCTCTATCCAACTGGCAAAAACCATCAATAAAAGTGAGGTTCACGTCAACACCATCAAGGAATGCGTCAAGTCGAAACTCGATAACGGGTTGTTAAGGCCATTTAAGTAAATTGGTAAGTATTTTAAATAATAGGATTTTCACAAAAGTCATATAAATGTGACGAACACAAACTTATTATGATTATGATATGGATTTAGTTTATTTGAACAAACTATCAAACATGATCACATATACAAATATATTATTAAGACTTAAATTGATCTTAACTTCTGTTCCATTACAGATTAATCTGTTTTTTTTTTCTTGCACCTGTTCTTTAGGAAGAAAAATTCTTTAAAGCCCTTAATTTTAAATTTACAGGATATTATTACTGTCACTACTCTGTTGTTTTCCTAAACAACAACAAACTTCAAACACATCTCATGATTTAGTATATGATATAGAATGTTCCTCATGTGTCAGATTTGTTCAGAGTAACGCAGGTATTACAAAATACTGTTCGATATAGTTGTTCTTTATACTTCGTTTAAGTATCCTCCTTGCAATTATGAGCCTTATGCGTTAAATAATAGTATGTTATGAGTTTTCTACTTAAGCATGACGAAATGTGATAGTAAGAATCAGTAACGAGTTTCAGAAGATGACAGATGATTTCACAGTGTTAACTTTCAACCCATATCTGAATGTTCACATCATCTAACAGAGAAATCTGCCTTTTATTGAAATGTTTTATCGCTGTTGTATTGTGTCTTATTTTCCATTTCGATATCTATAAACGTTAACAAGCCGTTTATAACACTTTAATTAACTTCCTACCACCAAATATGCATTAATATGTATACTTTTTTTTTCGGTAAATGGAAAACATCGAAAGGTGTAATAAAAGACTTAAGTCCACTAAAACTAACTCTTAGAAATGCAAAATAAACAAAATTTCAACCATTGGACGGAGAAAGTTGCATTCATCGCATCTTATTTATTAATAATCCATGCCAATTATTAAGAGAATGAACGGATTAGAATACAGACGACTTGGCATTTAGACAATAGTTAGTACTGACTTAGACTAGACTCTGTGTAAGGAGTTATTGTAATCACACTAGTAGCGCGGGACTAAAGGAAAGACGTGGACAAAGTCGTCCAAATAAGGAAGAGAATGTTGCTTGTTGTTGAGTCAAGTACATCAGAGAGAAGACAGCTGGTAAAGATTCTTCGCATTTGGGAAAACAAATAATCATCTAATCGCTTGCATTGTAGATAACTAAATTGGTATCTCTGCTGTCGTATCTGCGTCTGTACTTGATGTAGTCTAAATGGGAAATGAATATGCCATATAAGTTGTTGTAACCAAGTGGCGGAATGAAATTCTGTTTAGCAGTAAAAACAACTCCCAAATATTTTAATCTACCGGTAAGAGTAATATCAGAGCTTTCAATTTCAATGTTTATATATATGCCACTTTAAATGGCATTTATTATTTGCATATCATATCAATAATTTTAAATAGAAAATTTACTATTGCGCACAGTTAAGTTTCAAGAAGAAGTTATTGTGAATGGAAACAGCTGTTTTCAGTTGAACAAGCTGGTTTGCTGGTTTGCGTTTCAAGCGTTGGTATTAACATTCGGTCTTTAAATAATTTGGTCTTCAGTTTACTTTTTTATGGATTTATGAGACGAGAAATATTTTAATTTTCTTAAAGCTTGTTTAATTAAATTTATAAAAAACACTAGACTGAGTTATCATATTAATATTTCGGGATTGCGATAGCATAAATAAACAAAAGATAATGGCGCAGCGCAGCGACGAACGTGTACCGGCGGAAGAAAATGATTTGCTACAAATAAAACCGCTGTAAATATAAAAGTTGAATATATTTATTTTTAAATCAAATATATTATAAAATTAATTATAACTTTGATAGTGGCGCAGGACAAGAAGTGGGGCGATCATGTATTATGCTAGAATTCAAAGGCAAAAAAATAATGGTACGACAATTTGGAAGTTAATATATATTTTCATTTGTAAGATATATCAAAATAATTTCCATTAATAAATAACATTAAATTTAATATTAAAACCGTTTTAAATAGGAAATTTTCTATATTATTTTATTTAGCTCGACTGTGGTATACATCCTGGCTTATCCGGTATGGATGCCTTACCCTATGTAGATTTAATAGATGCGGATGAAGTAGATTTATTATTCATATCACAGTGAGTTGTATATAACATGTGTATGTATAACACTATATATTAAAAAGTAAATATATTTTTAGTTTTCACTTGGATCACTGTGGTGCATTGCCATGGTTCTTAATGAAAACCAATTTTCGTGGACGTTGTTTTATGACACATGCTACGAAAGCCATTTATCGTTGGATGTTATCAGATTATATAAAAATCAGCAATATATCCACCGAACAGATGCTTTATACAGAAGCTGATCTTGAGGCCTCTATGGAGAAAATCGAAACTATAAATTTCCATGAAGAACGCGATGTAATGGGCGTTAGATTTTGTGCTTATAATGCTGGACATGTACTCGGTGCTGCTATGTTTATGATAGAAATTGCTGGTGTCAAAATACTATATACAGGTGATTTTTCCCGTCAGGAAGATCGGCATCTAATGGCAGCAGAAATACCCACTATGAAACCGGATGTTTTAATAACGGAGTCAACATATGGCACTCATGTACATGAAAAACGTGAGGAACGTGAAAATCGTTTCACATCATTGGTGCAGAAAATAGTAACACAAGGGGGACGTTGCCTTATACCTGTTTTCGCCTTAGGTCGTGCCCAAGAGTTATTACTTATCTTGGATGAATATTGGTCACAAAATCCTGAATTACACGATATACCGATTTATTATGCTTCTTCGTTGGCCAAGAAGTGTATGGCTGTTTATCAAACATATATTAATGCCATGAATGATAAAATAAGACGTCAGATAGCTGTTAATAATCCATTCGTTTTTCGTCACATTTCAAATCTAAAAGGTATTGATCACTTCGATGATATAGGACCTTGTGTTGTAATGGCCTCACCCGGTATGATGCAGAGCGGCTTATCAAGAGAATTATTTGAGAATTGGTGTACAGATCCTAAGAATGGCGTGATAATTGCAGGTTATTGTGTTGAAGGTACCTTAGCAAAGACGATATTGTCTGAACCAGAGGAAATAACGACATTGGCAGGGCAAAAGCTACCATTGAATATGTCTGTTAACTATATATCTTTCTCAGCACATACTGACTACGAGCAGACAAGCGAATTTATACGTTTACTTAAACCTCAACACGTCGTAAGTTACAGAGATTACTTATATTATATAATAAAAATTTGAGTTAATGAATTTTTTAATCCTTACAAGGTTTTGGTGCATGGGGAACAAAACGAAATGAGTCGTCTTAAAATGGCATTACAGCGGGAATATGAAGCAGATACCTCCACAGATATTAAGTTCTATAATCCACGCAACACACATTCCGTAGAGTTATATTTCCGTGGCGAAAAGACTGCTAAAGTGATGGGTAATTTAGCCTCTATAACTCCAGAAGTCGGCAACAAACTCTCCGGTGTGCTCGTAAAACGTGACTTCAAATACCATCTCTTAGCTGCTTCTGATTTATCTAGTAAGTGACCTGTGAATACAACTAACTATACTCGAGTATTTATATATTTTTCTTTTTTGTGATGCAGAATACACAGATATGAGCATGTCGGTTGTGACCCAACGGCAATCAATACCTTGGAATAGTTCCTTAAACACACTTAAACTACTTTTGGATCGAATAGGTGGTGTGGGTACTGTAGAGGTAGTGGAAGAAGATAAAAAATTACGCGTCTTCAAAGCTATTGACCTAATTGTTGAAGGGAAAATGATTATTATGGAATGGCAGGCAACTCCGGTTAATGACACATTCGCCGATTCTGTATTGGCGTGCATAATGCAAACCGAAATGGGTGGCACAAATATAAAAAGCGCACAAACCCATTCCAAATCAGATCTCACACACTTTAGAGAATGTTTGGTGGAAACATTCCAAGACTCGTTTGGTGAGCATTCAGTGCCAAAAATGTTCAGTGGTGACCTTTTGCCAATCACTGTAGCTGGAAAGCGTGCCGAGGTTAATTTGGAAACTTTGGTATGTTCTTGAAGGTTGTCTAATAGCCAACAACTTTTCTTATTTTTAAATTCCTTTTTTAGGCGGTGTCCTGTACCGAAGATGAAAACCTACGTCAAATAGTGAACACAGCAGTACAAAAACTTTACCAGGCTTTGGTGCCCATATAAACATTTATTTTTTTAAATCAAATTTATTTGTATCATTTAAACAAAAAAAAAATTATTAAAAACGTATTTTTAACGCATAAAATCTAAAAGAAACTTTTAAAATTAATCCCATTTAACGTTGTGTGCTTTTTGCTATTTGCTCCTTTAACGCCAGAATACTGGCACGTTGCTCCGGTGGAAGTTGCGAGATCTGATCATCTGATAATTGCAAAACTTGCATAATAAGCGCGGCCTTTTCTTGGTCCGAAGCATCATTGGGCAAGCCGTAATTCACGACTAAACGATTTTGTAGTTGTTGCGTTTGCTGTTGTTGCTGTGCTGGCGGCATGCCTCCAGCTGGACCGACACCACGTAAACGTGGATCGATAGGTCGCCGTTGTTCGTTCCCAAAAATTGCTGATGGATTGATTTGTTGTGGTGGCATTTGCCGCGAACGAGGATCAATATGCGGTGGTGGCACAGGATTTGGTAGTGAGCGCATGTCTTGATCTATATTACGTCCCATGCGAGGATCCATTTGTCGTGGGTCTATATTAGTATTTTGTGCAGCAGCAGACATAGCACGCAAATCAATATCACCACTTGTCATTGGGTTGAATTCTGGACGTGGTACAGGCATAGGTGGACCATTCAAAGGTTGTTGTTGTTGTTGCTGCTGCTGTTGTTGTTGTTGCTGTTGTTGCGGTGGTGGCGGTTGTATTGGATTACCTATTGGTACATTTTGTTGCGCACTAGACATTACATTCCCACCAAGTACAGGTGGCATTTGGTTAGCTTTAAATAGCATACCCTTTACAAAAAACGAAATATATAATAGTGTTAATATTCATAATATGAAAATTGTACAAACCAATGCAGATTGTGGATCGACTATACGCATAACAACCATAGCTTGTAATAAGGCATAAGCCAATTGTGGATTTATCATTAACATTTGACGCGCCTCTGATGGATTATTTTCTATACAGAGCTTCATTTGTTTCATCAACTCATACATTTGTTCTGGCGGTAAAGATGCAACTGTTTTTGTGATAATTTCGGGTGCTTCATCAGGATTACAATGTTCGCCATACGGATTTTCAACTTGTGGACCTTGCAACAATTGCTGCATCTCCATACGGGACTTTTCTGTACATGCATTATCTACACGCAGTGTACGTCCACCAATTTCGTAACCATTAAGATTACGCATAGCACTCAACGCAGTCTCTTGATCCTTATACTCACAAAATCCAAATCCTTTCGGTTTACCGCTTTCACGATCAAACACAAGCCTAAAGAATATAATAGTTTTACAATAACATTTTGTTTAAAAAACTGCACAAACGTAAAAGTTTCGTTGTTTACTTACTTAAGCGACAAAACAGGACCCACTTCACTAAATATTTCCTTTAGCTTCTCCTCAGTCGCTTCGTATGGTATGTTACCGACTAAAAGGAGTAAAACATTAAAAACGCTCGTACAAGTTTAACAAAATTACCCACCGAATACTGATCTCATGGATTTATCCATAATACTTTGGTCTGATGCTTTTTCACCCATTTTCACAAATTATTTAAGCAAATTTGAATATAAAACACAAAAACACTTCTTTGCTGATAACTTAATTTGACGTCTGAAAGACAAACAACAAAAATATCCTCTCACACATGCAAACCTCTATATCAATCTATTACAAAAAATTCTGTTGAGCATAGAGTAATAGAGGGAGGAAAACTTGGAAATAATTTTAAATAATGGGAACAATCGCAATTCACTGGTAGATACAGGATGAAGCTTAACTACTATCATGTTCAAATATATATACCATAAATTAAATCCATTGTATAATACTTACTATTATTTATAATGTGAAAATGCAATGCAATTGTTGTTGCACTTAAAAC
>NC_051847.1:213918235-213948289 GCF_002237135.1 Teleopsis dalmanni
CTTTGTTTGGATATATTTATGATTTCACGTGTTTGTTTTTGTATTATTTATAAACTCATTTATCACATCAATCAATTAAATAAAATCATGAATTTATCTCCATATATTTTCTTAGGTTTTGGCCACTTCCACATAAAATCTGTGTTTTCCAATTAGAATGAAAATTCACTTCGCTTATTAGAATTACTACTTTTTTGTGTTGTTGTTAAATTCATATAAGAAAATCGATAAACATGTAGTGTTCAAATTTTTGCCAAATATTTATAAACAAATGCGCATTAAAACATTGAAAACATTTTATATTTCATAATTCAACTTTTACTTTCTTTTATGTACCGCATATTTTGCATTTAAAAACAATAAAAATTGTATAATATTTTGCTCTGGACAGTTCCGCACCAACAAAACCCTTTCTACATTGTGCATTTAGTAAAATTTCAAATACACGCAGACCGCTGAACAACCAAATACGAAGCAAGTTCAAATCAGACTGAAAAAGAAAGTATTTTTAAGAGCGCTGCACTGCGTTTGCTGTGTTGTGTATTTATTGCTCTCTCACAACAACGACCGTTACACAAAAAAATTACACAGTACTTTTGAGAAAAATTGAATTTGAAATTTTTATGAAGGATATGAAAGAATTTTATAATTTAAATAAAATATTGTTTTATTTTTATTTATTATTTTTATTTTTATTTTAATATAATATCATCTTTTGATATTATTATATTATTATTATTATATTACTTATTAGATTTATGTGTATTGTCGACGTTTCGAAATTTTTTGACTGATTCCTATGTAAGGTATATTTTTATTGCGCCCATAATGAAAAATTCAGAAAATATTATCCAAACTAAAATTTATTTGAAGATATTAATAAATTAAAACATTTTATTAAATTATTTAAAGAAGTCTTAATGAGTATAAATAATCAATCATATGAAGTTCCTTCAAAAAAGGAATTTTATACATATAATATAATATATTTATTAGAAATTCTATACGGAACTCTATTTAAAATACTTGTTTAATTATTTTAAACAATGAAATGTGAGAAAAAGCCCATGAACTTCTGCTAGCGAGTACACAAAGTAACGTGTCTAATTATATTTAATTTTGAGAATGCTAACGCCATCTTTGGTGTACTTAATCCAAGTCGTGGCACAGCGTTCAAGTGGCATCGCTGGATAGTACCTGGCGTACAGCGAGTCCTATCTCCAAGTCTTTATGTTTGGGTTCGGCACCGACCTTGGCACCCGTCACATAAAATCAGCCGGCAGAGCAAGACGTAAGGATACCTGAAACTTTGAAACTGAATGTTGATAACCCTCGCACGACTACGATTTATGGATACACACCTGGAATGACCGCAGCCTCAATGGGGAAGGTGCCTCTATCCAACTGGCGGAAACCATCAATAATTGTGAGGTTCACGTCAACATCATCAAGGAATGCGTCAGGTCGAAACTCGATAACGGGTTGTTAAGGCCATTTAAGTAAATTGGTAAGTATTTTAAATAATAGGATTTTCACAAAAGTCATAAAAATGTGACGAACACAAACTTATTATGATTATGATATGGACTTAGTTTATTTGAACAAACTATCAAACATGATCACATATACAAATATATTATTAAGACTTAAATTGATCTTAACTTCTGTTCCATTACAGATTAATCTGTATTTTTTTTTTCTTGCACCTGTTCTTTAGGAAGAAAAATTCTTTAAAGCCCTTAATTTTAAATTTACAGGATATTATTACTGCCACTACTCTGTTGTTTTCCCTCGACACCATTACTTTACGTATAGCCTTCAGAAAGTAAGCTAAACTTCAAACACATCTCATGATTTAGTATATGATATATAATGTTCCTCATGAGTCAGATTTGTTCAGAGTCACGCAAGTATTACAAAATACTTTTCGATATAGTTGATCTTTATACTTCATTTAAGTATCGTCCTTGCAATTATGAGCCTTATGCGTTAAATAATAGTATGTTATGAGTGTTCTACTTAAGCATGACGAAATGTGATAGTAAGAATCAGTAACGAGTTTCAGAAGATGACAGATGATTTCACAGAGTTAACTTTCAACCCATATCTGAATGTTCACATCATCTAACAGAGTAATCTGCCTTTTATTGGAACGTTTTATCGCTGTTGTATTGTGTCTCATTTTCCATTTCGATATTTATAAACGTTAACAAGCCGTTTATAACGATTTAATTAACTTCCTACCACCAAATATGCATTAATATGTATACTTTTTTTTCGGTAAATGGAAAACATCGAAAGGTGTAATAAAAGACTTGAGTCCACTAAAACTAACTCTTAGAAGTGCAAAATAAACAAAATTTCAACCATTGGACCGTAAAGATCGCATTCATCCCATTTTATTTATTAATAATCCATCCTTCTATTAAGGAAATGAACGGATTAGAATACAAAAGGCTTAGCATTTAGACAATAGTTACTAGTGACTTAGACTAAACTTTGTGTAAGGAGTTATTGTAATCACACTAGTAGCGCGGGACTAAAAGAAACACGTGGACAAATTCGTCCAACTAAAGGGATGAAATTTGTACAGACTTGTTGCTTATATTCTTACGCTGGTCCATGGGAAATTAAGTGAGTGAAGTACATCAGAGAGAAGATTATGACAGCTGGTAGAGATTCCTGGCATTTGGGAAAGCAAATAATTATCTAATCGGTTGCATTGTAGATAACTAAGTTGGTACCTCTGCTGTCGTATCTGCGTCTGTATTTGATGCAATCTACGTTTCATTTACGCGTATGAGATTTCAGTCCAAATGGGAAATGAATATGCCATATAAGTTGTTGTAACCAAGTGGCGGAATGAAATTCTGTTTAGCAGTAAAAACAACTCCCAAATATTTTAATCTATCGGTAAGAGTAATATCAGAGCTTTCAATTTTAATGTTTATATATATGCCACTTTTAATAGCATTTATTATTTGCATATCATATCAATAATTTTAAATAGAAAATTTACTATTGCGCACAGTTAAGTTTCAAGAAGAAGTTATTGTGAATGGAAACAGCTGTTTTCAGTTGAACAAGCTGGTTTGCTGGTCTGCGTTTCAAGCGTTGGTATTAACATTCGGTCTTTAAATAATTTGGTCTCCAGTTTACTTTTTTATGGATTTATGAGACGAGAAATATTTTAATTTTCTTAAAGCTTGTTTAATTAAATTTATAAAAAACACTAGACTGAATTATCATATTAATATTTCGGGATTGCGATAACATAAATAAACAAAAGATAATGGCGCAGCGCAGCGACGAACGTGTACCGGCGGAAGAAAATGATTTGCTACAAATAAAACCGCTGTAAATATAAAAGTTGAATATATTTATTTTTAAATCAAATATATTATAAAATTAATTATAACTTTCATAGTGGCGCAGGACAAGAAGTGGGGCGATCATGTATTATGCTAGAATTCAAAGGCAAAAAAATAATGGTACGACAATTTGGAAGTTAATATATATTTTCATTTGTAAGATATATCAAAATAATTTCCATTAATAAATAACATTAAATTTAATATTAAAACGGTTTTAAATAGGAAATTTTCTATATTATTTTATTTAGCTCGACTGTGGTATACATCCTGGCTTATCCGGTATGGATGCCTTACCCTATGTAGATTTAATAGATGCGGATGAAGTAGATTTATTATTCATATCACAGTGAGTTGTATATAACATGTGTATGTATAATACTATATATTAAAAAGTAAATATATTTTTTAGTTTTCACTTGGATCACTGTGGTGCATTGCCATGGTTCTTAATGAAAACCAATTTTCGTGGACGTTGTTTTATGACACATGCTACGAAAGCCATTTATCGTTGGATGTTATCAGATTATATAAAAATCAGCAATATATCCACCGAACAGATGCTTTATACAGAAGCTGATCTTGAGGCCTCTATGGAGAAAATCGAAACTATAAATTTCCATGAAGAACGTGATGTTATGGGCGTTAGATTTTGTGCTTATAATGCTGGACATGTACTCGGTGCTGCTATGTTTATGATAGAAATTGCTGGTGTTAAAATACTATATACAGGTGATTTTTCCCGTCAGGAAGATCGGCATCTAATGGCAGCAGAAATACCCACTATGAAACCGGATGTTTTAATAACGGAGTCAACATATGGCACTCATGTACATGAAAAACGTGAGGAACGTGAAAATCGTTTCACATCATTGGTGCAGAAAATAGTAACACAAGGAGGACGTTGCCTTATACCTGTTTTCGCTTTAGGTCGTGCACAAGAGTTATTACTTATCTTGGATGAATATTGGTCACAAAATCCTGAATTACACGATATACCGATTTATTATGCTTCTTCGTTGGCCAAGAAGTGTATGGCTGTTTATCAAACATATATTAATGCCATGAATGATAAAATAAGACGTCAGATAGCTGTTAATAATCCATTCGTTTTTCGTCACATTTCAAATCTAAAAGGTATTGATCACTTCGATGATATAGGACCTTGTGTTGTAATGGCCTCACCCGGTATGATGCAGAGCGGCTTATCAAGAGAATTATTTGAGAATTGGTGCACAGATCCTAAGAATGGCGTGATAATTGCAGGTTATTGTGTTGAAGGTACCTTAGCAAAGACGATATTGTCTGAACCAGAGGAAATAACGACATTGGCAGGGCAAAAGCTACCTTTGAATATGTCTGTTAATTATATATCTTTCTCAGCACATACTGACTACGAGCAGACAAGCGAATTTATACGTTTACTTAAACCTCAACACGTCGTAAGTTACAGAGATTACTTGTATTATATAATAAAAATTTGAGTTAATGAATTCTTTAATCCTTACAAGGTTTTGGTGCATGGGGAACAAAACGAAATGAGTCGTCTTAAAATGGCATTACAGCGCGAGTATGAAGCAGATACCTCCACAGATATTAAGTTCTATAATCCACGCAACACTCATTCCGTAGAGTTATATTTCCGTGGCGAAAAGACTGCTAAAGTGATGGGTAATTTAGCCTCTATAACCCCAGAAGTCGGCAACAAACTCTCCGGTGTGCTCGTAAAACGTGACTTCAAATACCATCTCTTAGCTGCTTCTGATTTATCTAGTAAGTAAGCTGTGAATACAACTAACTATACTGGAGTATTTATTTATTTTTTTTTTTTGTGATGCAGAATACACAGATATGAGCATGTCGGTTGTGACCCAACGGCAATCAATACCTTGGAATAGTTCTTTAAACACACTTAAGCTACTTTTGGATCGAATAGGTGGTGTGGGTACTGTAGAGGTAGTGGAAGAAGAAAAAAAATTACGCGTCTTCAAAGCTATTGACCTAATTGTTGAAGGGAAAATGATTATTATGGAATGGCAGGCAACTCCGGTTAATGACACATTCGCTGATTCTGTATTAGCGTGCATAATGCAAACCGAAATGGGTGGCACAAATATAAAAAGCGCACAAACCCATTCCAAATCAGATCTCACACACTTTAGAGAATGTTTGGTGGAAACATTCCAAGACTCGTTTGGCGAGCATTCAGTGCCAAAAATGTTCAGTGGTGACCTTTTGCCAATCACTGTAGCTGGAAAGCGTGCCGAGGTTAATTTGGAAACTTTGGTAAGTTCTTGAAGGCTGTCTAATAGCCAACAACTTTTGTCATTTTTAAATTCCTTTTCTAGGCGGTGTCCTGTACCGAAGATGAAAACCTACGTCAAATAGTGAACACAGCAGTACAAAAACTTTACCAGGCTTTGGTGCCCATATAAACATTTATTTTTTTAAATCAAATTTATTTGTATCATTTAAACAAAAAAAAATTATTAAAAACGTATTTTTAACGCATAAAATCTAAAAGAAAATTTTAAAATTAATCCCATTTAACGTTGTGTGCTTTTTGCTATTTGCTCCTTTAACGCCAGAATACTGGCACGTTGCTCCGGTGGAAGTTGCGAGATCTGATCATCTGATAATTGCAAAACTTGCATAATAAGCGCGGCCTTTTCTTGGTCCGAAGCATCATTGGGCAAGCCGTAATTCACAACTAAACGATTTTGTAGTTGTTGCGTTTGCTGTTGTTGCTGTGCTGGCGGCATGCCTCCAGCTGGACCGACACCACGTAAACGTGGATCGATAGGTCGCCGTTGTTCGTTCCCAAAAATTGCTGATGGATTGATTTGTTGTGGTGGCATTTGCCGCGAACGAGGATCAATATGCGGTGGTGGCACAGGATTTGGCAGTGAGCGCATATCTTGATCTATATTACGTCCCATGCGAGGATCCATTTGTCGTGGGTCTATATTAGTATTTTGTGCAGCAGCAGACATAGCACGCAAATCAATATCACCACTTGTCATTGGGTTGAATTCTGGACGTGGTACAGGCATAGGTGGACCATTCAAAGGTTGTTGTTGTTGTTGCTGCTGCTGTTGTTGTTGTTGCTGTTGTTGCGGTGGTGGCGGTTGTATTGGATTACCTATTGGTACATTTTGTTGCGCACTAGACATTACATTCCCACCAAGTACAGGTGGCATTTGGTTAGCTTTAAATAGCATACCCTTTACAAAAAACGAAATATATAATAGTGTTAATATTCATAATATGAAAATTGTACAAACCAATGCAGATTGTGGATCGACTATACGCATAACAACCATAGCTTGTAATAAGGCATAAGCCAATTGTGGATTTATCATTAACATTTGACGCGCCTCTGATGGATTATTTTCTATACAGAGCTTCATTTGTTTCATCAACTCATACATTTGTTCTGGCGGTAAAGATGCAACTGTTTTTGTGATAATTTCGGGTGCTTCATCAGGATTACAATGTTCGCCATACGGATTTTCAACTTGTGGACCTTGCAACAATTGCTGCATCTCCATACGGGACTTTTCTGTACATGCATTATCTACACGCAGTGTACGTCCACCAATTTCGTAACCATTAAGATTACGCATAGCACTCAACGCAGTCTCTTGATCCTTATACTCACAAAATCCAAATCCTTTCGGTTTACCGCTTTCACGATCAAACACAAGCCTAAAGAATATAATAGTTTTACAATAACATTTTGTTTAAAAAACTGCACAAACGTAAAAGTTTCGTTGTTTACTTACTTAAGCGACAAAACAGGACCCACTTCACTAAATATTTCCTTTAGCTTCTCCTCAGTCGCTTCGTATGGTATGTTACCGACTAAAAGGAGTAAAACATTAAAAACGCTCGTACAAGTTTAACAAAATTACCCACCGAAAACTGATCTCATGGATTTATCCATAATACTTTGGTCTGATGCTTTTTCACCCATTTTCACAAATTATTTAAGCAAATTTGAATATAAAACACAAAAATACTTCTTTGCTGATAACTTAATTTGACGTCTGAAAGACAAACAACAAAAATATCCTCTCACACATGCAAACCTCTATATCAATCTATTACAAAAAATTCTGTTGAGCATAGAGTAATAGAGGGAGGAAAACTTGGAAATAATTTTAAATAATGGGAACAATCGCAATTCACTGGTAGATACAGGATGAAGCTTAACTACTATCATGTTCAAATATATATACCATAAATTAAATCCATTGTATAATACTTACTATTATTTATAATGTGAAAATGCAATGCAATTGTTGTTGCACTTAAAACGTTTATTGTTGTATATTAAAAAAATTACATACAAATTGCAGAGTTGTATTTGAAGTATGCATTAAACATATTTATGGAATAGTTAAATTTTCTCATACTACATAGATAAATGCAGATGGAGTAGAAAATGAATAACTTCAGTTATTTTTCATTAAATAGTATTTATTGAAGTTTACCGCAAATTTTATAATTTCAATTCGATTTGACGCTATTTTATTTATACTTTATTATATAATTGTCATATTTGATATAGTGCTTATTTTCAGTGGCTTTGAGTTTTTTTTTTGTTAAAATCCCATTTTATTTTCATAAACGAACTGGTATCAAAATAATAATTTGTAGTTCTCAATTTTTAATTTAATGGTTAATGCTTATTTGTTATATTAAAATTATTCCTATATATCTCTAATGTTTACTAATCGAATACTGGTGTTATTAGCTTGCAAATTAATTCATTTATTTATAAAAACAATATGATATTGCAAATACTGCCAATTTTGCGTATTTTTGTCAATGTTTTTATAAAAAAATCCGAAAATTTCGTAATAGATTTTGGCAGAAACCAGTTATTCGTTTTAATTGTTCTTCTAGGCACTAGATTTAAAAACGAATAATAGTTTAGTACATTGAAGTATGTATAGACCTGAAAACTATTTTTTGCAAATTTTTTTGTTGACATGGGCACTCCAAATGGTTATAGTAAATGGAAAAAATAGCATTAATTGGAATAAATGGTTTAATATTGCCGAGTTATTCCGAAGCCACACTAATTACACTATTTATACGTACAATCAATATTTCAAATAAAGAAATTTCTTCTTTAAATAAATTTACTTTGTGTTATGTCAGTTTAGAAATTTTCCCTTTGGGATATGATCAAATTTATGGCGTCATATATAAAATCGTTCCTTAACTTTTATTAAGTTTATTTTAAAAAGTAGTTATTTTGACATATCACAGAGGATATTTTAAGGATAAAAATTTAGAATGATTTTTGAATAAAAATAATATTCCAAACAGAAAACTGCAAAACTAATATTTAGTTAATATTCAATTGTATAAAAATGCTATATAATCTCTTAAATATACGTATTTTTTTCGAGATTCATATTTAGTAGAAAATGTGTTCGTAATTGTTATTAATATTGTATATGAACTGTTTTCTATAATTAACCTTCATTTTGAATTTTTGATTTATACATTGGTACATTTTAAAATTTCCCTTTTGCAACAAATGGGATTTTATTGGATTTCGTTTCACTTGTTTCTTTCTTTCTACTACTTAAATCAATTAAATTGTCTACTCTACTACTTTATACTAACCAGACGGTGGACGTAATTTTTCACTGCGTCGAGTTATTTTAAAATTATTTTAAATATAGTTATTGCGAAGAAAATAAAATTAAAATAATAACAACGCAATATTTTATATACACAAATAGTTTTTCCGATACACGCAATCGAAAAAGTAAATAACGAAAAATTAAAGTGAAAATTCTTTTGTGTGTAGTGAGAAACAAACGAAAAGAAAGAAAATTTTGTGTCATTGAACGAGTGAATGACTTTTGTGAGACTCCCGTGACGAATGGAGTAGTAAAGAAGGAAGCCCCAATACAGTACATAAAAAAGCAAATAACAATAACTTAAGGAGTAGCACCGCAGCAGCAACACACAACAAATTTGGAGGAAATTTATAGATCGATATAAATGCATATACAAAAGAATTGCCTTGCCTTCCACCACCAAGAAAGAAAATTTCAAAAATTTCAAAAATTTATGATCTATAATTTCATTAATAGACCTAAATATAACAAATACTAATCCATACTAAATGTGTTTGAAAATTTGAATGCGTTCCAATTTAAATAAAAAATTAGGCTAATTTTTTTTCAATGTGCGTTCCATATACATATATAGTGTAACATTTAAATTTTTCTGTACATTTAAATTTATTATGCTTAATTCATATACAAACATATTCATATAAGTACTAAAATTATCGAAGAAAGAAAGAAAAAAAATATATTTTGTAAAACGCGACGATAAAATATAAATTCAATGTTGTGTGGTGCTCTGTGCGTGCTAATTAAAATGAAAAAATATATAATTCCAAATAAGGAATAATCAAAATCAAGTGACCCAAACTAAAAACCATAAGGTCAAAACTCTTAGTGGAAGGCACTGCAACCGATCATCATTACCAACCGAAATATCATCAGCCATTGATTGCTAGTGTAGTGAATAATCCGAAGGTAGACATTGTTTAAGATTATTCAATTTCCATTACTTAAAAATAGTTATCTAAATTAATTAATTTATTTTTTAGTCATTTATTAATAACTTTTTTTTTTTAGAATAATTATATGTGCTGTAAGGTGTACCAATACTCCGCAGTGTGTTGTGTATTTCAGTTTAAAACAATTATTACGTCCTTCTCTGCACAGAAAAATCAATATTGGTAGGAACTCATTCCTTTATTACTAGCACTTATGTATATATATTTTTTTTCAAATGACTTGTTCTTGACGTGATGCTTTTGCTCATTCTAATTTGCATAAAGAAACCTAGAAAAAAACTTTTATTAAAAGTTACATGTTATATCGAGTTTTTAATCATAATTGCTTAATGACACTTTTTTACGTTAATGCAATTTGTGTTACATCTGAATCCTCATGTGATTAAAACATATGTTTATTAAATAATTCAGTGTAATATACATTATATTATTTTTTAAATCGTTAAGATTTGTTACTATTAAATTAATTTTAAACGGAATTGTTGTAAAATCTAGAGATTTTAACCTCTCTTCGCGGATACTTAAGAGTATTTCATAAGCACTTAACGTTAAAACATTTGATATTGATGGAGGATTACTGTCCTTCTAGTTTATATACATATAATCCAGAAGCCCCTTGCCTTACATATAAACTAGAATAAGTTTCATATAACAAGGTATAGGAACCTGTTTAAAATTTTGACAGTATTACAAATAATTTGTAAACAGTTCTTCTAAATCAAATACATAATTTAAAAAAGTCAAGATTATAATCTAGAAGCCCCTTGCCTTACATATAAACTAGAATAAATTTCATATAACAAGGTATAGGAACTGGATTAAAATTTTGACAATATTACAAATAATTTGTAAACAGTTCTTCTAAATTAAATACATAATTTAAAAAAGTCAAAATTATAATCTAGAAGCGCCCTAATTTAAAGAAATCATGATTTTTTAAAAACAAAAAATATTTACCCTAAAATCTAATACAATACAAAAATTGTATGGTCAGCCCAAGAATGTTCCATTATGATATTCCAGTTGAAATGATAAAACTATTAGCAAACTTTTTTCAAATGAAGAGTTTTTGGTTTAAGTCCAAAACCACTTTTTATCTATAAAGAAAATTTAAGCGGGCGTCCTTCAGGGATCCCTACTGTCTTCTTTGGTTTCAAGAACAGTCGGGTCTACGTCCGGAGAAAATCGTCACCAGCGACAACCAAGTGCCGTTCGACACCTCCCACAAAGACTTTACAAGCACTTTTTAGCGGGTTACAACAACAACAACTGATTTCTTTATTGTATAATTTATATACAACAGATTTTCGTTTGGAATCCATGAACTTAACTTTTGTTTTTACTGATGATACCTGTCTTATGTATGGTGACAAAAATGCTAATGGCATTGTAATTGATGAGATAATGAGTTACTTTCGAAGTTGAAGAATTACCGTAAATACTGAAAAAACGAAAGCTATGTTCACTACAAGACTTAAATATCAAAATCCAAAAAAAATAAAAGACAATAGAAAAGGATAGGATAATGTAAAATGCATAAGAGATACACTTTGTTAGAGAATATTAGGGTGAATGAGCTGGTTTGTAATATTACTCTGACTGCTCTAATACGGAAAGTTTTGTATTAAAAATAAAACAAATAGGTAAACGGTTGTGTTACTTTGGGCAATGCTGCTACATCCACCAACTTTAAATTTATTAGAATATTGTATTGACACGTAGGCCCCATTTATCTACATGGCACCTTTATACACAAAAACTTGAGAGTCGAGAGGATGCAAATGACTGCGGTAAAATTTTTCGATCTTGTGGATGTGCACACTAATTCAAAATTGCGCTCTTTTAATCGAATCCAATATATATTCCGTTTAGAAGATATAGTGGGCTTTGAACTATACTCCTGTAAAGTAAATAACTCATTAACAGAGTTCTGCAAAAAACTCTTATTACAGTGGATTATCCAAGTGGTCGCAGACGCTTTTCGCGTTACATTTAGCAAAGATAAAGTATTTGAACATTTCCTCGCTATTACTCTTATTTGTTTGAAATATATTTTTTGTCATAGTATAAAAATAATTTATAATAAGAAATTGGTTTAGTAACTTTAATAATCATGACAACTAGTTATTATATATACGGATTTTAAAGCAATCAGGTTTCAGTCTTATTCAATCATTCATATCCGATTTGTCACAGGGTTTCTCAATGGACATTGCGGAGTCAGAAAACATCTATCGGATCTAGGTATTACAAAGAACAGTCTTTGTTACGAAGAAGAGAAAACAGCAGAACATATTCTGTCACTTTGAGAGCCTTATCAGACTCAGACTTCAGTATTTATCCACTTCTAACGAAATTAGGCAAAATCTCTCCAAAGGACATAATTGCATTTTAAATTGCTACGCGCATGTGGAACTAAGGTGTTTTTGTTACAATAGTCCTCAGAGGATGCAGTGACGTGGTGATACAATTTCCAACCCTTTCAAAGTCTTATCTAATCGAGGGCATAGAAATGTCAAATATGAATTTAAGATTTTAAACTACTCCCATGCAAAGATAAAATTAAATAAACTAATACCTATAATTTCTGTTATCAGATTATGTAGATCTCGTCATGAGTTTGCTAAGAAATGAGTGTAGTAAATCTATCTGGTGATATTTACTTATCGATATGCATTACATTATCAGATTGCAAAGATGATATTAAAGAGTCTGACACCTACAGATTGTGCAGATCTTCTTATCTCCCCTGTTTGTAAAGAAATGAATTCATTATCTCTATTTGCTTTTTATTGAACCAAGTTAGTTATGGATTCTGTCGCAAGCAATATTGTTAGTTTTGTCAGTAGTCTTATATGTCCAGGTTGGCATAGGGCCAACACAATGGATCTTAGCAGTTGCTAGTAACATTGTTTCTTATAATAATAATGATAATAAATAAAAGATGAAAAATATTTCTTTCGAATTAACTTCTCTGTCTATATTAATATATCACTGGGTAAAATTTCGGTTTTCCATTTTATGTGCGCTTTATATCGAAATGGTGCGATAAATTTGATACAAACCCTTTTAGCTTGAGTATTTCTACTATTCGTAAGCGTTTATGTTAATTTGAAGGCTGTTTCCCAATTCTGACCTTGACTTCGCTTAATTTCATGGTTTCGCATTTATTAAAAAATAAAATAAAAATGCCGGAGTGTGAATTTATTTTAAAGTTTAAAATGCCAATAAAATTTTATATCATGAATTTGATGTACAGTTCAGAGAGATGTGAATTTATTTAAACATATTTATGTATGTATATATGCATAAAAAATTGAAAACGATTTAAAAACGTGTGTCCTTAATTTAGAAAAATTAGAAAAACAAATTATGAAAAATTTGGAGAGGTGAAAAATCAATTTTACTTTCCAACAAATACAAATACAATGTAGCTTTTTTTCGTTTTTTTTTTTAATTATTTATAAAATGTATGTAATTATTTTCCTTATTTTTGCTCACAACTCAAAATCAATTACTTTTTCCCTCTTCATATTGATAATTATATACGTACTCATTTCGATAACTGCATTTATCGATACCGCATTTACGCCTAAAACACATTTTTAATAACTTTTTTTTTTTTTAATTTTCAAAAAGTAACGTTTATGTTAATTCGAAAATTGTATACTCTTTTGCATGGATATGACATTTTGGGGATGTTGTGTATTTTTTTTTAAAAAAAATGTAATTTTTATTATGAATAATTGCTATTCATACATACCCTTTTATGCTTGTATACAGAAACGTTTTGCAAAAAAATCCTTCATACACTCGCACATCATTTTTTCTACAGCTCCTCAGCAGCACAAAAAAGCTGTTTTGAAAGTTGTTGTATTTGTTGTTATTTATACTTTGCACCTCTTTTTAAGCTTTGCCGCTTCCTTGCCACATGCCTTCCACACACAACAAATGTTTTTGTGCTATTTGTTTTTGTTGTTATACTTCTTCATTTTATTACTACAAACTACTTCGCAACTCTAACAACAACACCATATGATAATGGTGATAATGATGACAATGACGATAATGATGATGATGATGATGATGATGATGTAGCCACTGTGCTTTACTTCCAACAACATTTTCTCTTTACTTTATTTTGTTTGTTGCTTTTTTTAGCTTTTTGTTGTGTTTGTGATTTTTTAGGTTATGTTATTGTTATTGTTGTTGCTGCTGTTGCTGTGTTGGTTTTGTTTTTGGTATTGTTATTGTATTCTGCGGCAATTTATGCACGCCTTCGTTTGGTATGATGCCAAAGGTCGGTGAGGCGTCGAGCAGGGAACTACTAAATAGTAGTGAGAAGCTTAAATTGCACTTCATAAATGTTGTTGCTATTTTTGTTTGTTGTTTTTTGTGTCTACTTTTTTTAACATCTTCCTCATTTATTCACGTTTATTTTAAATATATAAAATATATATTTTATTACATACTTGGTTTTCTTCTCTGTTCGTAAAATTTTCTGTGTTGTCTTCGTTGAAGAATGTTAAATATATTATCTCATACCTACATATATTTATGTACAATGTATAAGTATGTATGTAAACATATAATTTTGAATATTATATGCATAATTGAATATTTGTTTTTTTTTTTATATATTTTTTTGCTTCCATGTGTTCATATTGAGTTTTTAATGTGCTTTTATTTTCAGTGTCTTTGTCATTGATTTTTTCGTTGTGCTCTTTTAAAAAGTAATCAAGCTAAACCATGTAATAAATGATTTGGTAATATATATATAACATATATCTATATATATATATATCCACAACTGTGCAATAGATAGTAAAATTCATCTATCTACATATATGTACAACATTTCGTATGAACAAGTGGCATAAGATAAGAAATTTCAATATTAAAATGGTTACTTTATCTGCCTTCTATATTCAGTTCTATGTCACCTCAAGCTCTTTTAATTATGACAAAGGAATGTTAATGTCAATTATAAGTACATGTGTATGTATGTTGAATTTGAATTGAGTGCTCAACTTCAATTATATTACCCGAGAATGTAAGTACTGCATCAGCAAAAGAACAAAATTGTTCCATTTTATCTTTTCGTCTTAAGTTTTCATTATTTATTGCTCTTTTGTCCTTATATGGATAGCAATAATTTGTCATCCATACAATTGCGCACATTTCGCAGGGATATAAGAGTGTCACTTTGTCAAATAACCGCAGTTCAGTTTTCATACAATGTAACTACGTAGTTGCAAATAATAAGAGAATGGTTGCAACACAAATTTCCTTGTTGCTAAATTACTTCTATTCATGTTATTAGGAATATATACTACTATCACCTTATCATATTCATGTGTTTGTTTTTGGATTTGATTTTATGTTATCGACTTTATAGATCTCTGTGCACTACAATAATAATAACAACCAAGCGCCGCTTATCACTCCCAACAGGAACCCTATCAATAGCTTTGTTTTTGTTTGTTGCTGTTACTCGTTTTGTTTTATTTTTTTGCTATCCTTTAGTGTGTGAATTGTAAGAGGCACTTGATATCTATAGACAAGTGTTAACTTAAACGCTCCAAAAACTAGAAAAAAACCAAATAACAACATTTTCGATAGGCACAGTAGATCTCCCAAGTATATGAGTTGTCTTGCTGGTGGTGTTAGATTAAATTAAACTAAAAACTTAACTCTCTCTATGTATCTCGTCTCTCTCTCTATTTATCTATCTCCCCCCTCTCTCTATCTATCTATGTTCCCCCTTTCTCTCACCCTATCTATCTTGTTAGATTAAATTAAACTAAAAACTGAACTCTCTCTATGTATCTCCTCTCTCTCTCTATTTATCTATCTCCCCCCACTCTCTATCTATCTATCTTCCCCCTTTCACTCTCTCTATCTATCTTTCTCTCGCTATCTATCTTCCTCTCGCCATCTATCTTCCTCTCTCTATCTATCATTGTATCTGACGAATAAATTTTAGAATGTTTTTTTAAGAAGTTCCTAAATATAAGCAGAATAAAATATTAAACTCTGTCAAATATTTAATCTTAATTCCACTGTGAGAAAATTGAATACTTTCGCAGGAGAAAGGTTTTGAAAATATTGTCTAATAAATGAAAACTGAATTTGACAATTAAGATACAACGTCATTGTAAAAAGCCTATATAAGAAACCGAATACTGTACTACCATAAATATAGAACCATAAATGTATTTCTGAAGAGATACATAGGCTGAAGAGATTGTTCATTTTTAAAACTTCTATAAGAACTTGCTTCTCAGTAAAAGAGTTGGCGGGTTGCAATGGTGGGTGTGGGTTGGTGTGTAAACTGGGGTTGATCTGTAATCTAATTTGTTGCTTCATTTCTACTGAACGAAAGGGTTGTACTGAAATTCGATTTCAGAGTGTTTTTTAATGATAAATATACCATAAACTTTATTTTAATAATTAATGAAACATTTAAGGACTTTCATATATCTCTTTATTTTTTTTTTCAGAAATCGCCAAAAATGGCGCATCACATTTATAGGATGATTTTATGATTTCTATAGAAATTATTCTAATATGAAAAGAAACATTAAAAATTTCTCTTGAAATTATTATCTGAACTAATCAAAAAAATAAAAACCAAAATGGTTGAAAACGTGCAATGTCCTGTTTGCACGTTGTTCCTGCATGCAGGAATGAATCTCTCCGATCACTTGGAAACACATCCAAAAGAACAAGTGATTAAAGCTTTGGTTCAAATGACTATATTGGGAGGCAATGGAGCAGCAAGTGGAGCTTTAGCAGCAGCTTTAGCTAATGAGAATAAAACAAAACCAGAAAAGGACGAACTTGTTGATAATGCCACTGACCTTAATATTGCAAGCAATGCAGATATTATGGCAACAAAACAAGAACCGGCAGTACCTGTACCACTGAGCACGCCCAATGATAGTCTTACTTTTGGTGAAAATTTTTCCATGACTAATCCGTTGCCGCAAAAGAAAGCTGAAGAAATAGATAATAATCAAGTGCCAAAAGCGAATACGGATGCTGAACAAAGTTCCACTGAGAAACTCTTTGTAAACTATAATGACGCTAGTGCGATAGAAGCTTACCAACGCATTAGTAAAAGTACGAATTCAATGAATTCGCATGCACCAACAGATTTCACTAGTTTCAGTAGTAAAAGGCAGCAACAGCAGCAGAAACAGCAGCAGCAACAGCAACAGAATCAGCAGCAGGAGCAATTACAGCATTATCAGCAGCAGCAAAATAGTTCAACAAGTCAATTACTTAAGGACCAACAAATTACCACACAACAGCATGCCAGTGTCTCCTTAACACCAAACTCTCAACAACAACAGCAGCAGCAACGAGCCGCACTTCCCCCACCGCCACCTCCGATGCCAGAACAGCATATGTCAAATTTATCATTAGGTTTTCAAACACTGCAACAAACACAACAGCACGCTTTGCTGACAACAACAACCACAACCCATCGACATCATCAGCATGTAATGCAGCATCAACAGCAACACCAACAAAATCTAAAAATTATTTATTCACCAAATTTACCCCCTCCACCACCATTGCAGGTAAGTTTTCTACATTAATGCTGTTATATATATAACTGTTTAATATACTTCATATATTACAGCTGTTTCCTTATTCATCCACACTGCAACCTCAACACCACAAACCACCGCCTGCATATGGCACAGCAATTAGTCAAATACGATCTCAACATAACCAAAATAAACAAAACATTGCTATGGCCTCTGCAGTAACAGCTTATAATCAAATGCAACAACAGCACCAGCAGCATCAACAACAGCAGCAACAACAACAATATCGTGGTAATGCTGCTCATATGTCTCAAACACCGCAAACAGCAACATCCAATAATAAAACAGCTGAAAAACAGAAACAAGAGCTTAGTAAAAACCCAAAAAACGAAATGCCACCTACACAACCGCCGCCCTTAACTTTTGCAACAGCTGCTATTTCCAATCAACAAAATTTAACTGCAGAAAATTTAACACAACATAGTCAACAGCAACAGCAACCAAGTAGCAATCATCATTCGTCAGCGTTCGAGAAGCATGAATCCACTGCGCTTAGCTTTAAACTTTCTACACCACCTCTATCATCTCAACAAAGCAACACATCTAATACAAATGCATGTACTACAACTTCCACAACTGGAACGACCGCAACTAGGCAGACAAACTCCCCTTTCATATCAATGCTAGGTGCTTCTGTTGCATCGCCTTCAGTACTACGCTATGCGGAGTCACCAGTAGCGCATTATTTGGAACGTGACAATGGAGATTTTATCGTGCAAGAAACACCGAAGCATATTGTAGAGTGCGTTGAAAAAGAAAATGGTGAATTTTCAGTTATAGAACGTATATATCAATCGCCACCAAGCGTTTTACATATACACGATGAAGATGAGGATGAAGATGAAGATGAACACGACAGTAATAATGACAGTAATAAGACACAAAACACGAATAAAGATAAGGTCATTCCTAAAAATATAAGCCATGATGATGATGATGACGAAGAATTTATGAGCATAGCAAGTGAGAGTGAAGTGGAAGAAGACATCGTTACGGTAGAGAAAACAAAAAAACGCAGGTCAGGGAAACAATTATCTAACCAAGCTGGTGAAACTAAGACATTATCGAAAGCGGAGTTGAATTCTGGCTTAAACTCGACTGCTTCTAATTCTAATACCAGTACCAGCACGACATCTTCAACAAATGGAAGACGTAAGAAAAATTCGATAACCGTACTGAGTGATGTGCAATTAAATTTAAATGAATATTTGGATTTAGTTGGAAACATAATAGCTTCTAGTAATAAGAGTTCAAAACGTACATTTGGTGCAACTACACCTATGCCAATTTTAAAAGTTGAGAAAGAGGAACCATTGGACGATGATTACATTAACAACGATTTAAGTTTTCAAAATAATTTTAAAAATAAGATAAATGCTTCAATATCTTTGTCAACATTTAATACAACAACAGTACCAGCAACAACAGCAGTACCAACAACCACAACAACAATAACAACAAAATCAAAACCACCTACAAATGCCGATAAAAATGAGACTGAAAAATTAGTTGAAAATAATAATAAGACTAGCATAATTGAAATCGACGATAATCCCACTAACATAACACAAGCCACAGCAGAAAATTTTTTCACTACAACAAATCAAACGAAAAGCAGAGATCCTATTGCTATATGCTCCAGTCATGCTACAAGTGTCATACGCATGGCAAGCGCCAATCAACCATTGCAATCTTCACAAGAACCCACACAATTACAGCAGAAACAAATGCCAATACCTAAAAAGTCTAAAAAATATGTTGCTGAAATTCTTATTACCAAAGAGAATAATAATATTAAAAATGAGATAGAATCAGTAAATCAAACACCAAGCAAGTCAGTAGATGATTCTAGAGCATTTGCTGCAAAAATTTTAGTACATCCACCACCATTAGCAATACCACCACAAAAGAAGGGTCCAAAGAAGCTTGTAATTAAACCAAAATCTATTAAGACTGAAGTAAATGCCGAAGCCAATCTTAAGTCAAATATCAATATACATACCAGTGCCAGTGATTTAATTGTTAATAATGAAAACACTAAAAAATCACCAACAGCTTCGGATGAACAACCTACCACATCTGCAATGGCTAAACTAATACTGCATGAGCAAAAGCAAGTGCAGCAAGTGCAACAACAGCAACCTAAGCTGTTGGCTATCAGTGATACTTTGATTTCAAAGGAAGCCATCAAAAGTGAACCAACCGGAAATATGTGTGATAGCAACAGTGGTAATATTTTGGAACAACATTTGATATCGGAAACACAGAATTTGGAACTGAAGAAAGAAAAATCATTTTCCACAGATCATATTAGTTTATGCAATCCGCTACCGTTGACACAACAAGAACATATAAACCATCATGAATCGCCACAAAAACCAAAACCAAAAACAAATCGACGTGATGCTGTTCTCTTGGCACAATTTAAAGTTGAAAAAAGTAATCACAGTGATAGTGTTGGATGTATTAATACACTCGATGCAACAAGTGAAAATGTGACCGCTGATGCAAGGGTATTGTTCGAATTTGCGAATTCAAAAAAATTTTCAGGTAAACCCAATATATCAACAAATGCTGTTTCACCTATAGGCACAAATTTTCTATCATCCACTTCAATATTTTCGAATAATGCTACAAATGGAAGTGCAACAGCTACGTCATCAGCTTTATCTAGTGCACCAATAACAATTTCCTCTGCGTCTAGTTTATGTAGCAATAATTCGCTGTCAACGTCATTACGCTGCGAAGACGAATTTATTGACGTTGTACAGGAAATTGTCATATCCTCTTCGTATTCATCACAGTCAGCATCTGATGTTGCATTAAACAATACTGCCAGTGCTGGTGTAGCTTCAAATGCACAACCGAACGAACAATCTCAACAGAATTCTCAACATCAAGCATTTAATGATTATCCCTTTAGTTTTCTCTATGGTAGTGGGAATATTAATCATGACGTCACAACAGCTGCAACTCGTGCTTCAGGTAGTAATTCCAATTTGGTAGATGATACATCATCTGATCATGCGACCAATACACATGACAGCCGTTTTAGTAATCCTCACGGTATGATGTCACAGTGGTACAACCACCACTCGGCATCAGCAGCAAATCATGATTTCGATACAGCTTTAGGTGTGGATTGCAATGTTGCGGTAGATGGTGATGTAGGCAAATATCTTGATTTGGATGCTTGTAAACGTGAGAATTTGGTTAATGTACAAGCTGCGCCCTCCTCAACCTCGTCTTCTTTTACTGCTGTCACTGAGAGCAGTTTGGCAGGCGGTTGCACTACAGATGCTTTAAATATACGCACCGATGAGAGAATGCCTGCAAAAGGTGAAATTTCAGAACAGGAAAGTAATTGCGATATTGAGAACTCATGGAGTCAGCCGGTAAGTTTAAATTATTAATGTTACAAATGAATTATTGTTTCCAATAATATACATATAATCTTTATATTAGTAAAAATAAATAATTTGAATGTATATTTTAAAATGAATCACTCTTTATATTATATTTGTAATATTGTTAACTATATTTTATTTTAATTTTATTAACTTTTAAAGGTTCATATGGATCTTTCATCACGTTGCTTTAAATCGTCGTTTCCTGGACTGTTTCAACAAGAGAATGGTTGGAATCATGAGGAATACTTTACAGTGCAGGACTTAAGTACACCAAATAATAATGCTGCAAATTCAATTAATCGAACAGAAAACAAATGGTAAAAATTTATATATATATACATATATCATAATTAGTAATTAATTAATATAATTATAGTTTTGATTTTCGACTACCACTGGAAGCATCGTCATCTACCACAGGTTTTAGTGGTAATAATGTTGGTAATCACCATCACAATTCGCGACTATTTCCGCAACAAACAGATTTGTTACCTACAACGTCATCAGCAAATAAGAAGAAGCGCAAACGCGATCCAAACGAAACGAAAAAGACAATCAAACGAGTGCAGCCAACAGCGACAATTACTTCACAACAATTGTTCTTACAGCAACAAGGAGAACATCAGCATCAGCATCAACACCAACAACAACAACAACCACACCAACAGCAATCGCAACAACAATTACAATTGTTACAACAGCATACACAACAATTGCAACTTAATGAAACAAATGCATTAGCATTACTGGCTGGTCCATCAACTGCTTCTGCAATATCAATGCCTGTTTCGATAGCTGGCACCACATCAGCTATGCGTCGTAAAAAAGTGTATCAATGTACACATTGTATGGCCGAATTTCCTAAACTCAAAGATCGAAATTCGCACATGATAATCGTGCACAATTATGTACGACAAAATCGTCGTCTGATCAGTACACAAACAAGTACAATTACATCAATCGATTTAGTAGCACCTAGCCAACAAACGAATATCAGTACCAATATGTCGATGACTACACAAAATAGCGAATCCCTTGAAGAATCAAAACATGGTATTGTTAAAATTGAAATGGAACAAGTACAAGAACAGCCACATATATCAATGACAATCAGTGAAAGCATGAATAGCATGAATCCGAAATCGGAAAGTGAATTGATTGATTTCAAAGAAAATTTGTCAATAATACAACCAGCTAATGGTAATCCAAGTACAAACGATCGTAATGCACGTGATTTAATCGACAAAAAGCCAGTATTGCAGCCATTAAGCATGAATACAACATCTACTAAATTGGCGGCACTATATCGTATGTTAGTCTCTTTTAATATGTCCACGCTTAAGCAAAATACAAATTTAAGCGAATTCGAGGAGAAACTAATATCATCATCGATATTCTTTTGTTATGTTTGTCGTTCTAACTTTACTTCTGTCAAACAATACGATGCACATCTCACTGAACATCCAGCCGAGTGCTTTACGTGCGGTAAGAAATTTCAACGTTGGAAAAATTTCTCATTGCATCTCAAACGTCATTTGGGTTGGAAGGAATTCGGTTGTAATATTTGCGATAAGAAATTTGTTGTTCGTAGTGCTTTGGTTGAACATATGCGAATGCATACCGGGCACACACCCCTCAAATGTAAAATTTGTGGTAAGTATGAGATTAAAGAAATTAATATATTTTACGCCACAATAATAGTTGTGTTAATATATGTTATATCTAGTATCAGTTTATATAAGGGAAAGAGAATATATATATAGCTAAAACAAGTGGAAACTATTTAAAACTCTAAACAAAATTATAACAAAATACATAAACAGATTTTATACTCTGCACTATATCCGCAAGTTTTTAATGCTTCTATTAATATATTCTTTTATAAAAATATAATTATCTATTGTTACATTTTTGTGTAGATAATTAGTGGCGCAAGTACTATCAAAAGAGTCGAAAGCCGAAAGTCGAATCAAAAGCAAGAAAAGTAGAATCAAGAGCAAGAATTGGAAATATTTCTCTAAGTATAAAAATACTTTGAAAACTGTATGCATTATGAGAAAATAGTAGTGTTTATATCCTATATTAATATGTAATCTATATATTTTTATAATTATATTTTTATAAGTAAACAATTGTATTTGTCTTGCTATTTAAACTGAAACTGATGAATGATGATGATGACCTGGTACTATATTGCAAAAACAAACGGATTATATTTTTTTGTCTGGACAAGTCAACCCATAAATCACTTACCATTATCGTCTATTAAATTAGGTTTGGATTTCCTAAGTGTACACAGACAACATGACACCTAAATATTTGACTAGAACTAGAATAATTGACCAACAACAACTCTGTTGGTTCTAGGACTGACCAGTTTGCTATTCAGATCGTCTTTTTAGACAACCAAATGCTGCTCAAGTAAAAAGATCCGTCTCTATATTTTGAAGAATAACGTTATTATATATTTTGTTTCTGTTCAACTTAATTTGATGTAAAATAAATTCCCTGACGAGAATCCTGAATCTAATGATTTAGACTTAAACAACATTCTAGGCGTATATTGGAAATATTACACCTAAATATTTAATTAAAAATAGTAATGCTTAAAAACCTGTTTCTATATTTTGAAGCTATACGTTATTATATTGGTGGGTAAGATCTATTCAACTTACATGAAAACTTTTTGGCCACCTCCAAGACTTTAGTCTAAAGAGTATGTAGGCTTTGCTAAAAGTTAAAGTTAAAGGAGGTTTTTAAATTTTTGAGTACTTATATGGAGTACTTATATACCGGATTGCTTGTATAACCTAACTTAACCTACCAAGACAGAGGTGGAAAAAATGTATATGGATATTTTTTCTGGGTTTGGTTCAATAATTTAAAACTAATCGTTATTATATTGAAAATATCTATTCAACCCATCTAGATGATAAAATAATTGATTTATTATCCCAGAGGTGGAAAAAATATACACGGATATTTTTTGGTTCTTTAATTCTGATCCTAGTTTTATAATCGTTTATATTGATGGGGAATAATATTCTACCTAACTAGAGGGTAAAGTAATACACCTACTATAACAGCGGTCGAAATAATCTATATGAACTTTTTTAGGTGTGCATGTATTAGTGTGTTGTGTGTGGTATATACACCGACATATAAGTGAATAGTTGGTAAATGATATAATATCAACAATATTTTTATACAAAAGCAACTAATTATCTTGATTAACTGTCCACATAAATCCAAATTAGTTTTCTTCAAATGTTCTAATTATAACAACAATTATAACAATTATTCTTATTAAAGTATAAAGATTTTTGAAGAAACTTCACTGTAACAACTAAAACATTGGTTTATCCAATGTATTTACTAAATATTATAAATATTTTAATTTTAAAATGAATACTAAATGATATGAAACTAATTAATTAAGAGCAAAATTATTTCTGTACTATGGTAATTCGTGAAATTAAGCTTATATACGCATTAAGCATAGATTCATATTTAGAATGCAAGCAATCGAATCATATTGCTATTTATAATACTTTAATACTAATAATAATACTTAATACTATTACTATAACAATAATAATAATAATATAATTTTTGTTTTGTTAGGTAAAAATTTCAAACGCTATTCCAATCTGACGCAGCATCGTAAACGTCATGGCAGAATGACAATGAGGAAAAAAGAATATGTGTGCCATTGCGGTGAAGTGTTAGCATCGAAAGCACGCTTCCTGTGGCACAAGGAAACACATGATGCCAAACCAAAATGTTGTCCTTATTGTTGTGATCGCTTTGTGCATGCAAACTCACTACGCAGGCATATACGTTTAGCGCATTCCGATAAATTTGATTATGCCGAGCCAATGGAGTGTCCCATGTGCAAACAAATTTTCGCTAAATCATCAATTAAAGCACATATGGCATCGCATACCATGGATGTGCAACACAGTTGCCCAATCTGTAATAAATCATTCTCAACGAAATGGAATCTGAAGATACATTCATGGGTGCATGCAAATCGTACCGCAAAGCCATTCAAATGCGAACACTGTCCTAAAGCATTCGTACGGGAAGTTGATTTTAAAAACCATATGAACGCACATAAACAGATCAAGCCATACACTTGCGAATACTGTGGCTGCAAATTTATTAGAAAGTACAATTATATGCGACATAGGCGTGAACATCATGGTAATAAAAAATTCACCTGTGATCTTTGCAAAAAATCTTTCCACCGGCACTATTACCTAATTGAGCATCGACGTATACACACTGGCGAACGGCCATTTCAATGCACGATCTGTGGCAAATGCTCCACAACAAAAACGAATCATAATAAACACTTGAAGATACATCATTCACGCGATCCGTTCACGGTGGAAGTATAAATTGTCAACCATTCTAGTGAACATTAAAACAAATGTTTAATTTAATTTAATTTTTTTTTTCTTATGACGTCGAAACTAACATTTTTATTAAACTATTTGTAAGTTGTTGATACAAAACAAACAAAAACAAAAAAAAAAACAAAAAAATTAATTAAAAACAGTTTAAGCTCATTACATAAAGTATTTGCTAAACTAATTGTAAGCAAATTAACTTAATTTAATTGAATGTATATTTGTGTGTGTGTAAAATTGAGATTTTACAAAAGTATTAATGTATTTAATGAATATTATGAATATTGTAATTTTATAATTAATATGAAATGATATAAAATTAATTAATTAAGGCAAGAATTATTTTAATAAATTGTTTTATGGATTTATATGTAAATTTACTTTGCAAATATTTTGTATTTTTATAAAAAGTAAATAATGCATAAATCTTGTTATGATTTAAATTCTAAAATGTCTTATTAATATCTTATAGTGAATGAAGCTTGAGATGTTACTTTTGCACTATACCGTATATTCCTATAACAATATTTTCGCTTCAAACTTTTATATCTGTATAAAATTCAGTTTTATTAAATGGTTCTTACAAGCTTAAACTATCTGGAACTGAAGGTGAAAACAAGATATCGCAGATTAGCAAGTTTACAAAAATGTGAGAATGAGACTGTTTTTGGAGCCCACTTTTGGAGTCGCAAACATTTTTCGAATAAGTTTATGAGAGCGTTCCTGAATTCCTAAATCGCAAGAATTTTGTGGGTTAAATTCATAAGTAAAACAATTTTATGCTATTTATCGTTGGAAAATATTTATATTTTATAATAATTCTTTAATGTTTGCAAAACTTAATTATAAATTTAAATATTTTTTTAACATTATTTTTTAGAAAGTAATTTGCTTGTAATAAGAAATTTTATTTTATGCAAAATTTTGTATTTAGTTAAAGTTACGTTGATTTTCGCTAAAAGCAATGGAATGGTCTCAAACATTTCTTATGGCATTCAATTGAAATAAAGTATACCTTGAATATGTCAGCAATTCGTATAATTATTAGAATACAAAATAAATTCATACCAAATTCTTGTGTTCACAGTTTGATAAATTAAGTAAATTTAAAGCCTGTTTTTAATATTTTCTTGTATCAATTTAAATTATATTATTAAGTTTAAACAAATTAGATTATTTTATTTAATAATTTCTGAAGTTTCACTTTAATTTCTTACTTATAATATATTTCTGTCAAACTACTTATATCAAAATATTTGATCAAGCATAAAATAAATTCATAGCAGTTAATGTGTTGCATAATGTTATTTAGTTTTTTTAATTTATAATATACATTTCCATTTTACATTTCATATAATTCTTGCAAATAATATAAAAGGCATATAAGCCCGAATAATAGGCGTAAATATACTAAGGAGTACATTTTTAATGTTGTGAAATTTGAATTCATTTCTGAAAAGTATTCATTCATATCAATCATCTTTATATATATAATTCTATAGTTTTTAAATTGCTCTTTATTTTTTAAAATAAGTATTAAATATTATTTTTGATGTTATGAATATATTTTTAAATTGTAGATTTTATTGTAAAATTATTAATTATAAATAAGAATATGTTTTAATTTGAAAACAAACAAATTATGTATAATATTATATTTTTTTTATTATTGAACTAAGGCGTACCAATTTTATGAACTAGTGAATTGAATTGTTTATTCTAAGCTATATAACAAAACAAAAAACATATTAAGTGTAACAAATTTTGAAAGTATGAACATGCATATAAAAAAGTAGATTTCTTTTTTTGTGTATAATTAATTTCAGGTTTAATGTCCTTTTACGTTTACTTACTCAATTTACAATATGCTTCCTCCCACTTATTTTTACATAAATTTTAAAATTGTTTTATAATTGCTTAAGCTTTAAAATAAAAATATCTTACTATTTACAATAAAAATATATTGGTTTTAAATGTAAAAAAAAAATTAAAAAAATTAAAAACACTACATATTAATTAAAGTGCAATAATTTATATTTTAAGTTTTGAATAAGTTTTTTTGTATGTCATGTAATAAATTGTTAAAAATTTGTTTTACATAGTAAATTTAAGTTAGTTAAATTTATTTTAAACACATTTCTTTTGTTTGTTTACAAATTAAGTTAAATTTGCATTGATTGCAAAATTATATATTAATTATATGTATTAAAATAAACAAAAAATGTATTGATATAAAAATATATATTAAAAAAAAATTATTTGCATTTTGCAAAGAACAACTATTAAATCTATAAATAAAATTTTATTTTCAATATAACATACATTTTTAAAACAAACAAACAAAAATAAAAAAACTAATAATATTAATTGTTTAAAAAATCGATTAGTTTAATTTTAAAATATTTCTTAAGTAATCTAAACAAAAATAAATAAATACAATTAATAATAAATATTAAAATATAGAAAAAAGAAATTGAATAAAAAAACTTATATAATTTACAAATATAAATACGATGTTTAATGAAATATTACAAATAAATTAAATTGGTCAAAAATTAAATATAAAAATATTAATTATATTTTAAAGATTGTTTTTTTTTGTGCATTTATCGTATTGATAGCGTTATTGTTTATGTTGTGTATCTTTTAGAAATCCTGAATGTAGAATTGCTTTTTAAGGTTCATTTGGGTGGGGTGAGCAACACAGGGGTAGTCTTAAAGTTGAGCTCCGTGACATACATTCGACCGATTGTGCTATTTTTGTTGCTGTAACCCGGTCCGTTCTATTGTCCTTGGTGAAATCAGCTTGAATTTCTTTACTTGAGAATGTCGAAATTTGAATAGTGCTGAGATAGTTAAGAAAATGTATGACTTTAGCAAATTCAAGCAGTAGCGCCAGCTGTTATTGGGATATGCACTGTTATTTATTATTGTGGTGCCACGATGATTGCTGGGCGAATCACTTAGAAGTAGTCTAAACTGCTCACTTTCATTATCTCCGAAATCTTAAAATTAAATAGTTGATACATGGTATGCATTTCGTATATTTAGCACGTAGTAGATTGTAATTCTTAAATTAGTGTTACTCAACACTTCAAAAGATTAACATATAAGCTAAACTTCAATTTTGTAATGTAATATAAAAGTGTGTGGTATATTAAGTGCTGCGATCAGATATTGCTTGTATTGACGTCTTCTACTACAGGTTAATTCTTGATTTAACATGTACTTTTGGGTTGTATGTTTTTCTACATTGTAGTATATGCAAATAATATTTGATGCGAACTTATAACGCTCAGGCGTTTGAGTCCACAGAAAATAATATAATTTAAGCTAAATATAGTTTATACTTATTAGACTATACGACTTTCAATGCAACAATGTCATCTGTCGGTTGTGGGATAAGATCGTTTATTATTGATAAGACTTGTTGCTTTATGTTTTGTTTATGTTTTGCAACACTGTTAATGATGCTTTGAGAAAATTGGTGTTCAATATAATAAACTAGGTTTTTTTAAAAGAAAGGTATTAAGGATTATCATTAACAGCTTAGATAGATCAAGAGACCTTTAAAGTCTTCGTAGAATTAATAGTACTAAGTGCTGCATTCATAGTAAGAGTGCAGCTTTGTCTATAACAAAGATGATTATGATTATGATGAATTCATATGATAAAAAGAGTATCAAAAAAACAAACTCTTCTGTAACATTTGCATCAATATCGCTTGTGTTGTTCAAGTACTCAAGAACTACAGTGGCTCACAGCTTATTTGATGCAAGCAAAAATTTTTTGAAAAATGTTGTTTATTTCAAAATATTTTGCAAAATTAAAAAAACAAAGTATGCAGAGTTATTGTTTATAGTGTGTTTATTCATTTAAAAAAAAAAACCCCCAAAAATCTTCTTCCATTCCTTAGTAATGCATCAAAAACCAAAACCAAATGAAAAATTCATGTCACAGCTTAAATGATGCAGTTAAGAATACCGTTATTTTTGTCGCCAGATTACACAGAAATTAAAATATTTTTATTCTGCGATCATTTGTAATCTAGTTTTTGAGCAAAAATAATATAAAAATTAAAGTGAGTGCATTTTGTTAACCATGGGACGGCGCACATCAATTGAAAAGCGTGAGTTAGTGTTGGAGTACTTTAAAAAGGGAATTCCCCAGCGTAAAATTGGTGAAATGGTAAATATAAGCTCTTCAACAGTTTAACACATAATTGAACGCTTCGTACATGAAAATCGCATAGAAAATATGGGACGAAAGGCTCCCAATAAAATTTTTACAGAAAAAGAATCGAGGTATTTGGTAAACCAAATTCGAAAAAATCCAACAATTAGCGCTCCAAAGTTGACAGACATGGCCAAAATAGATTTTGGAAAAATTTATCATCCTGAAACCGTCCGCAGAATATTGTGAGAATCAAATTTCAATGGAAGAATAGCTGTAAACAAACCTTTCGTAAGTGCAAAAAATAGAATTAAAAGATTGCAGTTTGCACGAGAGCATTTAAATAAGAGTCCAGCATTTTGGCGAAATGTACTTTTTGCAGACGAAGTCAAAATAAACTTATTTGGATCAGATGGAATGTCTTATGTATGGCGCGAAGTCAATTCTGAG
>NC_051847.1:213948389-213957069 GCF_002237135.1 Teleopsis dalmanni
TAATAAATTTAATATTTATTTATGTTATCTTTGTAAGGAACAATCGATGATTAATTAGGTATTTGTTCTAAATCGAGAATAAGCTTCGGCCAGTAGGCATTACAATAACTAATACAAACAAATACAAATATTAGGGGCTAGGCATCAGTGATATATATGTTAAGCTACTGAAATCGTTAAACTAAGATGTTAAACAAGTTTTGATTTCAAAAATTCTCTTAAATAGTAATTAATATCTTCAATATCTCTATTATCCGTAAATTATTTATGTATATATTTCAAATAAAAATAGGTTATACTGACTGGCAGTAGATCTTTTGGTCCTTAGCGATACCAAAAAGTGCTCAATCTTTATGTCGATTTCGTAGTAGGCATTTTTGTGAATATATGAAATGCTTAAAAGCTTCATATTAGATATGGAGACATATTATTTAATGATTTTTTAAAGCATGTTTTTAGACTAGAACTTAGTGGAATTTGAACCTATTCTAATACACATACAAAGAATATGTTCAGTTTACTATAGCATGTTTTAAATGTATTGAAACCGACTGCGAATATTATATAGATCATATACATATATTATTGAAATGCATCACACCACATTTGATTTAGAGAGTTCGCATGTCTATTAAAAAACAAATTAGTCGTTGAATTTTAAAAGTGTGGCAATGGTAGTTTAAACAAACATTCCAAAACGAACTAAATATTTCCTGAATATATGCTCAAATAATTAATATGGATAGAAATAAAATCTTATAATCGAGCTTTTGTAAATCCAAATAAAAAAAGCCAACAATAGTTGAAATTGGTTATATCGGGCGCCTATATAAAGAAATTGAACTAATATTTTTAAATTTTATTATTACAGAAAATCTTTATCAGATTGTTCATCAGTAAAGAGATAGACCTATTATATTATCTAAATTTGACGGAATGAATTTAGTCTATCTTTCTATCATACGACTATTTGCGGAAAATGTGGTAGTAATATGGAGCATAATCGCTAATTGAAGTCAACGGAAAGTTATATGGTGGCAACCAATCAACCCACCAACAGAAAATCTTAAACCTATTTATAATGAACTTATGTTTATTGTTATTTTCTGTATTAATAATTACCGAAAGATGGGGAGGAATATTCAACTTAATCGTATTCGTATTTTTAAGAGTAACTCTTTTCGAATATGAAGTTTAAGTGATCTTTAGTTGAAAAGAAAAAGGAGCAGTGAAGAACTCCTAATAATATACTATGATATAAAATAATGAAATACATATAGATAGATTAAAAATAAAAATATCAAATGTTTATGTTTTATTTCAGTTTTATTAAACGTTGTTCGAAAAAAAATAAATGTTCATATGTTGAATATAAATTGAAAAAAAAAAATGCATTTTTTTGTATATAAAAATTAAATACTATAAAAATTCAATTCGAGTTAAAGAGTGTAGCTTTTTAAATATTACAAAGCATTGATTATATTTAAAAAAAAAATTATTTTAAAGCTATTAATGTATATAAGCGAATAACAATTTAAGTATAGATCAAAACAATAATATTTCTTATTCTAAAAATTCTTTAATGTGCGCCTTTTCAAATATGTTGTTGTTCTTTAGATCATATAGTTCAATTTCAATTATATTATTCTCAATGTCATTATTTATAACATTTGCTTTGTATGTATACGTCCTCAATTTCCAATAAAGTTTTGCGCATACATCCCGATCATAGTAAGCTCTAGCCTTTTTAACATTAACCACATGTACCTTAAAAAAGCGTAATGGATGATTTTTTATTTGATCCGAAATTTCTTTTAGTTTATCTACCGATACATTTTCAACAGAAAGATAGTCAGCGTAAGTTACAGTAGCGATATTCGTTCTTTTATTATAGTTCTTAATGGCGGCACGATACCATCGATTATCTTTTGCATATTGTACCAAACATGGAGTATTATTATTAAAATTTTGGAGTGGATTTAACTTAGGTGCTATGGCATTAATCAGGCTATCCAACTCTAAGGACAAATCCTCATATTCGGTTGCAGTAGGAACTACATATAATATATCAGGTTGTACAATATGAATGATTGTGCATTTGAAAGATGTACGAAATTTTTTCAATTTTGGGAATGTAAATATATTAAGCATACTATGAGTGCGAACAGTTGACGTTTTGCTTGGACTAAAACGCTCAAAAGGTGAAATCTGTAATAAAAAAATAAATTGATTAATAAAATTACAACACAATATTTTTAAATAATACAAAATATCACTTTCACATACGTCTCTCTCTAAATCATTTGCTGTTATTGTAGTATTTATTGGCATGTTTTCAGCATTATCCTCCGCAAGATTATCAGATGAGATACTTAAATGTTCTTTACACATATTTGAAAAGCCTTCAGTATGATGTTTTGAAATCAAGGTACTCTCTGCATTTGTAGCTTTTTTTATAATATTTTTAGCGTCTAATATATGATTTCTATCAAAATCACTTTTAAGTTTCATATATTCGTTTCTTGTAAACATGGGTTTCTTTGGAGGTGGTGGGTTGTTTAGAAATGTACAATCAATTTCGTTTGTAGGTTCACCATCCTCATGATTTGTATTTAAAAGATCTAAGCTAGTCGCAAATTTTTGTGCTAAGTCGTCAAAATTATTGTTTTGATTGAGAAAATCAGATGTGGCATTACCGTATTCGTCATCAAGATCGCTCATTTCTTTAATAGGAGATACCTTCAATAAATGTAAATAATTAAAATGATTACAGATTCACAAAAAAAAAAAATAAAAATATTGTACATATGTAATAATTTAGAACAATTATGTCATTATGTTAAAATTTAATAATTTTATTATACGGGAGAGGTAGAAGAAGTCCGTGTTTATTGGCTCTGCATATTTTTATTGAAAAGAAAAAGTTTTCCAGTAGTTAAGCAATTTCTATAAAACATTTTTCAAAAAAAATATACCTTTTAAAATAATGAGTATAAATATTTATATTTATTTATATTATTTATTTATTTTTTATTATTATTTATTTATTATTTAATTATATATATATAATTCTTCTGTACGTGTGTTGACAGTGAACTCCTCCTAAACGGCTGAATCGATTTTGATGAAATTTTTTGTGGGTGTTCAAGTGGATTCAAGGAAGGTTTAAATTCACAATTTGGCCCACTGGATAATGTATTTTTAATTAATTTTTTATTTTTTGGTATCCATACACATTTATATTAGAAACTTAAAATTTATTCATGCTTACTTTGATTTGTTTAAAAAGTTTAAAATCTTTAAAATGAATCGTAAAACTGCCGTTGCATTAAATGTCTAATATAAATGTATATGGATACCAAAAAACTGTATAATAATTAAAAAACCGTTATCCAGTGGATCAAATTGTGAATCTAAATTATAGTTGAATTCACTTGAACACACACAAAAAAAAAAGAATAATATATATAAAGATATAAATAACGTACAAAAAATAATGCCACGTTTTCGTGGACGAGGAGGAAATATTGGTCGACGGAGTCGGAATTCACAATTATTCTAGAACCGTCGGTTAAATAGATCTGCAGAAAACAATGAAAATGTAAGAAACCAGGATACAATCACACGTACTAATGAAAGTCAAGAGCAACGCAACGAACGCCAAGAAAATTAAGTGCAAGGGGAAACAACGTTCGCTGGGTCAGCTAGTTTAATTATATATTTATATGTATATAATACATTGTTATTTTCATTCAAAAACAAGAACAAAAATAACATGGTTTAGATACTTACATCATCAATATCCCTTAAACATCTCACTAAACAGTCATCATCATCATCATTGTGATCATCACTCATCAATGGTAATATTTCTGTGTCCATCTTATTTGAAGGTTCATTTTCTTCCTTCACTAAAACTACCAAACGGTTAATAAGGAGCATTGATGCTAAATCTGTTGCTTGATCACATATACTGCACCATGTGTAGTCCCTCCCTTTGTTTGTTAATGCAGATGGCGAAACTCTCACCATGACCGATTTTCCAACTATTTGTTTGTGTATTATATCTAACACCCTTTCAGAATACTTGGTACCCTTCTTTGGCCCTATACCAATCAATTTATATGTATCAGCATATGCCTGTATATTTGCATATGGTGCAAAGGGTAAAATGTCTTTTAATGTAACCATTTCTTCATTTCCGTAATCTATAAATAATACTTTAAATTCATTTTGATTTATCGCTGTAATAATGGCACGATATGTGTGATTATCAGCACTATACTTAGCTATGCACGCTTGGTTTATCCCAAAATCGGTCATCAGAAAACTCATTTCATTCGAATACCTTGCAAAATATTTATCTAATTTCAATCGCATTCTATGCAATTGAGTTTTATCAATTGATTTATGCATGTATATTATTCCATCGTAGTCAATATAGGTAGGATTTCCTTCAAAATATGTCTCCTGAATGAGTTTTCTTTGACGCCAAAAATACGGTGATAGCATTGTAGGCTTTGTTGGAGTTAAATCAATTAAATTGGACGCATATGTATTATCGGAATCAAGACTTTTAGGACTTTTATGTTCTGACGCATAAGTATTCAAAAAGTTATCATCTGGTGTTGATTGCTTTTCTAAAATACAAAAAATTTTTGTTAACATTTTATTTTATTACTATTCTAATTTATATTATTAATGTTATTATTGATCACTTTATATTTAATAAAATGGTAATAAAACACAATATATATACATAGTTTATAATACCATAGTTAAATTAATTTCAACTCGTAAAGTCCCTAAACAAATAAATTGGTTTAGATATATTATTAAAAGATGGTAACGAAATGAACCCAAAAGGACTACCGAAATTGTGGATACTTGAATCGCTTTGAAACTAATGTTATGGACAAATGCAAAACTGATAATTTAGTTTTGATTGCGCATTTTAACGTGATTTTAACGCCAATTAGTTATTAAACATTATCAATCTGGAAAAACACAAAGAAAAATGATTGAAAAAATAGGCTTGAATTCATCTTCCGTGCAATACATAATTCAGCGTCACGATCATCCATTGGAAAACAAGGGCAGACAAGCCCCCAATAAAGTTCGAGTCAATGAGATGAAAAATGGATAATAGGAAAAATTCAAAAAAATCCTACATTAAATGTCCCATCTATTGCCAAGGACGTTGAAATATTTCTTCGAAAGAAATATCATCCAAAAAGTATCCAAAGAGTTTTAAGAAATGCTAATTTTAACGGACAAACTGCCCGGAACAAGCCATTCGTAAGTGACAAAAATTGTAAAATTCGCTTACAGTTCGCCAAACACCACCTGTACAACGACAGTTCTTTCTGGAACTCAGTATTCTTTGCCAATGAGAGTACATTTAATCTCTATGGTTACAACAATAACAGCTTCAAATAGTAAAGCTATTGACTAAAATCAATTTCCATATAAAAATTTTTTAATCTATATATATTGACAGATCTGTATTTATAATACAGATTATTATATTAAAATAAAAGTGGTATATGTGTAATGTAATAAAATAACAAGGGTATATAATAAAATAAATTAAAAATAGTTTATAGATAAAATAAAATATGATGAATTCATTTACCTATTGTTTTAAATATTTTTCTTAATGAGTCATCAATTATGTCTTTTTTATCTATCACCCATTCAGTCCCCAAGATATTGTCCTTGAAATCGACCCATTTCAAACAGCAAGCGTGTCCCATCTTAACAAGCGCGCTATTTAGTTTTGCATGGTTTTGCTGATTAGGAGCTAAAGCGTCATTGTTATCAGTCGATGTAATCCAAAGTATTATAGGTAATGAGTTATTGCTTTTATCAGGAGTGCCATACAAAGTCGCTGAAAGTTCATTCGAAGGGTTCGTAACAACTCTTGTGAAGAAGTCAATAGCAGTTTTTGACCAGGATTTCCTTTCGTTAATGGGCTGTATAGCAGCTAAATGACAGCGTTGAGCACTATCTGAAACATTATCATCAGCTAATGGAATAATATAAATATTTGACTTTTCTACATTTCTTATGATCTTTCCGTAATCACGCAGGAAAATATCGTAAATACTATGTTCTGTATCACAGAACATTATTATACCACGATGATAAATGAAATTGTAATCTTTCTGATCACATCGTTCATCTATTAACTGTTGAACGCACTCCACATATACATTCGCCTTAACAATGCAATGATCATTTTCTTTCCAAATAAGATCTTTTTGTGGTCGAAAATAGTCGATACTTGAAAGTTTGTATAAAAAATTTATTATACCTGGAAGCAATTGTTTCACGTATACATAAAATTCAAATGGATTGATGATCTCAACAATTTCAATTGGTGTACGAATAATAGAATTTTTATTTTGTTCATCGTATTTGATTTGTGTTTGAGTTTCAATCATTTCCATTCGAAAATTGTTATCAGAATTAATTATCATATCAGATTGTTTTTTCGTACCGGAATTTGTAATATCGCAGTATTCTCCTGAAGGATCGCAAAGCCCTGATTTTATTAATTCAGCAGCAACATCTATATCGCCACTCGTTTTTGTTACATTTAAATTAACTTTATATACATTTAAACTATTTTTGGTGTTTATGTAAATAACAACTCGCGGGTTTTGTACAAGGTGCTTAAATTCTGTTAATGCCTCATTGGTCCATTGATAATTATTCTTTTGAGAAGGTTTAACGCCCAGAAGTTCACATTGAAATATAAATTCTTTTATTTTAACAAATTCTTTCAACAATTCATATAACTGATTCCATTTTGTTGTTATCGTTTTGCCTTCATCTACTAAGAATATATCTATTACACCCCCTGCGTTTATGCGCACAATACGGGCACGATACCAAACTCCATCAACTTGCGTAGCGCAACACATGTGTATATATCCTACAAAAACCGTTTTCAGTACTTCCTCCTCTGAGTAGAGTTCATTTAAACTTTTATTTAAGTCATTTTTTTCCTTTATCAAGTCTTCTTGCATTGCATAAAATTCTAGGGGATTTTCTATTGAACAAATGCGGCATACTACAAATTGATTATTCAGTAGCATGCGCTTTTGAAAACAATGTTCTTGTCGCGCAAACGCCAAATGGTTGGTAGTACCATTTTCAGATACCTCCATAGCAAAACCTGTATAGAGTAAAACATCTCTCATGCTATAAGAATTATCTTGGTAAAGTGCAATAATATTAACACTCCACTCTCCAGTTGTTATTTTTGACTGATTTTTATTAAGTTCAACAATAACTTCATTACTTGTCAATTGTGTAAAAAGCATTGTGGCATCTTTATCCCATTCAGTTCCTTGCTTAGGTACTAAGTTATACATAGAACAACATATAGCGACATATGGAATATTTATATGTTCTTGTTTGATGGTCCTAAAAGATTTAACTTCAACATCTACAGTTAACCCCAAATCGACCAAGTAAACATTATACACACGATTTATGCAAACATTTTTTACAAGACCCCGATAGTATTCAGAATCAGTATAATGTATTATATAAAGTTTATCTATCTCAATCTCAAACTCAATCGCTGTCTCAATTTCACTGTCCACCTCAACATCAGTATTAATATCATTAAATTCATTATTTATGCTTAAGTCCACTGAATGAGATTTATAAGCATTGGAAATTTGCTGTATAAGTGGTTTATGCTCCTTCAGTTGAATGTAAAACATAGCTGGTGATTTGATAAATGTTACACAACCCATTGGATTATCAGCTGAGGGTAATGATAAAATTTCATGAAAGTTTTCTATTGTTTCATTTGAATCAAATGTTTTTTTTTTCAAAATTGTATAACTTGGGATTTTTTCTTTAACTGGAGTGCGTTTTTTTTTTAAAATCTTACTGGATTTCACTATATTCATTTTATCCAAACTACTTAGAGATAACTCCGATTGAGTTGGATAATTTATATCAAAATCCAAAATTTCAAAATTATAAGAATATAGTGAACCCATTGCAAATTCTGTTGTTGGTTTTTTAACAGCAATACTACAGGTAGAACCAAAATCTATTGCGTTTGTGAACGTAGGTTCAAACCTATAAAGAAAAATATAAGAATATTATTATTGCATATTATCTATATATATGTAGTTGTATATTTAAAATAATAAATAATTATAAATAATAATAATATGTTCACAGAATGGGATTAATACTACGTTTTCACTTTTACGTTAAGCACTTTATCGTAATCTGCCCAATTTTAAATGAAATAAGATACAATATTTTGGGGAAATTAAACTTAAGCCAAACGGAATTGTACAGCGTCCGTAATGGAATGTACTGGCTGAATAAATTATAGATGAGATCTTTTAAATGCACTTATGTATGCATAATAAACAATAGCTATTAGTTATAATAACAAACTCGCTACAAGATTAGAGGGTTAAAAAGAGTAGGCAATCGCTAGGTTAAGCTGACGACATTAGGTCATAGCTTTAAGTAAATAATTAATAAAGTATGGATAATTATTGTATGTTTTTAAATTATTTATAAGAAATAAACAGATGAAAAAAGTAATTGTGATTGCAGCTCTAATCTAGTTAAAAATAATATTAGTTTTACCATAGAAAAATTAAATGATCTTTTGGTCGTCATTGGTCACAGCTCT
>NC_051847.1:213957169-213962585 GCF_002237135.1 Teleopsis dalmanni
TTTAATACATTAAATAGATTTTTTAAAGTTTGCTTATCAATAACTTTATTTATGTTACCTATTATTTAACTTTATCTCAATATAATTTAATTTGTTTCCATAAATAAAAACCACTAAACGTACTTCCTACTCTGAACGCGGTCAACGATAACGCCATCAACGCCGTCAAGCACGTGATCGGTTCACACAGTAATGTGATTATCATTGTCAGTGGCAATGAATTACAAAACTATTTAAGCGCCATCTACCATGCAGCACAGCTCGACATAGCTAGCTAGGGTCGGCTCAACTGCAAGTCATACTAAGCGTCACTTTGCGTCATTATCATTAACAATGTCATTGCTAGTTGACGTTATTGTATCAAGCAAAAACGTAAAGGGTCTCTAATATCAGCTTTATAGCCGGCGCACAGCGATTGCATACTTTTAACCGTGCTAGACTGTTTTTCTGGTTCGTGCTGTTAATGCAACTGCTGTAGATGCACGCTTCAGTGATGGTCATTTATCACAGTGACTCTAGTGAACGAGACCAATCGTTGGTTTCATAAGCCAGTTGTTGCGGTTGTTGTAGTTGTTGTTGCAACAATGCTGCAGTTAATTAAATCAAGCATAACATAAAACATTGTAAATTATTTATTTTTCTTTGCTACTTGATATATCTTTTCTCAGTTAATAAAACAAATACTTAAGTAAATTTAGTCGTTACAGTGAAGTGTTAGTTGTCAGAATTTATTTTATTTTATATGCGTGAGAAACTGTCAATCACACATAATTTATAGTTAATTTTAAGATATCACACAATATATTTTGTCATCTATCAGACATATATATACTTGTCATATATAGAGTCTAACTATTGTAATTAAGTGACCAAAATATATTAAGCGATCTTATTTATATCAGAGATTTCAGAGATTCTTCTTCTTCTTGAGTTAGTGGTATTACGCTCTTTTACTCTATAATGGCTGGGGGGCTTATCTCTACCCCACACTAGGCTTTAACTAGGCAAAGAAATCATATTATTTATTTGTCTTTTAGTTGCATCAATAACATAAGATTCTATTATACCCATTTTACTCATAGCCGTGACAACATAGATAGTGTTTCATAAAAAACAAAATTATAACAATGTTATAAGTCCTTGTTTAAGACCTTTACTCATGACATAGCATAGTAACTTATAATTACTGTATGTTACACGGTAGTGTATGTCGTTTTGTTCGATCTTGCGCAGTATATATCGCTGTAAGCAAAGACTACAATAGATGCACCCAAAGTAGAGCTTTGCATTTTAGTCATAGCTGTGACACCATAGACAGTGTTTCATAAATAAACAAAATTATAACAATGTTATAAGTCCTTGTTTAAGTCCTTTACTCATGACATAGCATAGTAACTTATAGTTACTGTATGTTACACGATAGTGTATGCCGTTTTGTTCGATCTTGCGCAGTGTGTATTGCTGTTAGCAAAGACTACAATTGATCCACCCAATGTAAAGCTGATCTTAACCCATCTTTTATTACTACTTACTTTGTTCTCTACAATCAATATACGATTATATTGAAAAGCACTCTAAAATAAAATTACTGATAGACTATTGATAGAACTTCCTACCGTAATTATCTATCACAATTTGAATAATGGGTGGTGCATCTTTTGAACAGGTTTACTGTTGTAGTAATTATTGTTGCATAACTTCTGTCAACATTGTATCGTTACATATAATGAATATTTACAGTATCCATTATCCATTGAAGACAACACAAACTCTTGTATCTATTACTTATTATAGAGCATACACTAAATAAATCTATTTACGAACTATTTTTACACATATCAAGTGAGGAAGAGGAAATATCTGGTATCATAGAATATCATCGGCAGCCATTAGATCAAGAATATGTGCTTGATTTTAGATCTTGTTTTCATTCATAGTCAATAATCAAAGCTATTAAATTGATACGCGTCGAAACGTTACAACGAGTTTCAATTTAATAGCCATCGAAAATGATAAGCACCGTTTGCGGTTGTGACTGCGTTTGTGACTGAGCTTGTGACTGCGTTTGTGACTGTGATTGTGGATGGCGAGTGAGCATATTTCAGTTATTAATGCTCATTCTGGGGTTGCATGCGTTTAGTTTCTGTGACTCGTATTTGTTACAGGTTGTTTATATATGTATACTTTTCTTTTTAATTTTTTTTTTTTTTGTTATTAATTTGTGTAATTTGTATGCTATTATCAATAACAGTTTGCGGTTCTAATGAACAATTTTAAGAACGTTTTGTTTGCAATTAGTCAAGCGCCTGCAGTTGTGTGGTTTGTTCATATTAATTTCGTAATTACAAAGTTGACTAAATTTCCGATTGAGGTCATAACACTGCTTAAAATCGTTGGAAGTATTTATGTGTATTTGTATCTTGGAATTGGTAATGCTTGACTATGTTAAGTATTGCATTAACAGCATAATTCTTCGATAGTCTTTAAATAGTGCTAATTTAAACTTAATAAACTTCTATTAAGAATTGGATTTAAAAAGAAACGTGTCTTTATTAACAGCACTTTTTAAACCATGAATGCAACTCTGCTAATAAATAAATGAGCATATAGTAAGGATTCAAATAGTTATCACAAATAAAGTTAACATATTTTTTTAATTTTGTTTTACAATTTTTTTATTGACTTCCGCCAAAGACAAACTTATCTGAAACGAATTCATAAGAAAATGGGAAAGAAATTTTTGTAATAGATCACCGAAACTGTGGAATCTGTTTGATCAAATGCAAAAAGAAGTATTCAGAAAGTGCATTTAATTACAAAAAACATATAATTTATTAAAACATTTGAATCTACATACTATACTTAGTGCTACAAAATCATGTTTGAAGTAGCGGCCTTGTGTCTAAAGCCTACTTCAGCTCAAATAGTGATTCGTTGTGATAGAACAAGATCATACTTCCGAATAAATTCAAAACAAAAAAGTAAATAAAAACAATTAATTGATATTTATATAGCTAAAAGTTATATTTTCTTACTAATATTCTAAATATAGGCACACTAATGTAGCTGAATGATATATAAAATTTTACATATTTTATTTTATTTTTTTTATTATCAATTGTTTTAAGACAGAAAAAATTAAATAATTTTAAACTTAAACATTAAATAAAAGAACTCTTGCATATCTGTAAATATCTTCTTAATACACCAATAATTCCATAGGCTAGCTCTAGTATTATTTAGTATCTTCTTTGAGTTTGTGGGAAGCAATTTTTAAATTCGTGCTTTTATTGCGGCAATAGCAATGGTATTCGCATGATATTTAATAATCCTTTAACTATCTAATTATGTAGTCTTACAGCTATTTTCACATTAATTTTATAGTAGGAAAGGGCTGAGATACATTATTATCTATTAACCGCCAACCAAAAAGCCAAGCAGTCAAACCAATAAACTAAATAACCAGCTTACAACAACAAAAAACATTAAAGCAATACCAAAAGCGCTGCAAGCATTTATACAACATGCAACCCAACTAATGACACCAAGCAATTGCCAACATGATTACCTTTACCCATTCCTAAGGATTTTAACTTAACAAAATTGGTATAATATACAATCTAATGCCAAGGAGCCGAAACGGAGGCAGTAAAAATCTGTGCATAAACAATCTAAGCTGCAACTTCGTACGAGTATAAGGAAACACAGTATGCCTTCAACACTACTTAGAATTCCCAAGCCAAGTATTTGTAACATAATCAGTATGTTGATGATATGATGAAAAAGCAACATCCTTCTCGTATGCATCCCTATGAACCTCCATTTCTAATATGCACGTATCTCATTTTTTTGCATATAAAGTGCAACAGCAGAATTTGCCTAGCCTAACCGCTCAGACCTCGCCAGTATGGCAAGTTATTGTAAAAATTATTATGCCGCATATTTTTTCATGTCTTTATTGCACATTTCCCCTCAGTAACCATAACCTTTATTGGGGCAGTTTTCTTATTAGACTTGCGAAAAGTAATTTTTTACCTGAGCTCCTTCTTGTAATACTTTATATACAAAATGCACGGCAAGGCTCATATCTACTTATTTCCTTATAGTCTCACTGATGCCCTATCGTGTCGTAAGGAGCAGCAACAGCACTTGGTTGGTTGGTTGGTTGCAAGTAATTGTTTCATAATATGCGAAACGTGCATATGCTATGCACATATATACTATATACCCTTACCTGCTGCATTATTGCAGAACATTACTAATATAGGCGTTTGATGAGGACGTGGTTGAAGTTAAGATTGTTGATGAGTGCATTACTTTGTGGTAGTATTTGTCTTTCGGTTTTGTAAATTCCTGTGTACGTGTGTGTCTATGACTTGGGGGCATAATTTGCCTAGTCTGGAGGTCTTACAGTTTGCGCTTGCACAAAAATGTAAAAATATAGCATAGCGATAGCATAGCGATTCATAAAAAAATTGTATATTATGCTTATATTTTGTATGAAACCATAATAAAAACAAAACAAAACCAGAAAAATAAATAATAAAACACCACGTCACGCCATAATATCAGCAGTGTGGCATCTGCTACTACCCATCATTCACCGGTACACCAATAGCAATATATTCTGTTGCAAGTACCTTTAGCGTATGACAGTAGAAGAAAAAATATCTCGTCAGTTGCTACTACCTTACCTTTGTGTTATTATGACCAATTTTTCATCCAGTATTCTATCTCGTTCCTTGCTTTTTTTTTTGTTTAGCTATTAGATACTTTACTCTAATCACAACATGTACGTACATTAAGTAACAACATGTAGCATGCGAAATACAACAACTACACTATGCGACTCTGCGAACTAACTGCAACATCTACATTGGTACTATCGACCACGGCATAATACTCCTAAATTACAGGCAAATTCATTTGAATTGCAATTGACTGCCTGCCCGCCTATAAATTGTAATTTCAATTTACTCCTTTTTTTTGATTTCTTGACTTAAGTCTTTGCCTTTGTGGCGCTATTAGCATTATTGATTATGCAGCTTCAATTCAAATAACGCAATTTTAACAAAATTATTCAACGCTCCAACAAAGTATGTACTCAGAACTAAACAAACTTAGCATCCTACCATCCTAGCATAAGATAAAGTATCTGTGCAAACCATAGCACCGGACTACGTGCACAATGTCATTATTAACAGCATCGATAAAAACAATAACAACAGCGATAATAATAAAAACAACTCTATCATCATAAGTATTATAAAAATCATAATTAACTGCATCGTTCGAGAGTTATGCGAACGATCAAGGCCATGAAGAATGCTTAATTTGAGCAGCTCCTCTCTTCGCTTTTTTTATTTTGGACTCTTTAGCTATGGCCTTATAGCTCATAAAAATCTATTTTCATTTT
>NC_051847.1:213962685-213967963 GCF_002237135.1 Teleopsis dalmanni
AATAATATAATTGCGGTATTGAGAGGATATTATCTAATGGGCAAGTATGTCAATCGGTTGTAGCTCTTTTCTACGATTATTGCAACGGTTGTTGACTAGAGTATAGTAGTAGTACCTTTTTCAAATGTATTTTTCGGATTTTAATTGCCTGTTTGGAATAATTAAAGGTATAGCCCAATAAAACGACATAGTAATTTCTCTATTATAAAACAGAATTTTCCTTAATACTTAACGCCCATAAATAAAGGTCTCAGTGATTTAAACGATATTGTATTTCCGCTGTTCATAAAGTAGGGTTATCACTATTTTACCCTAAAACTGTGGTATTACAATGTATCCATTTTATAGAAGCTAAGTAAGCGGGGTTTGTTCGGAGATGATGGTTATCATCAATTTAGCTCTTATATGGTCATCTATAATACACAATATATGTTATATTTTAGTTGGTTCTATAAAGTACATTAGTGGCGGATCTGAATAAAATTTGTTTCTATATACTGGGGTTATATAAATAGTATATATAAAATTAGTGGAAGTAATTTTGATAATCCTTTCATTGCTATATTGTTTACTAATACTTTCTCTACTTTATTGCTTTCGTTGACAGTTGATGGAACTTTATTTGTTTAAATTATTACATATTTGTATAATTTATGGGCAATAAAATATTTTTTAAGGGACTTATTTATGATTTAACATAGTTATTATAGTTAATTTTCTCTATTAATGTAAAGAAACCGACAGTCAAAATCCGGTTCATGTTAAAGTTTTTCTTTCTTGTATATTTTCAACTTTAATATCCATAAAATACTATTAAATCGCTTTTTAGTTAAACATTTCCCATGATTCCCATAGCTGCTTCTCATAATTAATTCAATAAATAATGTAATAAAATTTATTATTTTATCAGCACACCGCTTATGCCTAAGTATTTTAACTATTCAAAGGAGTGGTTGCCTGCCTTAACTAAATTGATTACAATTCCGTTCATATATGGACAAAATTAAACTTCATGAATGTCATAAAGAAATAAATGCATAATAAAATATACAATTTAAGAAACGAAGAAAAGAATGCAACTCTATAGATACATAGTAATATGCAAATATGACCGTCTTTATGACAGGCACTCATATGCGTTATTGTAAGATACCTTAGTCACTTATTTATAATTCTTTTAATTTATGGTATATAAGTACTCACCTCTGGTATCATAATGATGCCTGGTTTATGCGGAAATATGAGGTCATGTGGTGTTGTAAAATTGGTCGCTGTTATCGAACACATTTGCGTGGCCATGCCACCTTTAGTGTCCTTAACCGAAACTTGGAAGTCATAATAGCGTCCGGGCTCGAGACGTCGTTGTAATATAACATTTGCTTGGCAAACGGAATTGTACTTTGTGCATGGAAGTGATTCTATTTTAACGGTAGATGATGAAGCATCGCCCACAAATTCAAATGTTAGCGGATAGTCAAACTCTTCATCGGTGGCACGCAAACGATAAATGACCGAACCGACCTGCGCATCGGCCGGCACTAAAACAAGTCGCATACGCGTCGATGGATCAAATTTTGGATCCACGCAATAAACGTGCGATGGGCAGAGCATACCAATTAACAGGCTGATTGTCAATATTCGATATGCAGTCAGACGGCTCAGCATGGTGAAACAAAATGTTGGTGAGACAGTGGCAATGAAAGAGCGGTGCTGCTGATGATTGCTGCATTTTCTATTGCTGGAAGCCATTTCTGTAATGATACGAAATAAAAAAAATTTCCTTAATAAATAAGAAAAAATAGAAAAACAAATAAATAAAGACAACAAGCGATTACATATTCTATGGTATATGGCATATAGCATATGGCATATAGTATATGGCATGGCAAATAAAAGAAATCACAAATCGAAGAATTTAATTCGTTTGGGAATGCGCGCTTGCGTACGAGTTTATTGACTCATGAACGAACTGAGCTAAACAAGTGTCACGGGCTCTTGAGAAGTTAAAAAACTCATATAGGCACTCGTCTACAGTCATAAACGTGTGCATTTTTATACGTACGTGAAAAATGCATAAGCTGCTTATTAACCATGGCAATGAACGGAATAGTCTGACTTGACTTCGTTGGTACTTGACTCGGCGTAGAACCTTAACAATCTGCACATCCGGTGCCAATGACAATATTTCATTTTGATATTTGTCTTTCGCAATTTCCAATACTCACTGCACAAACTAAATACTTTACATTTATTTTGATTAGCGTAATTTTATGCATTTAAGGTTGTATAAAATATAATTTAAGATTTTTTCTAAAATATCCACAAGAAGCTGATTGCACACATTAGATTCTTTATCGACTTCAATTGCAGTCTCACTTAAAGCGGCTTAAATTTGCTATTATATATACAATATATGCTTATTTATTTCTGGTATTATTTTTAATTCAAACAATAAATATAATCACAAATTATAAGTCTTACTGGCTTGGATTTGAAGCGATTATTTTCTGCTCAAGTTGTTTAAAATATTCATTAGTGTTTTGTATCTCGTCGACACCCACTACGTTTATGGCCAATTCAGTTAGGTATTGAAGTTTTTTTTTTTTCTGGTATAACTTAGTGCCATTGTTATGGGAAACTTACTTCATTTAATTTAAAGCATTATTTTTAATTTAGCAATTTTTTCCAAGTGGTTGTGAGTGCTGCACCCAGGAAGGTGTTAAATAGATTTATTTCGGTTTACTTAACTGGCGTCTGCATTTTGCAATGGAGCTTAATTCTGTAGTTAATATGAAAAAATTCTATAACACAAAGTTTAAAGCGATTAAAGACGCTGTAGTTTAATGTATAATACAAAATAATCTACTAATCTCAAAAAAGAATAAGAAACTTTTCAACCAAAATTATAGAATATGTGAGTTTTAAATTTTAATGAAGTGCATAATATGCATATAAGTCCATCTTAATGGATGTATAAGCTGTAATTTCAAAAATGATATTTTTTGCTTAATCTATAAACTGCATGGCTCATGATGTTTCTAGAAAATGCCATAACATCAACTTCAACGGAGACTTTTACAAGATTTTATTTGTAATAATAAGGTTAAGATAATTATTCCAGCAAGGTTATTGCAAATACAGTCAAACTTTCATAGTTCGAACTTATATTAATCGAACCAAAAACAATGCAGCAAGGTTTTAGAGAGCAAATTACATACAATTCTGCTTCCATAACTCGAACTTCTATAACTCAAATTTCTCTAAAACTCGAACAAAAATTTTGTTCCTTGCCAATAGGAATATGGGAAAGTGCATTCTATAAGTCGATTTTTTGTTTTAAGTATAGATGCATTTTGCTGTTAGAGGAAGTCCCTCTTACCAAATCAAATGCCAGTCGCTGGTAGCGTGGTTTAAAGTAAATAAAATTACTTCCAATGTTACTCTTAACGATTATATTGAGCTTGATAATGAAGTTTGTACATTAAGCTTTCCTACAGATGATGATATTATGAGCAGTATAGATCTAAATTACTGGATTCAATTCTAAGTGATGATGAGGATTCGGTGGATTTAATTGTTCATCAGGTTTCCAAGAAGGATGTAGAAAACTCATTTAAAATTCTAAATTAATATTTGCAAACGAATGATACTACAATGATCTCCATAAGAATACGAATAAAGTAGAATCTCTTGTTACTGAGAATAAGAAAAAAAGTCTCAAACCTTAATTTCTAAATATTTTACTTAACTATAACTTCTGTGCTTTATTTGATTACAAATAAATAAATATCTTGAAATGTAATTCTAGTTTCTTTCAAAAATAAAAAAAAATAAAAAAATTCTCTAACTCGCAGTCTCCATAAGTCGAACCTTTTCTTTGCAAAATTGGACTTCGAGTTATGGAAGTTTGACTGTATAGTAGGTTTAAGTAGCCATAGGTGTCACACTTTTTCCACTTTCCGTTTCACTTTATAATATAGTAGCACAATACTGGGTATTAGCTATAACTTCTGTGCTTTATTTGATTACAAATAAATAAATATCTTGAAATGTAATTCTAGTTTCTTTCAAAAATAAAAAAAAAATAAAAGAATTCTCTAACTCGCAGTCTCCATAAGTCGAACCTTTTCTTTGCAAAATTGAACTTCGAGTTATGGAAGTTTGACTGTATATATGAGAGTTTATATTACATGTACATTAGTATCTTTTAATTAGAAATATATTTTCAAATTTAAATTTTTAAATACAATGATGTAATTAAATTTTTTTTATTCTTTTTATATAATATTTTATCGTTTCCTTATAATTTTAGCCTCTGCTTTTCAAAGTACTTCACTAAAATATTTAAAAATTCTCACAAAAAATTCCAAATTAACTTCCCACAAAAACAGTATTGATATTCCCAAACGTTGAACTTAAACCTTAAAAACCTAAAAAAGTTGAAATACTTGAGGCCAATAAAAAGATTCGCTGTGATATTTTCTTAGAACGCCTCACCGAAATACATACATCCACATATGTCATTTCATTAATAAAACATGATTTGTGCAGTTCGCCCCACTAATTTATGACCTGAAATTAGTTCTGCGGTAATGGGTTCCCAAGTCTGTTTATGGCAAACAAAGTTTAGAAAAAAGGACATTTTTGTGCAGTTCAAACTTTTTCGTATCTGTAAGATACTTCTTTCGATGATTATAGAGGCTGTAGTACACTTTATTTTGTTTAAAAATGCAATCGTCATCAGTCAAGCTGATTTATTGTTTCACTTTTTTTTATGACTAAATAAATTAAAAAGATAGCAAAACTGACTAACAAATCGTTGACGATTTTGTTTCAAGGTTATTGAGGAGGATTGCTTAGTATTTGGTAAAGTTTGTCGTATTGTCATATATTAAGCTTTTTTTCTATATATTATATAATTAATAAAGAGCTATTATAATAAAAAAAAACATTGTATTTATGTGACAGAAAGTGAGTGTATAAAACAAAGCATTGTTTCTTAAGTTAGTTAAATTTTATGAAGATATAGATACAAATCCATACGCCAATTGGGTTAAAATGTGCTATGAGATAAGCCTAAATGTCTTATAAGTCATATATTGCATAAATTAAAATTTTTTTTGAGACTTTTACTAATTTAAGCAATATTTTCAATCGGGTGTGGATTTCGATAATGTCTAGACATTAGCATATCTGCTACAGATTCAACTTCTTCTTGTTTCTTCATAATTTTGCTTATAGTACGCTTAGATGTATTTTCATTATATCGACTATAATC
>NC_051847.1:213968063-213976897 GCF_002237135.1 Teleopsis dalmanni
TTTTTTCTTTAATTTTTATTTTTTTTTTGGTATTAACTTTCATAGTACTTTCAACTTTCATGATACTCGCAAAGGATAAATTGAATGCAGACATAAGTCAACTAAAGAGTCAAGCAAAATCCTCGACCAAATCAAATTGAAGACAACTCAAGCAAATCTAATCTGAAATACAGCGTCTTTGCAGTAAGAACATAACAAGGAAATGTATGCACTCAGAATATCAGCCCAACCAAGCCAATCCAAGCCAAGTTAAGCCAAAGCAAGGCCAGGCCAGGCCAGGCAAGGCAAGGCAAGACAAGGCAAGCCAAGTCGAATCAAAACAATCAGCTGCAGCAGCTTTATGAGGAATTTAACAACTTTGGCGTATGACTGCAAGAATGAGTCCCTTGTTAACTGCTGCAATCACGGCTCTAGCATTGCAATCGAAATTTTTTATACACTTTGCAGCACGTATTCCATTAAATGGAATTGGTCTTTGTCTTGGTCTGTTTGCAGTTTAGCTGAAGCTGCAGTTTAACTATTGCAGTCTTCCTTCTTCTCAACAGCATTTCCACTTATTTTCATTGTTTTATTTGTTATTTTTTCTTATTGTAAACCTTTTCAAATTTTAACGCTTATAGTTTTATTGTTGCGAAAATTGCGCGTTGTCTTTCTTCACTCCCTCAACAAATGGTCGAACTTATAGTCCAAATGAAATCGACCGCATCCAATTGCATCGCCTGCACCAAAACCCAACTAAATAAGTTACCAATATTTTAGCAGCTTGTTGGCATCACTCATCATAACCAAGTCTCAAAGAGCCATCTGGTGTGGATCATTATCGTAATAACTTTTACATTAAAGAGGGAACCAACCATAAACATAGAATCAACACAAAAAAAAAACGAACTGCTTGATTTGATTTTTTTACAGAAATTGTAAAATTAAAGAAAATTATGCTTCATACACATTTTTTACAATAATTTTCTTTTTTTGTTTTTTTTTCTTCTTATTTTTCCATAATTTCATTTTAAGTGTAATTTGTGTGGAACTTTTGATCTGCGGTGGAATTCGAATGCTTCTAGCACAGATACTCGTATATGAGAGCGCGAGATCATATATCAAACCTTACATTCAAACATATGTATTTTCTCGGATGTTCAAACACTTAAGTGCATAGATGTTGTTTGAAGGTGTAGAACTAGTAATTTAGTCGATGCGATTTAAGAAAAAATAAAAAAAATCGTGCATTTTCCATGCCATTGCATTTCCATTGCAATAAAACAATTTTTAAGGGCAGTTCAGTAATTTATTTTGTAATTTTTTTTTCAATCTTTAGTACTACGAATATAATTTTTATTACTCGAATTTAATATGAGTTTAATAGGCTTCGTGTACGAGTTAAGGTAATTCTAGTTACTTTAATATTAACACATCCACATTCCCATCCACATTCACATCCACATTCACATCCACATCCACGCTCACTTAGTAAACAAACTGAAAGTGAAGAATTTTATTTAGCAAAATATCTTTTCGTGTTCGTAGTTACTCATATATACGGTACTAGAAGATACTATTTTGAGGTGGAATGTATACATGATTTACTCTATCACACCCGCAACATATCGTTAACGAACTTGTATCGCAGTTTAATGAGAAAAATATAGCCACGATTAGAAGATTTTCTGCAAATTACAAGAAAGATGTAAAAATTATTAACCAATAAATTAGAAAATTCTTCCGGAACACGAAAATAAGGTATTACATTTTATATTGGATTTTCATTTGAACATCTTTAATTTAAATCATAAGAAGAAAAAAAAATAGACTGCTTTATTGGGAGTCATCATCCTTATTTATCATTCTCAATGATAAGAGTCTTGTTTAGTTAGTTTTTAATTGAATTGAATAGTTTGATAGTGAAACGCTTTCCTGATCTTTGCCCATATAGTGTCTTAATGGGAAAACCTGAGTGATAAAATTTCATATGCAGTATATAGAGGTAAAAATTTATAATGATATTATGATATTGATCATAGGATCAATTAGGAATACTGCTTTGAAATCGATTTACAGCGAACCTACTGTAATATCTATGAAGTATTAGTTTTAAATTAAAGTAACGTCAGAGCAAGAAAATTACAGTCATCTTACTGCGATCTATTAGAAATATTACTTTGAAATTCTTTTAAATCGATTAAGAGTGAGCCTACTGTAATCTATATGAAGTATTAGTTTTAAATTATTGTATCGGCAGTGGAAGAAAAGTGATCTATTTGGAATATTACTTTGAAATTCTTATATCATTGAAAAGAAAATTGAAGAAGAAGAAAGAAAGAAAGAAGAAAATTGCGTTAAGGTTACTGTAATTTATCAGAAGTATCAATTTGAATTCGATATGTAACCAGAGAAAAAAAATTGCAGTGAGATGACTATGTATGTAGAAGTATTATGTCGAAATTGATGTATCATCACAGGAAGAAAATTACAGTCGTGTTATTGTTATTTATTACGAGTAGAACTTCGAAATTCATGTATTATTAGAGGAAAAAATTGCTTTGAGGTAACTGTGATATATTGCTTTAAAAGTGATGTGTCACCAGAGATAGAAAATTGTAGTGAGGTTGAATCAATAAATCAGTCATTAATGAGCTATATAGACTATATAGGAGTGCGTTATTTGAACCCTTCAAAAGTAGAAATAAAAGTTGGGTTAAGCCCAACTTCTTCTATAAACGAAGAGTATATGTACACATCACAGCATTTTTTTTTTGTTGCTTTAAGTACTTTAAGTTTTTGAGTAATATAGTTAAGATAACATAATTGGTAATAACCAATTTTTCGATTACAGTCAAAGATATTGGATGGTTGGTAGTAGTGGTAACTTGATCAGATAAATTTCCAAGTACCTTATTAGCGATTTTTCGTCGTTTGCCATCACATTTCTCGCAAGAACCCCTAAGACTTAATTTTTCCCGTCGAATGTAGATAATTTAATAGGTCTTTCGTCGTTACCGATGATAAAGCCTGATCAGCTGTCAAAGAAATACCTTCCTGGAAACATATTTCTTCTAGACGCCTAAGTCGGGCATTCTCAGATATTGAGAAGATATTTTTTTTTTTATATAATCAACATATTAGGGTTATAGCGGAATTTAGGGACGTGTCATATTGGTCCGTTGTTTATTTTGGTAGTTTTCTTGTTCTGTTGAATAAGTAACATTTTTATCTATGATATCACAACGGATCATTATTTGTACGCCTGTGGGTTTTGGTATGCAAGTTTATTTTTTTAAGATAACGTAATCTAGATAAAATTTTTTTATCTCGGTGCTTTCTTTAAGTGTTATGCTCCAAAAAAAAAGTCAGATTAATGTCAACAAAACCAAAATTATAATCAACAGATGTGACAATTAAGTTGATCCCGGGCTATGTATCTACAAAGTATCGGACTCTTGAAAGGTTTACAGTGCCATTTTACTGTTTAAGATGATAAATATGTGTTCGTTATGCTGCGTACAAGATGTAGATTAAATGAAATTTGAAAACATATTTTTAGATACGAGTATATATAGATATATGTATATATAATACATATATCTGTGGGCCTGAAAGTTTAAAATACTTGAAACATTTCAGTTGGTATTGAAGTTTTGATTAATAAATGTATGTGGTGAAAGCTTCAAATTTGCTGGCAATACGACAGCTTAGGAACTGATATGAAAATTTGAAAGTATTGGCGGTTTGGCTGTGTATTACTGAAAAAAAATGTTAAATTCCAAAACAGGCGTTACGCTGAAATCTACGACAAATTCGACTCTATAATTCGAGAAGTACACGTTTAACTATACCAAGAGTAATGTAAGTAATGTAATCTTATTAAAAATTTCAATTATTTTTAGGGGTTATTGATCTGTATTGATATAACGGAGTTGCTTTAGTAGTAATACTCAATCGATCTATACTGTCTCTGCATATAAATCAGTTGCCCGTCATTAAAATTCTGCTTCATTTATAGTCAAGGTTGTTTGGAATTTTTACTTTTTTATAAACTTTTTAATTTCAGAACTAATTTAGTGTATGAAACTAAAACACTTGATAAAATCAGGGGAAGAACAACAACAACAGCTGCTGAATGTGAACGTGAGAAACATATTTTCGAGGTAAATTATGTGGTATGAAATTTCAAACCATTTCCTCTTCAGACTTTTTTCATACAATATCTCAGCTTTTTTTTCTTCTCAACTTGGCATGAATCGTAAATGTTGTTGAATAATTGCCTCAATTTTAATGCCAATCAAATCGCTTGCAAATGAGCTCTCGAGGAATGCGAAGAAGCTCCAGTTTTTTGTCTTATCACGACAGTGGCAGGCACTTTGTTGACAAGTAAAAATTAATGGAGCGTACAGAATCAGAATTTGAGATGTGTCTCAAAAAACAAAAAAAAAAAAAGAAATCCTATTGAATAAAAAATAATTAAAAACTGAAAAAAGCATTAAAAACAAATATTTACGAAAATTACAAAAAAAAATTCTTTAAAAATAATTTCCTTTTCCTTCACTTACCGCTCGTATCGTTGATGTCAAAAAATGATGTGAACGGATTCCCTTCGGAAACAAGTCCGTATCTGACTTCACGAGGACTGCCTTTATCGCCATCTTCAGCGTGTACTTGTAGGATCTGTAAAATCATAAAATTAAATTTTATTAATAAAAAATAAAAATAAAAATAAATATTTAGAAAATATAAACGTATACATTTTATATATATTTTAAGTAGAATTTTTAGAATTTTATTAGAAAATTTTTATTTACAATAAAAAAAACCGTTGAGCATAAAACCCGGAAGCAGAAATTTACACGTTCATTGAACTTTGGCAACAAATCACGATTTTCGACGTTGCTGTTGCAAGAAAATCTGTTGCTGGCAACAGTCTGCAATCTGCAATTGCTGGTTTGTTGCTGCTGTCGTTGCTCGCGAAACCGCAATTGTAGCTGCTGCGGAGAATTGATAGCCTTTAGTCGCCTTCAGTTGCCGTTAATGCCGCTAATAGATTCTCTAAGCTGATTTTGTCGTCAGATTTGAAATTTCTTGTTGGCTTAGGACTTTGGTTCGCATTAATTAAGTTTTAATTTAATTATAGAAAATCTGATAGCAGAAAAGGAAATAGTGGAGGTGCTCATTAAGCTAATAATGCGGGGATTATGCTATATCTATATTGAGAAATTTTATACATATGTTTTACATGTAACATAAGCTTTAAATCTATGGATTGTCAATATGTTTAGTTTAATTGATTAGATATTTTTCTTTTATGTCATAACATAGTGGATGTTTAGTGACAATTTGTATTCTAAAGTCGGTTTTTTTTTTGGAATATTAACTCGAGCGTTAATTTTTAGTATATTTTGCTTTTGCCTTTTGCCTTAATCAGGAGAAGACCCAATATTATATATAAAAGCATTTCTTCTATTTCTTTGTTCCGTTAACTCTCAGTGGAGCATAGGACCTCAATATAATAGCATAATACATATATATAGGTATATATACAAAATAGCAATTTATGTGTTTTAAATTGCTATTAGAGCTGTGGATTTTGATTATTCATATTTACAATGTAGTCAGGATTATGCCAAGGCAGGTGTTTAATAGAATTTGTTTTATTTTATTATGACTATCATTCATAATGTTATTTTTTAGCATTGCTTTTACAGTATATAATCTGTAAATTCAATTGTCAAGGCAGAGATCAATCTCCTAACTCTCCACTCCTATTTAATACGCTACTGATTCATATCAAAGTACCAAAAATAAAAATAAAATCTTTAGTCTTTATTTCTTTAAAGTAATTTCAAGACGATACCTGAGAATGGCATTGATACTGAACAAAATCGATTAAATTTTGTATTATAAACCATAAAAATAACGATGAAAGTATTTGTGACTATATTGGTTCAATCACTCTTTCAATTACAATAAAAGTGAATGAACAATTTAACCCTAAAAAAAATTACTAAATTATAAAAATTTTTATAAAAACCGGTTTTAGTCTGCGGAACTATTCTAGTGTGTCTAGACATATTTGGTTCACTTTTTTCATTTATATATCTTAAATTACGTTCATTGGGACAGTTTCTCACTATTCAAATATACTTCCTATTACTTACTTCCTTACTGATGTAAGTACTTACTAAGAGAGCATTAATAAATATGTTATGATGTGACTGTAAATGTTAACTATTTAAGGAGGTATAAAAATACTTCTTATATAGCTATTTTTATTAGATTTACGTTGCTGACGTTTGGAAGGACGGGGTTTTTAATCACTTATTTCAACTGAACTAGTGCTTGTGTAATCATTTGCTTCATTACTAACTATATAAGCATATCCGGGTTCTCAGCAAAGCATTAATAAATTTTTTTGACTAATTTTGTTGGCTAATTTTTAGCACCCCACTAATCTATGGACTGGGTAAAATTAAGTTAGCTCTTAGTAGTATGAATGTCTTTTTCAAAGCCAGAGCCAATTATTTATCTGGAGATATAAATATTGTATTTGTTGTTATAAAGGCAATATCAAGCTGAGCTTGTTTTTTTCCATACAGTTTTAAATTTATTACCGATTTCTTTATACTATGGATTCACTCACGTTATCAGCTTTGTTTAAGTACTATTCTATAGTTTCTATATGGACGTGATATTGCTTATACTAAGTTTAAATAATTAAATGAGTCCCTAAAAGCGATCTGGAATGTGGTTAAACTGATAGCTATTCCCAGTACAATTTTAATCGTTCATATTTTTCTCTCAGCAGATGAAGGGGTTCTGTGTTTACAAGTAAAGATGGCTTTTATTTGCTTTTAAGCGTAACATGTCACGGAACTCATTGAAGTCATACTTGATTTTTTTTTGCCATTTTTACGTTATTTAGAGCATAATTATAACATAATTAGGTTAAATGATATTATTGCAGTGATCGCATGTATACTCCTAGGTCTATTAATTCATTTTAAAGCTCATATAAATCTGGAAGTATTTTAAACTACTTCGAAATTTTAATGAAGCACTAAATGCTCTTCAAAGTAAAAACTTGCAACTGAGATATTTACTAAGAAGTAAGTATCTCAAACGTGTAACAATCTCTTCAATTAAATTTTTCTGAATGCTGTTGAAGTTGTTTGTATCTTTTTCTCTGCAGGGTATTTAACTTTTTTAAAAGTGTCGTAAAATAATTTAGTAAAATGATAATAAAATGTTTTATATAGCTCTTATGAGTTATTTCGTAAAACATATCATATGTTTCGAATATTCTATACATGTTTACTAGATTCTATGCTGTCATAAATTCATTGGAACTAAAAGTATTTACTGTTTATTGTTATGATTTTGCATAAGAGAACAGGCTTTAACTAATAAAAGACCGCACAGTAGCTGAAACACATAACGATGCTCTGTATTATTTGTGATTGTAAAAAGTATCTGAAGTTGTTAGGAGAAGGTTTGCACAACATGTTAACTTACCTTATCACCCGGAAGTATGCCAGGTGGCAATTTAGTGACAGGTGGAGCTAATGTGAACACTGGTGGTTGGTCTTGGACATCTTGCACAATAACCACAATCTCCATACCGGCTATATTGCGACTATCTTGACCAGGTTCTGCATAAGCATCCTAAAAATAATAAACAAAACAATAAAATTTAATAGACTGGCAATAAACTACAAACACACACACACACACACACACGTACATACAGACAAAGATTCTATTTAGAATAACAAAAAAGTGAAGAGTGAAGGTTCCTCTACTACTCGTAGCACTGGTACGAGTAAATATGCAAAGAGTCTGTTTACCATTCAATAAGAAGGAATTATCAATTATTTTGATTCGTTCAAGACTTAGATTACATTCGATGCACTTAAATGGTTTTTTATTATTATTATTTTATTCTTAACTGATGACGTTGTTGCTTGCATTGCTAAAGTTAACTGTTAACTAGAAAATGTTAATGACCAGTGCAAATCTTAATTAACGTGATCAGGCAGCAGGAACATGGAACCACCGTTAAGTAATTAGGAAGCTGTGGCCTGTATCTTAATGGTTCTTATGTTTATATTATTATTATTTTAATATTGTTGCCATCACTTGAACTTATTAATGATATGTATTTGAGATAGAAATCATTTCAATTTAGTTTCATGCATAAATATCGTTTTAATTTTAATTGAAAAGTTACTTGATATGTGAGTATGTGAGCTCACTTTGGTACATAAAAGCATCTTGCCTAGCAGTAGATTTATTTGCGATGCAAGAGTATCTCGAGTATGTGTAACTTAAGCACAAGTTCGAAGATATAAGAAAACTGAATTGCTTCTTGAAAATTACCATAAAAATGAAATTACAAAAGCAAATAAATAAATAAATAAATTAAATTAGAAAACAATAAACAAAAACAAAGAAATGCGATTGTTTTATTTAAGCAGTAAAAGTAATTGTGTAGAAGACTGCCTTTGAACTTTCTCTTGTCAATACTTACATTCTGGCACAATTCACGTATGCATTTTTTTCTTTAACATTTTTTTATCTTTATTTTTATTTTTATTTTTATTTTTGTTTAAATTTAAATATATTTTATTGCATTAAATATACGCTACTTGCACTGCAATTGAACTGCGCTGAATTCATAAAAATAAACCTGAGTGTGCCCCAACAAGCATTGAGGAATACTTAATTCGAGCAGCGGCGTATATGAGATACTTGCTTACTCACATGCATTCAGAAGCGGTTCGACATGTACGCTCCGGTCGCAGCAAAGCAATGACTGCCTGCATTCTCGTATGTTTGTATTTCAT
>NC_051847.1:213976997-213998914 GCF_002237135.1 Teleopsis dalmanni
ATTTGGCAATACTCGAAACAGCTGTAGGGTCAGCCAAAAATTCAATTAATTGAAATAATATAAAAAAAAAATAAAATTTTTGTTGTTGTAGTGCACTACTGTTCAAAAAAACCTCTATATGTATTTAAATTTATTTATTAATGTATTTGAATTTGTTGGTATATGAAATGCTCATATAATTTTAATGGCCAATTGGAATTTTGCAACATATTTCCAACGAACATTTATAATAGATTGATTTTTGAATTTGACTGCACTAAAACTTAAGGCATAAAAATTTTTACGAGTGAAACCTAACTCTAAAGATTTTAAGAGCATTATTGTTGCTTCACATGTTTTCTTTTGTAAGCTGGAAGTATTTTTTTGCTACTTTGAATAGATTAATATATTAAAATAAATATATGATAAGTAAGAAGAAGATAGAAAAATGTTTAAATACTTACTCGCTAGTGCAAAATAAACGTAATACGTGCTGTCGGTAAAAGACACTACCAATTGACAACAGCAAGCAAGTGATTTAGCATCAAGGACGAGGTTATTGGATACACTACAAGACGACTTATATTTGTAATAACTAGCTAAGGCCGTGTGCGAGTTCGAGTTAATTGAGGTAAAGTAAATTTAAATTTCCTATGGATTTTTGGCATTGCACTTATGTAAATATTTATTTATTTATTTATTGCACTCATTTATTATTTTTGGTTAAAAGTTTTTAAATTTATTTTTTAAACATCTTATAAAATTTTTATAATTTTTTACTTAATTTACCTAATTTTTATCTTATTACCCTGTTCGAAATTCTGGTAAATACCAACATTCGCTGCCATGCCAACATAATTTACTATTTAACTAAATTTACCATAAAGTTACTCGTACTCGCATACGGCCTAACTAAATCAGTAATTATTAAATTAATTTATTTAATATATGTTAGCTTATATGTAATATATACATATATTAGGAACTAAAGATGATTATGTACTTTAAAAATTGAAAAATAAAATTTAATTTATATGGTCAGCAGCTTAACAAAATTTTATATACCCAGAAATGGGCAGCTAAAATTATGTTCGGTGTGGTCACCTCACAATTGTGTTATTTACTGAAACTATTTCACTTTTGTTTTGCTCCTTCTTTTCTGTCAATAACCTTCAAACATGCAAAATTGAAAACAAAAACAAAAACAAATATAATAGCAAAATACCTACTAGAAAAAATAACAACAAAATCAGCACGAAGTCTGCAATATGACAACTTGCCGGCAAAGACTGTTTGCTTATGCATTTTCTCTTCTATTCGTATCATCTAATACACTAGCAAACTCAATAAAAGCAAAGAAGCAAAGAGAAAAAATGCGGGATGCCAAATACTAAATACAAAAATAGCAACTTGTACTCACGTGTATTATGTCAGTTGTTGTTGTTGTTGTTGTTATTGTTGTGGTTAAAAAGCAACTCAGCCATTTTTTATTGTGCTTTGCAATTTTTATTTTATTACTTTTTCTAAAGCTATGTGTGTATATCTACCTAGCCAACAACAACAACACAATAGCAAAAGCAGTCACAATCAACCTCAACATTGGATGGGAACAATTTATGCATGCGTTGTACTTTCGGTGAACGGTTCAGTGTGCTGTGCTAACATTTCTATACACTGGTCTGTCTCTCATTGCCTCTGCTGCATATGTAGTTGTTGTATGGTATAGCGCTTCCATGCATAACAGAATAACAGCACGGAGTACAAAACATCGACACCGACACCGACACTGACACCGACACGGACGGACGGCTACAGCTACACATCTAATCAAATTGCAAAACATTTGTTTTTCATTAGATTTGTGCGCTCGCCTACTGTATTTGCTGTGTGCCTGGTATAAAATTCACATGTTCACAGTTTTCTAATCCAGCCGTCAGGTGTCATTAGACAGCGCAGTCTGTTGTTAGCTTCTCCTTTTTAGCAGTTGCGCATGCAGGGGCATGTGCGCTTAGAAATTTAGAATGTTTTTGTTTTTGTTTTCTTGAATATATGCTCACAGAATATATCGAAACGAACATGTGCTCGTATTATGTAAAATGTAAACAGAAAATCACACATGTGCCACAGCAGTCTAACTGACTGACTCATCCGTCTAAAAACGTCCGGCATAGCTACCTACATATGTATGTACATAATTTTACTGTATGTACATATGTACTGACATGTAGCCGGAGTAGTGCCATTTTTGCATTGGAATAGTCAATAGCAACAAGTTGTTGTTCTTGTCTTCTTCTTCGCTTTTTTGGCGCGAACGCAACTCAGTGTCCACAAAAGACTGACATGTACATTTTTCATTTGGCACACATTGCTTAGTGTAAATTCAAACAAAGTCTTTTGAGACTGAAGTTTTTATTTTCACTGAACTTTTGTCAAAGTTTATGGATTATTTTGCAAATAGCTTAATAATTTTTTTGCCAACTAATTTTGTATAAGAAGGGATGTGCGCCTGTTTGAATTAAGCTCACTTTTTGATAAATCCAAATAAAAGTTAAATTAAGCTACACGGTACGGCACAATGCAGCACGGCAAGAAGCCCTTACCTGACGCTGCGTCCGTCTCGCTGCTTTCTTTCAGCATCAAACTTGTTCGTTTGTTTACGCTGAAGCACTTCAAGAATGCTTGAATGCTTTCGAAAGCCGTGAGCTTTATTTTAGATTTTAGTATAACCCGAAACACAAAAGTCCATCAAGCTTTATTGCTTGTATTTTTTCAAAATTGATACTTAAAGCAGTGAAAAAATAACTTGTAAATTTTTTATTAAAAATTACAAAAACAAAATAATTTAAAAGCATTGCAAAAGCGTTTTAAACTTTCCGTTTGGCTTTTTTTAAAGTTCTTTTTTCAAAATAAGATTTTCAAAAAAAAAAAAAAATTAAAAAATTAAAAACCCGTTATGGTTCCACAAGTTTTAGTTTCTCCAATTTTTATTTTTTTATCTTTTTTCTTTGAAGTTTTGAAAACGATCTCCTCGTATATTTTTTTGATGGGAGAAAAACTCGCCAAGTCAGTGGGGGATTTTAACTGCCCTTAAAAGTCCGCTCGTCCGGACAGAAAACTGTTTCAGGAACCACCGTTTAAAGGCTGAGTTAAGGCTTAGTTAGACGGTAGGTAACGTAAGAAATTAATTCGAAGCGAAATGCACAACCAATCAAACCTGCGTATTTGATAGGAGCGAAATAAACAGTGTTCTCCGCTTTTGTTTATTTCGCTTTAAATTAATTTCTTACGTTACCTACCGTCTAACTGAGTCTTTAAGCTACCTACCGTCTAACTGAGCCGTTTAGGTAATACGTCTTAAGGCATCACATCTCCTCGTATTGTCTTGTATTGTATTGAACTCATATAATTACATTTTAGCAGTTAACTTTGCCTAATACACTTCATATAGATTAATCGACTACTTGAAGTTTTTTAGGTTAGGTTTTATAGATTTGTAATTCTTTGGTTCTTCTAAAATATTTTCCTCCAATTTAAAAAATGCGATCTTATGTATTATATTTCTCCTATTAAATTTAATTTAATAACTTACTTCGCCAAATAAGTTACACACATCTTATTTACTTACTTTTTTAGACATAAAAATGCATCTGAACTCGTACAGTTTCGTACATCAAGTTCGGTAAGTGCTCTCTCAACTTGATTACTCCACCGGAGAAACGATGTACCTCTACGCTTTCTTTCCCAACTACTAAAATACCTTTTTCATTGGTGCATCTTACGACATGACCAAGCCAGCGAAGCCGCTGTATGTTATTTCGCTCAGTTATATCAATTTCGTGATAAAACTCCTCACGAAAGCTAATACCAAACACCAAGGCAATACCAAATAATATTACACCTAATATATTTATCATATTACTAATATGTAAACCTCAAAATCAAAAAAAGAGTTTTGGGCGCATTGAAGATTTTTTTTAAAACAAAACTCATTTAAATAGTTCTTATATATAGAACTATATATATGTATATATATCAATCATATTTAGACTTGAACTGACAGATCTCACAAAATATCTCCAAGCATAGTTTCATGCGCTTAGTATTGCAAATTGTCGAATTACACAGAGAATAAATTGCCGAATTACAAAGATAAACTGACGGCCAAATACACAGACGAAAGAAGAAATAGCCGATCAGACTGTTTTCTAGGAAATCTTGTTTTCCTAATTAACTTTTATCTTTCCTCATAACAGTAAGAAGGGTATAATATTATGTCATCATCATCATCTGTTTTATAAAGTCCATGTAGGTCCATTCTTCTCTGTTTTTTGCTTTTGTTTTTCAATTTCTTATGTTCAATTTTTCTCAGTCCTGCTGCACACTATCTTTCCATCGTTTCCTTGGTCGCCCTCTTCTTCTGTTGATTCCTACTTAGTTCTTATAAATCTTAAGCGGTCCTCTCATATCCGGTATTCTCATCACATGTTCAACCCATCTTAATCGCTGCTTTTTCATAAATTTGTTGATTGTATCACCTTCAGCTAGCCGTTCTAGCGCGTAGTTGTATCTTATGCGATACATCCTGTTTTCTTTCTGAGTATTTTCCTTTCAAAGATTGCCATCTTGTTTTCTTTAGTTTCAGTTAATCTCCATATCTCGCAGCCATATGTTACTACTGGGCCAATCAATGTTTTGTAAATTTTTAGTTTTGTTTTCTGCGAAATATTATTACTTGTAATTATTAGTTTTAATCCATAATAGGCCTTATTCCCAGCTTGTACTCCATCTTTTAATGTAGTCATTGATAGATTGTTCTTGCTAAACACATGTACTAGTATAATTTAGTCAAAGACAATTTATATATATATGTATATATACATAAGTTATAGGAGTGTTATGTATGTAGTGAAATCATGTATTGTATATATTTATTAAAGTAAATGTATAATATACTTAAAAGTAAATTTCATTATTATTTATAATAATTATAGCGGATATATAGTCGCTATATAACAGAAATTTCTGTTATATATTCTTTATTTACAATTTGTCTTTATACAATTTACATCAGAATTATTTAGAATTATTCTTAAAATGAATTTTAAGGCACTTAAGAGTATTTGCACCCATATTTAATCCATGGATTGCTTTAACCGCCATATCTGCAGACTCAGCTTTATCGAAAGCGATGAAACAAATGCGCCGAAAAACATTATCTGATGATATTTTCGTTGATACGACATTTCCATATGGTAAAAATATCATCTCCAAATCTAATGTCAAAAAATCATCTGGAAAATCATATAAAATTATATTACTGCCTTCAGGCCCTGCAACAAATTTCTCGCTCGGCTCATAAGTGCCTGGCATTGCGTAATACAATTTAACATTGGTAGATAGTGGCTGGTTTCCTTGACTACTAGCATTTAATCTTGTTTTACCTATTAATGGAATTACATCAGATTTCACATTTTCTTTTTTTTTCTCTGGAAACTCTGTTTTAAGTAGCTTTGGAATAATATTAGGAGTGGGGCCAACGTCTTCTTCATTACGTTTCTTCTTCGCGACTTTTACTACTCTTAATGGTAGTTTTGCCGCATTGATCTCCGCTATAGGCAACGTACGTTTAAGTGATATGATGGGATTTTTTCTTCTATTCATTATGGGTGTGTTTGTATAAGCGGCTGCTATAGTGGTTCGCAACTGGTTGGTGGCTGCCGTGAACGATTCTTTACTGAGTTCTTCAGTTATAGGTGACTTAGTAATTACACTACTTACAACTGAATGTTGTATATCCGCAGTCGGTGTTGTAGGAATTTTTGGAAAAATGCTTTGCATTTCGTTGGTGATTGCCGTTAACGATTTCCCGCCAAAACTTTTTACTGTAGGTAACTGAGCTAGTGCACCATTTATGCCTGAACTTTGTATAAGTACAGTTGGTATTGGATGTATTGGCGAAATAATGGTTGGCAAAGTACTTCCATACAGGTTGGTGCTTGTCGCGAACGATGTCTTACCGACGTTTTCAGTTATAGATGACTGAGTAATTGCACTATTTACTGCTAAAGTGTGTACATCTGCAGATGATATGGTAAGAATCCTTGGCATAATGCTTTGTAATTGGTTGGTGGTTGCTGTAAACGATTTATTGCTAAAATTATTAATTGTTGGTAACAGACCACTATTTACAGTTGAAGGCTGTACACCTACAGTTGATATTGGAATTATTGCGGAATTAATGGTTGGCAAAGTACTTTGCAATAGATTGTTGGTTGTCGTGAACGATTTCTTGTTTACATTTTCAATCATAAATGATTGAGTTATTGCACTATTTACAACTGAAGGCTGCATACCTGCAGTTGTCATTCTAGGATCTGTCGAATTAATGGTTAACAAGGTATTTCCCCATTGGCTGGTGGTTGGGGTGAACAATATTTTACCGAAACTTTTTATTATTGGTAATTGGGTTATTGCTGCATTATTTGTTAAACGCTGCGTTCCGAGAGTAGGTGCTGATGTATAAACGGTGTGAAGCTGTTTTGTGGTCGCAGTGGACGATTCACTATCGGAGCTTAACGTTTTTTGAATTGAAAGATGTTGTGTTGTCGGTATTTTAATAATACTTGGCTCCAACAAAAGCTTTCTTTGCTGATCATTGTAATTAATCTTTAATAATGAATTTGGGTTAGGTACCACAGATTTCTTCGACAAAATTGTCTCTTTGAATATAATGTTAATATTGGTTTTCGTTTTCACTTTACATTCGATTACATGAAAATCTTTAAATAATTTGCGTATATCGGCTTCCTGCAAATTTGTATTTGATACACGCAGATATATTTCCGTTTCGGAAACATAAATTCTACTAAAGTTTTCTTTTGCATTCATTTTATATACCGAAAAAACCGACTTGAAACTTATATTACAAAAAACTGTACCAAAAGCACTTGCATGAAAAGGAGTTATAACTAAAATTTGTCTCTTTCTAGCGTACAAGTACAGATATCCCTTTTCTAACTAGAAATTTTGAAAAATGGCATAACTGCTAAAATAAAACGGTAAATATACAGGGTTGTTATTACACGTAAATAAATATTTCCAAGAATTAAGCGGTTCTTTAACAAAATCTGTGCTAGACAAGATTCAAAAAACCAAAATACACTTTCTTGCTAGCAATGCAAGACAAAAACTAACTCCTTTCTAATATATCACCAACTGGAAGAATTTTGCAAAAATTTATATATTTAATAAGCAATAGTTTATTTAACTTATTAATATTTGTGCTGTGCAAAAAGTATTCGGCGCTTTTATTTTTTTTGAATTTGAAGAATTATAATTTTTGAATTGTGATTTCTATATAATACCATAGTTTAAATGCATTTGAAGTATAAAATCAGAGAAACTTTGGATTTGATTATCCTCAGAAAAAGAGAATTGATTCTTTGAAACGATCTCAACTTTTAGTTTTCTGCCAAAAATCAAAAGATCTTGTTTTTATGAATCCGTGATATAGTCGTAATATAGAGAAAAAAGCTAAGGCATATCATAATGTGAACGATATACCAATTATAAATTTCGTGATTTACCAAAAACTGAAAGACTTCGCTGAAGAGATTTGATGCATCAATTTTATGGTTAAAATATTAAAAGAATATTTGTGGAATATATTAATATTTATTAGAAATAAAGTCATGTCTGGTATATGAAGTCTTTGTGATCCACCAAAAATTGATAGATATAGCTGTGAAGTTCTGATGCATTCATCTTATAGTTATGGTTATCATTATTCTAATATTTGTAATATTTCCTTGTTATTATAATGTCGACCCCAAAAATGATATTCAATATTAAGAGCTTTAATCTTGATGATTATTTGATCATTAAACAGTCTTCGAAAGCCGTACAATGAAATATGCCAAACAATACTTCACTGGAATCTCCAAGGGAAGACCAAGGAAGACACAGAGGAGGACAATGTAACACTTGGAAAAGAGCGCTAACAAATGAAACCGGCAAATCTTTAAATGAATTGCGTTATATTGTTAGAGATAGAAATAGATGGAGATTCTAAGTAACAAGCCTATGTTTCAGATGGAATACGGCTAATAATAATACTAATAGCGCTTGAAAATTGAAGATTAAGAAACAACAAGATTTTTATATAAACATTTTTAGTGTTACAAAAAATTTAACAAAGCTTTTATCCAATCCACAAAATTCATGTAAATTTCCTTCAAAAGAAATTTTTTTCTTAATTATATAAATAATATATAATAATATATATAATTTTAAAAGCTAAAATTATTCGTTTAATAATAAAATATTTATTTTTAAATAATAATAAACAAAATACAAAATAAAATAAATAAATAAGAGAAATAATATTTATCTAATGAAAATGAATATAAGAAATATGTATATATGTATTAATTATATAAATAGTATATAATAATATATATTAATATATAATATTTAATTATAAATAATATTAATTTTAATACATAATTTTAAAAACTGAAATAATTCATTGTAATAATAAAATATTTATTTTTAAATAATAATAATAATAAATAAAATAAAAAATAAAATAAGAAAAATAATATTTATCTAACAAAAATGATTTTATTTTTTATTTTTAATAAATATTTTAAATTTATTGAAAAAAATATATAATTAGAATGCATACATATTAAAAATATATGAATTATCTTCTCTTCTGTGTTCCCGTACTGGGCAAAATGTCTTATATGTTTTAATGTCGTGTTTTCGGATAAAAGCTTGGCAGCATTAAAAAATAAGTGTATTCATTGTCTGTAGAAGAGTAAATTGAATTCAGCGAATGGATGAATTGTGAATTGTGAATTGTGTTACCAAATCTCGGGAAAAGTGGCAAGCAAGCACACAAAAAGTATACTCTGAATTAAGAAAATAAAACAAGTTATACTTTTGAACAGGAGTGCATGAGTTGGCCAAGAGATTTTGTGGCTTTTAGTCGTGCCATTATTATGCAAAACTGTATCAACCGTACACTATACTTCGATATTTTGTGTACGAGTAGGAAAACAGGGGAAATCGTACACATGCACGGGAATGCAACAATACACAAATAGTACACAAATAGTGTTCATTGTACGTGAATACAAACGAGACGTATGGGTGACAAAGTTATTGTGTTTCTTTTGCATTGTTTTTCTCTTTTTCTAAACAATATAATAAAACCACTGCCTAGTAGTGCTTTTGTTGTTGGGCTTTATTAGCTTTTGTGCTTATACGTGTTTTTATTTTTGTGCTTGTGTGTTTGATTGAGTGTTTGTGCTATTACACAAACAGCGCTAGTTGAATCACACATAACACGTGTAGTTGTGCTACGACGAAACTGGCGTTTGCCGATTCGCATGTTTAACGCTAATAAAAAAAAAATTAAGTTAAGAAACTTGTTTTTGTTTCTTTGCGTTTACGATTTGCAATGAGAAACGTCACAGCAAAATTGTGTTTTGATTAAAATTTTAGTTGCTTGCTTTATTGGCTGTGAACCTGTTCAATAAAACGGGGTTGCTCCATTTGATGAGGCCACTTCAATTGAAAATAAAAATGAACCCGTTTTATTGCTTTAGTTCAATCTACTTAATTTGCTTCGAATGAAGCAAAATAATACCGTTTCAATTTAAAGCAAAACAATAAAAACACTTCTCAACAGAGTATCAATTGGTTACCCAGAAGGAAATTAATATGCTTCCACTAATATTATTGTGTTAAGTAATGTGTTAGTGCAAAGGTTGTGCATTATTATACGGCGTTTACATTGTGAGATCAAAAGTAGATTAAAGCAATAATCGAGATTAAAGTACTAATCTCGTTATTTAATCTCAGGTTTGTCATACAAAAGTTAATCTCTTTTTGATCGAGATTAATTTTTAATATCCTTAAAAATGGTGACTATTTTTCGGTGTAACTCTGCAAATGACTTAATATCGTAGATTTTTTAAAATCTTAGAAGAATTGAAAAAGAAATGCCAAAATCCGAAGTGAGTACATTTGTAATAAATTTCTTTAATTGTTTTGTATATAATCATAACTAAAATTTGTTAAATTGTTATAAAACTATTTATTAAATTTATATTTCAATTTTTTGAACAAAATTGTGATTAAATGCTTTTTAAACAGAAATTTATCAAATACACGAAACAAAACACAACAAGAGAAACGTCAAAATTAATCTCCAATGTATAATGCAAGCTTTTTAGATTAACTTAATATCGTTCTCTCTATCTCACAATGTAAACGTAGTATAATTGATTTACATGAGAGTTTTAATTGTAATTTTAGCTGTCAAGAATTTTAAACTGACATCTGAAATTAAAGACGACGTATCATTGTAATTTGATTGTTAGATTTATCATATCTCTATACTTCTTAACTACTTTCACAAAATATATACTTAGTATGTATGATAAATATTTTGCACATATCATATATATATATGATAAATAACAGTTTTTTTTCATTTCGTGTGAAATGAAAAAAAACTCATTCATTCCTCAACATTATCCACAATAGCACTTGTTTGTACTGTACAATGCTGTTTTACGGTAAATTACCCAAGCTAAAATCAATTTGACTTTGTAAAAATTGGTAAACAGTTCTGTTTTCAGCTGTTCAAATTCCCATACAAATCTCCCTGATTTGAACTTGTTTTACTATCGAAATCAAGAATAATTTAGAATAAGAGCTTCAATTACAATCAAAGCTCTCGTTTGAATCCAGAATAGAGCACCAAAAAATAATGGCTTCTTGTGATACCACAGATGACAAATTTTAATTCAAATCCAACGAGAAAGCAAAACTGTATATTAAGAACATTTTAATCTCCTCTTTTGTCTTCCCCTGCTGTGCCAAACGTCTATTCAATAGTCAGAAATAGATTGTCCGCTAAAGGTAGAAGCCCGAGATATTTAGTCACGAAGAGTATACCTTTAAGAAGATACGATTTCCATATTTAAGTATTAAATTATGTAAACAAAATTTTAATTATTTTATTTAGATACCAGATCCTAATAGGATCTATATGATACCGTCTACTCGTAATAGGTACACTTTTAACATTTGATCATTGTCTTGTGAGAAAAATACCTTCACTACTATTTACTATAAGTTATATATAAGTTATATATATATATCTCTAATACAGCATGAAATTAAATAGGTACTTTGAAGAAAATGGTACAAGTTCTCTTATAACAAAACTGCTTTATTGTTTCAGAAGTATTAATATGGACCATTGTATTATTAACTACACAGACTTATACTAATCCGACAAAGTTCTTCAGATGTCGATTATGTGAGTTTAATGAGTTTCCAATTGCAGAACTAAAATGATCAAAATATATTCATTCTTCACATAAGCATAATCCTCATGAGTAATCTTAGCCAAGATTTCATTACATTGATGCGGACAACTTTTAATATCTTTCCAATTTCCTTCATGTACTCATCTATTTTACTTTCACATATTTTTTAATTTCAACTCACCACGGGTATTGTGGTTGCTGCTTTTTAGGACACCTGATTTACAAATAAGAATTACATACATCAAATCTGAAAATCTTCATAAATTAAATCAAATTATAAACTTCATAAATAAACTTAAATGTATAAAGGGTAAGTGAGGTTGTACATTCTATATAGAATCTAGAACCACACTCCCTTAATATCGTTCACTCTTGGGGTAAGTAAAATACGCTAGAGTCAAGATCGTAGATATACTTGTCAAGAATCTTATTACCATAATATAGTCAGTGAATATGTGAATTATATCTAAACAAATTTATAAGCCCTACTGGTAATCGAATTAAAATGAATTAGTAGGGATTAGCTTATGTACAAGTTAAGAAGTACCCTTCTCTAACTTATTATCATCTTATTCAAATTCAATTTAATACATTTTCTTATCAGATCTCAATATTGAAAAAGAATTTACTTAAAAAAAATTACACAATTCTTGCAATTTAATAATAAAAGATAATTTATTATTTAATTTGCTATACACTGAATTTTGATTTGAGAATCATCGAATATATATTGTTAAAGGTATAGGCTTTTAAAACTGCTCTCCGTTTCATCACCAAAAATTTGATGTTGTATCACTTTCATCCCTTAAAGTAAATGATTTATTAATATTCATTAAGTATATACCATTTTATTTTATATTACCTTCTGTAGTAGTATTCAGTGAAATATTATTCTTACTCATTTCATCCAGAAAGGCTATCTAGAATTTGTTTGGGTTTCTTCATCACTCTGTATCACTCTCATCTCTAGTTAGGAATAATATTCTACTAAATTAAATTAGATGTTTTTATCTTTCACCACCTTTCGGAGTTATGTACAAATACTCATTGATATTTTCTGTTCCGTTCGAAAAATTTAAGATGGATTAAGAGTTCCCTGCGTTTCTTCCGACGAATTACAAAAAGATTTGGTGTTGCATTTATTATTATTAATAACAAATATTAAAAATTTGTTATTTCGTGACCCTTTCTATTACTTTGCCAGGAAGTGTGGCGCCTTCTGAATCCGTGCCTTGTGAATCCGTGCTGTTTTGTCCATTATCCGGAAAAGTAAAGAGGGTATAAGCAGCTGAAAGTACAGCAAAAAGTATCAAAAATAGAATGACTAGAAACATGCAAACACACTTTTTGGTACAAGCTCTGTAAAATATTGGAGAAAGAAAAAATTGTTAATGAATATTAAAAAAATATTAAGATATAGGATTAGGATAAGTTTTATATATATAAATTGGGAAATGAGCTGCAACTACAGTCTATCTTCTTGACTTTAGTCACACAATCATAACATGATTTAGCACAAAAAATTTTAAAAGAAATAAAAGTTAGGCCAGCTAACAGCACCAAAAATGAAATAAATACGTCTCTCATATCTTGACTTTATAATTCCATAAAGCGGTGCATAACTTAGTGCCATATTTAATAAAATAAACAAAAGCCAACAAGAGTCAGCTAATAGCAATAAAAACGAAAGTATGAAATAAATATGTCTAATGTGTGCTCCAACCGCAGCACTAACTCTTATGACATCTTGACAACACTTTTCATGTCAAACTACACATAAGAATGGGTCTTATTGTTTACAGATTCGATACGATAATGTGATCAGATGCCTTTACCTGAATTGAGGTTAAGTTTAACATTCCTACCTATCCCTTCCGTTTCTATTCTACCCAATTACTTTTCTTATTATACCCATTCTGTCAACTTTTTATGTGCTTGGCTTTTGTTGCTGTTGCAGTCCGCTAGGATCTGAGAAGCAGTTAATATGTAAAGATTAGCAGATGCAGACATAGGTAGATTGCTTTTTAGGTCGTTATGGTTTACTTTTACAACGAATAAAACAGAAAGTAGAAAAGTGCTGGCTAACTGCATTAAAAACGTGGAATACAAATTAGAATAAATGTTTATAAATTACATTTTCATTGAGAATATTATTTTTTTTAAATGAAAATAGCGTATAGATTTATCTTAAACAGTTTTATTAGTTACGTATACAAACATATACATATATGTAAATAAATACAAATACATGAATTTTCAAAAAGTTTACATTGAATTTATTTATCTTCAATGTATACAAAAGAGTTGTGATTATTCTTAAATAATTAGTGAATATAAATAATATATGTATATATGAATATGTAATATGTATATATGTAGCTTGTAAACTTATTTGTAAATAGTTCAGATGATAAATTAATTGTATTTCAATAAAATTACATGGACCATTTATTGTTCAATACATTTATTGTTCAATACAGTACAAAAAATTTAATAAAACTTGTAAAATAGTTAATATCTTTCGATTTAGTTAAATGCTTCTTTTACAAATATTTAATATAACCTGCTTAATTATAGTATATATTTAAATTTTTTCAGTTATGTTAACATTCATTTATAAACATTTTAATGTGCAAAAAAAAATTAATATTTTTTATATTATATTTAATAATTCGTTTCTGAAAAAATGCATTTGTGAAAATAACATACAAAAATTCTTATTATTGTTATTATTAATGGAAATATTTATGAAATAGTTTAAAAACATCTGTAAATCGTTTTTCGTTACAATAAGGCTGACTTTATACCAAAGTCTCATTTATTATAGTTATGAACAAATAAACTGGAAGCGATAATTAAATTAACTGATTTGTTTATATAAATTATATACTAAACATATATATGCAAACATATAATATATATATATAAATACATTATATACGTATATGTATATATATCTGCAGACAAAATGTACTACAACAATGAGATTTAATATGAGATTATAAATTTGTAGACATTAAGAATCAGCAATGCATCTGTAAAAATATAGAATAATAATTAATAAAGTAATAATAAAAGTAATTAGCATTTTGTTATTTAAAAATTTAATAAATATACATAAAATATACAAATATAAATTGATTTACTTTTACAAATGATTTAGATAACAACCTTAGTTCTATGTACTTCCAGATGGTAGGTAAGTAATGCAGAAAAAGGTCAATTTTCCTCAATTAGTTCTAAAGTCGGACGGTCGAACAGTAATGAAGAAAAAACAACAAAAATTTAATAAATTCATTGAAATTTAACTGACCATAAAACGGTGTTTCTAGAGTTGCCAAGTACTCAACATCAGTGATGTTAAGAAATATTTAAATTTTTATTTAATTAGTTTATACTCCAAATATTTCTTAAGATCACTGATGATGTGTATTTGGCAATATTTAAAACAGCTTTATTTGGTAAAGCCAAATTTTAATAAATTAATAAAATTTTTGTTTCTGTTTTTTCATTATTCTTTGAACCCTTTTAGTTTTCTTTTTGTCATAAGACGCGTCACATTCGACAAAAAAAAATTAGAAAGCCTTTTAAATACGTTATTCACATAAACAATAAGACCAACGTATCAAAAACAAAGTAGGACCTCAAATGCAATCCAAAGTGTTTATCTGACCACTGGAAACAAACCGTCCAACACTTTTCTATGTAAACATATTAAACCATTATAGCTTTATATTATAATTTTAAATATTGATCCAAGCTACGAGCTTGCTTGATAGTCTCGTGCTAAGCTGTCGAACATCACACGCTTAAAATGTATAATTCAAACGAATATTAATAGTAAAATAAAGCAGATTTTCTGTTCGAACAACTCGATTATTTCAAATGTTTGATTTACATATTCGATTTCGAATATGCTCAAACTTGTCAAACATCGTAATACTCAAACAATTTAAAGCACAAACTTATATATTTTATGCTTATATTTCTATAAAATTTTAGTATGAACATTTCCATGCGACAAAAAAAATTGTCGCAAAGTTAATTCCTAGAGGGATATATGGCAACTCCAACTTCTGAAAAGACGTTTACCAAAGACTCAGTTACATTTGAATCTTCTTTTTTGAAAATCTTCACGTTGTTCTTAAATTTTAAATCGACTAATCGTTGAACTAATCAGTTGGTTTGATAAATGTGTACCTTCAGCTGCTGCAAAGACGTAGGGCAATATAGCAATATATATATTGGTAACACTACACAGAGCAGTGTAACGAAAAAAATCGGAAAATCAGAAAGAAGGGTTTTGTAGAATAATATTATACTACAACATATAATTTGTTATAATAAGGCTAACAATTTTAGAAAGGAAACCTCTGCGAAGGAGGAGTTAAAATAGAAGGGATATGTAATTTTATTCTTACTCTATTAATACAGGTAGTTAGCACTTTTTTGTTGAAGTCTGTTGGACAAACCGTTATTGCTAACATTCTAAACGTTATAACGTTAAAGTATGGATTGAACACTACTGGGTGTTAATAAAGAAATGCTCTAGGATGTAGACATGACCGATCATGAAACCTTTAACTTTTATTACTGTTAAAGCTCAGACTAAAGTGGTAAGATACACTACACAGATCTCCGCGTAGTTAAAGGTAAGAGGTTTCGGAATGTACACCCGTGTAATTCCTTAAGCTCTTTGTTGTCATCATACAATAGATAAGGAATTATATGACAAGACTTTTTAAACCCATGCCAGAACTTTTCAATTAGATAAATGGATTTAAAGGTTAATGCATTTAGAAGTTGTCTTGACAGCAACTAAGTGATATGTGATGCATAAATATGTAAAGTATAAGATTGAGTGACAATAAATAAGACAAATTTTTTAATTCTCAAATATATATATTATTATTTTTTTTGATAAATTAAATAATTCTTTAATTGCTTATATGTATGCTCATACTTACCCTAATTCGAAAGTGCTTTTGTAATTTTATCGAAGCCAGTCGATATGTTATCCTGCAAATTTTTCTGAATGTCATTAGACTTCTCGTCCTCATGGAAGTAGATAAAGTAAATAACAATGCCGATAATTACAAAAACTACGAAAAATGTGCTTATGATGGACAAAAGCATACTCAGAGCGCAATTAAAGCAGCTGAAAAAACGTTTGTTAAGTTATATTCATCTTTAGAGTAAAAAATTGAGCAATATAAAAAACAGCAGTTGGAGATAATTAAGCGGGACCGTGCTAATACCTGATGTGAGTCAGAAACCGCAGAGTTTCGGACTATGAGTAAAATCACAATTTTGCGGTGTGTAGCCCACAATCTATAGAGTTATTTAATTATAGTTTGTTTTACTGTTAATTAAAATTTCGTGGTTGACAATTATGCTGTTTAATTAAATTTATTTAAAATTTTTTTTATTAAAAAGCTTCTACTAAATTTAAAAAACAAAATATTTAATGCCTGCGTAAAATCAGTGGTTCTTTTTATAAACCGATGTCTTGCAAAATATTCCCTAAATATGGTTTTATAACTTAAATTCCTTAGGTTTATATCTCGTTTCTACGATTAGCATCACATGATCACTAAGCCAATAGAAATAATGGAATAATATGATTCTGTAGAAATATTTATTATCTGAGGTTAAGAAGTTTTAATGACTGAAAATATGTAATGGAAATACATAATCCTAAAACAGGAAAATAAGCAACTTTAAAAATATGGTCAAGCATTTCAAAAACAATATAAAACTAGATCAGGATTCTAAGAAAATTAAATTGTAATGCTTTATTCACGGAAAAAAATTTTAACACTATAAACTGAAAGCATAATAATGAATTTAAAGAGAGATAGATTAATGTAGCTGGCATTGTTGGAGCATACTTTCTCTAGCTTGGCGGAGCTTGTTACTTCTAGCATGGCAGAGCCTCTTAGCTCTAGTGAGGTGGGCTATACTCTGGTAATTAAAAGAATACTTTCAGAAAATGAATGATAGAGAACAAGTGGTGAAGTATCGACTATATATATATATACATGGCATTGGTCTTTCATCTAAGATTTGAGATATAAAAGAAGCTTTGGGATTTTTTTTAACATTTTAGATTTATAAAAAACAAAAAAAGAATTATATAAAGCAAACATATATAAAACGTGAGCTGTATCTATAATGAACTTTGCGTATTTCAACACTACATTATTTTTAGCTATGCTGTAATGAAATGAATTAGGAAATACAATTAGACAGAATATCTAACAATGTACGTACGACCTCTTCCTCGGGCGTGTTTCACATAATTTCAGAAAAATAAAATGTTTCCAAACATATAAAAAATTTGCATACAATTTTGAATTATAAAGCTACTGAATATATTTATGTTGACTTATGTATTTAATATATGTATGTATGAAGTTCATACAAAATATTATTTATTCATAATTCTCTCAGCCCAATAAAAGCGATGCGTGCTTCCTTCTACTATTAAAATGCCAAATACCACGCAATCGTAGTACTCTATATACAGACAATTTTTCAGTAAAAGATATGTAAATATTTATATATATAAAGCATATTACAACTAATGTTCTATTAATACTTGAAATAGGGCAACCAAAATTGTAGATACATTCTATATCGGCTGCATGCAAAGCTTTTAAACAAACAAAGACAGATAAACCGAAACAGTAATATGTCAGCTTATGAAAGATAAACATACGTACTTGTATGGATGTATGTATGTATGTATACGTTTGTATGAATGTATAACACAAGCATCTCATTGTGTCTTAATTGAATTAACAGCTATGATAAGTACTACAATTTATTATATATATATTTTATTGCAGATAATAAAAGTGACTAAAAATACATTTAATGCATATTTTGAGATAAGTTTATCTCGGTGATCTTGTTCAGTCGCTAATCACATATGCAGTACTCTATGGGAATATGATAATTTTCTTCAACACTTTCGGCAAACAAATTAAAATGTATCTACATATATCACAATATTATTTAGATACAAATAAATACAGTGTCTGAAATTGTGTGTACACAGATAGGAGAAACTGTATCTGCAAACGGGAAATAGATGATGTCATATTATCGTAAGAATCGAATAATTATAATAGGAATAATTTTTTTTTTGTCATTCAAGAAAAAATAAATAAAAAATATTTCTAACGAATAAAGAAAATTTGGAAAAATTCCTTTTATACAACAAATTTTTACATTCATCGGAAGTTAACTACTCAAAGGTACTTCACTTCAGTTCACCCAGAGAGGGTGGAAAAACAAACTGTACTGTCGCGACTGACTGGAGACCGCCGTACGCAATGGAGACGCCGCACATGTCTCATAAAAATTACCATGCCAAGTTGTTCGTTTGTAAATAAAGCATTGTTGACTTACCATAACCCATGCTTCCTACTTTATCCTGCGACGCGTTATCCTACATAAGTTTGCAGACTATGGCGCCAAATTTATTTGAGAATTAAACAATAAAGGAGGGAACCAGTAGTTGTCGCGACTGTCATAAAATTTATGTGTACACTTGCGATGAAAAGTGAAATTATACAGTATATATAAAGGGACTCCTGTACTATTATATAAAATATATTTATATATGTATGTATGTATATAGAAGTTATAATAATTGACATATTTTAGTTATGAATAGTTTACATTAGAGAAAGAGACGAATGCATGACGAAGTCGTATCATGCAACTGAGTCATTACATTTGACCCGGTTTCCAGCTGCACTTTAGGGTAGTTACGAAATGTTTTTTCCTATTTTTATCAAAAGGTTCAGTAGTGTTGTAGTTAATATTAAATTTGTAAACATTAATTTTTTTTAAATGGTGTCACATACGTCAAGTTTCCATTTATTGAAAAGCGTACGTGTTTGTAATTTAAATGTGAGTAAGGTTTTACGCTGTGGCTTTAGATTAAATGTAAATATAAAGCTATTTGTATATATATATATACTATATGTAATCTAATATACTATACATACTTCTATCAGATTATCAAAATAGTTAAAACTATACTCAAAATCTTCAAGAAACTAAAATTGTGTAACTTTTAGTTAATATATATATTATACTATACGTACTTCTATCAAATTATCAAAAAATAATTAAGACTATAGTCAAAATCTTCAAGAAACTCTTAATTCTGTGGCTTTTAGTTAGACAGCGGGAGTGTGTAAGAGAATTCCAATATAAAAAGGAATTCCTTGGACGGCGAGTGCTATATATATTTACAAAACAATAGTCCTACAAATTGGAAAATACAAGGTTATCGTATTTTTTTCATGAGAACTCTTTTGACAGGAGAGTCTTTATCTGACAGGTTATAGGAATGAAAGGTCGACTTCTAATGGATACTCGTTTATACAATCTTTGACGAGTGTCTCACATTCACAATAAATAAGTTACCGTGCCTTAAGGTCTGGACAGCGTATTTGAATTAAAATTATTATACTTTTATCAATGATAATCGTATGTACTCATCTAAAGGTGCATCCACAACAAAGTGAACGCTTACGAACGAATGAACTTTAGCAGGTACGATGACCTGCGAATATTCGTTCGTTCGCAACCGTTCGCTCTGGTGTGGATGCAGCTTTAGATGAGTACATACGATTATCATAGATAAAAGTATAGTAACTTCAATTTAAATACGGTATCACTTCCATTACGTATCAAGAAAAAAATATAGATTTTGGTTTATATGAAAAAATGCAACTTGTTACTTGCATTCCTTTCTTATCTAGATTACCATTTAGGACACGACATTTGCAAGCGAACATATCTACATACACAATACAATGCTTTTTAACAGCTTACTCGTTATTTATTGCACGCTGTGTTCCCAACCAAACATTTTTTGATAAAAAATGACATTTAAACTCATCAACACTTGTGTTATCTTTTCATCAACAAAAGTATTGTTCTAATTTCTATAAAATAAAAATTAAGAAAATCGCGAGTGAATTGAGTCATAATACTGTTACACGTTAACTTAAATACATATATTATATTAGAAAATATTTTCAAACTCAATTATTTATGACAAACTGAAGTGTTCGTAAACACATAAACCAGCGAATACACAAAACCACTTGCCACAGAACATCTGTAAACAATATCGTTTTCAATTGCCTATAATTTGACACCTTGGAAAATTGTTTGTATACAATGAAACAAACAAAAAAGCAATGGGGAGAAAAACGTCAGGCATTAATGCAACGCCGGTGTATGTGTGCGTTTGTATGTTTACACACAGAAAATTTACTTTAATTTTTACTTTACTTGCAAAATTAATTATAATTATCTAAATATTTTAATTTGTTTAAGTATTTTTTTTTTTTAATATACGTATATTGAAATTAACTAAACCGGTCTCATTTCATTATTTTTGCAAAGCCAATGCACAATTACTTCGAACATATACAAATGTACAAGCAGAGTTAACATATACAGAGCATATAAAAAGCGTATAATGCAATTAAAGGGTCCAAGTTTTTTCCTTCATTTGTTTTTTATTTTGCTCAATTTTTTATTTTATAAATTATTTAATTTTTACTTACCAACAAACCACATTTTCAGTTAAACACTTGCACATTTTGATATATGTATTAATTCTTTTCCTTTATATATAAATACACTTCTTTATATTTGCCTTTTAAACTACGTTGAACCCGCGCCTTGCGTTCGACTGAAAAGACAAAACAACAATAATGCGAAAGTATTTAAGAGCAACTCGTTGTAGCGGAGAGTACTTGCTTTGACTTTCGAAATTATTTCAACAGTTCGAATATTCGAATATCAATGAGTAATTTATTTTGGAACAAGTAATTCGAATATTTATATTCGCTGGTTAGTTCAAACAACAAATTATTCGAATAAAACTAACAGCACTGATACAAATATATAATTCTTAGCAGTAGTATTAACATACACATTAAGTACTTACAATTTTACACACATTTTTGTTAACTGCGAATTTTTAACATTAAATTTTGTAGAAATATATATTTTATAACTTTTTGTTGAAATGAAATTTATATACACAATATAAAATAAAGAAATAAAATACAAAATTTCTGAGCACACATGATCGATTTTGATTTAAATAATCATTTCTATTTGCTTAAAATTATTTGGAAGATTAGAAAACGGACAGTCATTTAAAATCTGAAACTTATTAAATCTAATTTGTTTTTTAGAATGCCACTTGTTTTATATATATATATATATTAGCCATAATTTTTTCTTTCAGAGTAGCAAAAAAATACTCGCAATTTACGAAAGAAAACATGTGAAGCAACAACAAATCTTCAGAGTTAGGCTTTACTCGTAAATAATTTTAAGTCTTAAGTTTTAGTGCAGCCAAATCAAAAATCAGTCTCTTGTGAATGTTTACTGGAAATATGTTGCAAAATTGCAGTCATCCAATTTGAATAATTTTTATATTTCTTCTTCTACTTTTACCTTTTGCTAGTTGGAAGTTACTGCAGAGTCCCACTCTTCTTACTGGCTAATTTATGACAGATCTAAGATCTGCTTACCGCCCCGTGT